>NC_084979.1:2065000-2424971 GCF_963691925.1 Scomber scombrus
TCTTCTTTCCTCTCTTGTCTGTGTGTCAGAATCTGAACAGCACAGTGTCTCAGGACTGGTGTCTGGCCCTGAACAGGCTCATCCGTCTGAAGGAGGAGGAGATCCAGAACGCCAACAAGTGTCGCCTGCGTCTGTCTGTCCCAGGAAAACCTGACAGGTGAGCGTCAGGACGGTGATTCTAGACAATGAGTTTCAGCTGCAGAGTACTGGGTTACTGGGTTAAGCAGACACACACATGTAACATCGTGTTGACATGGTTTCATATCTACTTTACATTTGGCTCCCAGGTCTGGTCGTCCAGTGAGCGTCATGGTGGTCTTCAACACTCCCAGCCCCATCAGTAAGATCTCCTGGGTGAACCGGCTTCACCTCGCCAAGATTGCTCTGAGTAAGTCCAGCACAGTACACTTACCAAAACCAGGCTTGTTTTAGTATGTATGGTGGAAACCAGCAGCAGCATCTGATCTGCTTCAACCTGCATGTAAAATAATGTTGTGCTGAATGTGCAGTGGAGTTGTGAGGAGATGTACTTTTAGGCCTTGTGGTTGAGAGGATGGATGGATGGATGGATGGATGGATGGATGGATGAATAGATAGATGAATGATGGATAGTTGGATAGATCCATCCTATAAAGCACTGACATTGTACTACTACTACTACATGATTCAATGTCCTACTGACTGGATATCATGGTCACTGTTCTTTAATAATCCAATTTATGGGAGCCATGTTTGTTTATGTCCTTTGACCAATTACACAGATTCTGTGGCCCAGGGGCCCCCTGACCATCTGGGTCACTGGGCCTGTACTCATAGGCCTGTTCAGTAATACTTATATTAATCTGTGAAACAATTAAAAACCACTCCACTGAATTTGATTGCTGGAGACCTTGAGAGTAGTTTTAAGCATGGCCGGATCTACCATACAGGCAATCTGGGCAAGTGTCCAGGGGCCCCTGAGCAGAAAGGGACCCTAAATGATGGGAGAAAAAATGTGTAAACTTGTTTTTCGTCAGGCTGTACAGAAATATGACACAAAGCTTGACCCATTCTTTTGAAATTGATACTTACGGTCACTGTCAGAAACCTAGTATAAAACATATAGTATAATATGGGGGCTGTGGCTCAGGAGGTAGAGCGGTCATCCTCCAATTGGAAGATTGGTGGTTCGATTCCCAGCTCCTGATGAGCAGGTTGGCACCCTGTGTGGTAGCTCCTGTCATCAGTGTATGAATGTGTGTGAATGGGTGAATGAGTTGTAGTGTAAGTGCTTTGAGTGGTTGTAAAGACTAGAAAGGTGCTATATAAGTACAGCCCATTTACCATATATATAAAGATTTGCAAGGTTTCCACCTGCAGCGTTATCTAATCAGATAAAAGTTGTTTTGGACATGAGCTTCAGTGCCCAGCGGCCCCTGGGGGTCCTAATGCAGCCTTGGTTTTAAGGTAGAAAACAGAAGACTGTTGGGAAAACCAATATCATTCCAGCAGTTACTGGATCTCTAATGTTTAAAGTAAAAAACACATCACTACTTAAATGAATTGTTGAGGATATGATTATAATGTTGAATATAGCACACTCCTCAGCCTGTGATTGGATGAGACTCTAATGATCTGTGTATGATTTTACTGCACAGGGGAGGAAAACACTCCAGGGTGGGAATATGCTGAAGAAGATGAAAAGACCAAATCTCCATTCAGTTGTCCACTGTTGACTGGCAGACTTCCTGTTTTCTCCTCCAAAACACACACACTGAAGGTAAGAACAGCTGCTAGTCACTGATACTAACATTTAGAAAGGACACAATACATAGGGCTGAGTTTAGCAGGGACTGACAAAAGAAATAGCGTTTGCAGATTTGCAGATTTGCAGATCACTAAGCAGCCACACATTCTAGTGTAGGCTATCATTCTGAGCTGAACACATCTGTGAAGAACTGATATTTGCATCAGACTGAGGCTAAAAGGCAGAGGAGGCTGCAGCATTTATGCAGAAAACAAACCATGAAAAGCATTAAAAGGTGATGAAACAGAAACCATCACAAATGTTGAAAATCTGTTTTCAGCACGGGAACATATCATTACATTTTGGCAGAGCCGTGGTCTCTGCTTTTAGATCTATTCCAGAAGCTGTGCCCATGTTAAATATAGTAATGCCTGAGGAGATATGAAAGACAGAAATAACCAATAAACCGACAAATAAATAACATGCTGAAATACTAATGATAAATGAATGAATGAAAAGGAATACATAAGATAATATGAATAAATATAGAAATAAATGAGTAGCTATGATGAGTAGAGAAATATAGAAATGAAGGCTAGAATAAATGCAGTGTTCAATAACAAGAATTTCATTAACAAATTTCCCTTTTTTGAAAGAAAAATAATTCGAAAAACAAAACAACCAAATGATCAAGTGATCAAGTGATCAAGGGGGCCCTCCACAGAAAGCTGCAGGATATTCAGTTTTCCTCTATAAAGATGTGACAACATGCTTCTCTGTCTGTCAGGAACTATTTAGTTCCTTTTATGATGTGTGAAAGAGGACATCTGGTTTTGAGAGCATATTTTATGCCTCCAGTGTTGGGGAGTAACTAGTTACATGTAATAGTGTTATGTAATATAATTACAAAATAATCTGTTCCAGCTACTGAGGAAAAATGACAGTTACTGATGAAAATGTTGGGTTGCATCTGAAGTCACACCTTTAAGATTTTCCTCATTGTGTAATATTTAACATGTAACTGAATACATATATTGCTGTTTTTATTTATTTGAAATCAATATATTTTTATATTTAGTAAATAAATCAATACGTGGGTTTATTTGGAACACACATGGACTTAAATGGTGTCACAGTACCAATTAAGCTCATGTCAGACTTTTGACTTTTCTCACCAAATATCTTTATTTTATATTCCAAAATCTACATGAACTAATGAATACATTTTAAATGAGAGATAAATCTTCTTTATAAGAAATGATCTCTCTTATAAATCATGTCAGTATCCATGAAAAACAGCTGAACTTAGATTTTGGTGCTTAATGGGAACACTTACCCTAACAGCTGGAAACATTGGTTAGAAAATTAGAAAAGTCATCAAAAAGTCATCAAATGTAATAAGTTACATTACTATGATGAAGTCATTGAAATAGTTACATTACTTATTACATTTTAAATAGAGTAATTAGTAATCTGTAATCTATTACATTTTCAAAGTAACCTTCACAACTCTGCATGTGGGAAAGTATTGCCAGCATTTGCTCTGTCCAGGAGTCCTGCAGTAAATGAAACGTGTCCCTCTCTCTCTCTGTTAGCTGGAGGCAGCTCTTCACAGTCCATCTCAGTCCAGCCTGCTTGGTTTCTGCACTGCCAGTACGTGCTTACCACAGGGTTACCTCTGGGTGAGTTCACCGACCTAAACTGTAGATAAATGTGGTAAATGTATATTTTATGTGATACAGGACTGTAACTTTTTTCAAAACATCAAGTTTAAATGAAGTAGAACAAATAGTCACATTGTCCAAATGAATAAAATAAAAGCAACCCATGTAACCTTATCTTAAACTACATTGTAAAATGATTGTGTTGTGTTCATTCGTGATTTGCATTTTTTAAAAGGGAGCACAGGGTTTTTTCACTATTTTCCTGCTTTTTGTGTTAACTAAGAACAGCTATTTTACTGATCGGTAAGTGGTGAACTGTACAACATGGCCTATTGCACTAACAGAAGGATACAAAGCAAGTGAAGAAAAAGTGCAAACCAACAAAATACATATATGTTTTTTTTTATTTTTTAAATAGAAAATAAAGAGCTATTACCAAGTAACACAACACATTTGACAAAACAAGGGGGACAAGAAACACAAATGCAAAGTTTAGTATATGTGTGTGTGTGTATGTGTTTTAGCGTGGGTCTGTGTAGGATGTGGGGGTGGGGGGCACAAGGTGCAACAGTGGACAGACTTAAAAAAAACAGCAACCCTAAACTGTTTCAGAGACTGGATTTCTTGTGAGCAATCTTATGACCCTGAGGAAGGGGTTTGCTCATCCTGGTCCAATCTCCAATGTCTATCCTGCTGGTTTCTTTTTTAAATGTGATACATAAACTGTTTCACAGACTGGTTTTCTGATGGGCAACCATTAGACCCCGAGGAAGTGGTTTGCCCATCCTGGTCCAATCTTTTTTTTCTTGCACAAGAAGGAAGCAAGAAAACAGACTGTGAATTTTGAATTTGAAGTAACATTTTTTTTTAAATTGTGGATTGAATATTTAATATTTTGCTGATTAACATCCACTAATTATAAAATGTTATATAACAGATAAAATGGATTTCAGTAATATAAGTGACCTTTCAGTACCATACACTATATACAGTATGTACTAAGATGTCAGAAATACAGCAGGAAGAGAGGCCAGGAAATAAATCAGTAACAATATACTTGGAGCCAGTGTGAAGAGAGTAAAACAGGAGTGATGTCTCTTGGTTCTGGTTCAGGAGTTTATACAGTGTGAAATCGATCAAGTAGATCAGGGAGGTACATCTGTGTGTCATCAGCATAACGATGAATAGAGACACAATGTTTATGAATGATGTGCCTTAGGGGAAGCTAGTATAGAGAAAATATTGGTCCCAAAATTGACCAATGAGGCGCATTATACCTAATATAACAAATTGAAGCAACGTAGTGATATACAAATACCAACAAAAAACATTTTAACATGTATTTCCTGTACTAAAAGTAGCAGAACAATTAAAACAGTAACACAGAATTAGAACTTGGAAACTTTTGTTTGTTTCTCTCTTTAAACCTATTGTAAAATTTCACTGAGATTGTCACATTTTACCACAAAGAAAGGTTTCTATCAGAATAAAAGATACAATCACACACAGCTTTACCTGCCTGCTGTTTGAATCCATGGTGATCAGGTTGCAGGTGGAGGAGGCAGCTCCAACCACGGCCACGTAGAGATCTTCTCCCTGAACCGAGCCATCCCTCGCCCGGTGAAGAGTGTCCCGCTGAGGGCTCCGGTCCTGTGTGTGGAGTACGTGACGGAGCCATGTCACATCACAGAGGAGAAGGAAGCTGAGAGAGCCCACAGTGCAGCCAAGACAGGAAACATCATCTGTGTTGGTCTGCAGGATGGCAGGTCAGTCATTTCTACCCACTCATCACCTCAATCTGTAGACATGAACTCATACAGGACACAGGTACAGTGACCTTTAGAGGATTTGAACTTTGGACTGATCCATGCTAGCTGTTTCATCTTTTCTTCCCAGCATCCATGTGTACAGCACCGTGGACACATCTGTTCAGTGTCTGCTGATCTTGGCGATAGACAGCTGTCCAGTTCTCTGCATCAAACATTCACTGTCCTTCCTCTTTGCTGGACTGGCCAACGGTAAAGTAGCGGTGTACCACACAAAGACTGGAGGTGAGTGCTCACTAAGGGACACTCAGACACTGTGCTGGTTTTTAGAGTTGTGAACGGATGGTAAACCATGTGCTGTGTCTCCTTTCAGAGAGACTGTGGGACATGAACTCATGTAGGCTGGTGTCTCTGGGTTCTGATCCGGTCTTCAGTCTATTGACTCTTGAAGACACTGTATGGGCCAGCTGTGCAAACCAAGTCACAGTCATCCAAGGATCCAGCCTCCTCAGCCAGGTACAAGATGTCTATTTTGTGATAAAGTCGCTGTGATGTTCATGAAATTGTGAGATCATTGCTCTCATTATTGTGGACATCATAAATATTTTAATAAATAATTCTCTGATAGCCACGCTGGGATTAACCTGCTCTGTTGATGAATTCTGTTTGGTTCATGTAGACATTTTTAGGTCTTTTACTTTCAAAGAACAAACCCGTCTTCCACATATAATAATAATTCATTAGTTGTTATAAATAATTTAATGACTTAATCAAAAGATCCTGTGTAATGCACCATGTTGGTTTGGAATCACATTAACATAGCCAGAAACTCATTGCTGCTGGCTGACAGCACACCACTGCTGCCCCAGTTTTCACAGAGGCTGAAAATGTGTTTAGCTTCACTAAAATGAATTCATTTTTCAAGTCTTATATTTCATATTCCAGTCCCTGTGTATATGTCCTTTCATCACTTTGAATGTGGGTAAACAACTTGTACACTGTCTATACTACATTTCCCCTTCTGCTGCTATAGAATAGAATAGAATAGAATAGAATAGAATAGAATAGAATAGAATAGAATAGAATAGAATAAAGCTTTACTGTTCACCAAGGTGGAAATTCGTCCTTGGCTCACTAAACACGATACAACATAAAAGGTCTAATTCCATATTAAAAAAACAGTTCATATGTGTAGCTTGGATATTCTCAGATACTCTGCTGTATTCAGGATGCTGACAGCACTTGGAATGAAAGATTTCTTAAAAACATTTTTAGTAGCCAGAGGGATTCAATAGCGTCTTCCAGTGCTCTAAGACTCAAACTGGCCGTATAAAGGATGGAAACTGTCCTTTAACATGCCTCTCGCTTCCCTCCTGGTCCTTTCAGTGAAGAGTGATGACGAGGCCTTTTGAGATTAGCCAACAATTTTGCTGGCCATTGACATGATCCTGGACAGTTCTATCATTGATGAAATATATTCTCACTTTACCATAGCTAGAAGTCATAAACTGTCTGTTGTAATTCAGTCACAGTGCTGTCACTCTGATGACTCTCATGTTGGGCATCAGGTGTACATGAGAGATGTATGTGCTTCACTGAGTCCTCAGTTTGACTGACAGATGAGTGTGTGTCTGGAGCCGACAGCAGCCAGAGGCACCGCAGCTCCTCATCCTCTTCCTCCACACTGATGACTGTAGCTCAGTCTCTGTAAGGAAGGCTGGAAAATGTAATTGAATTGAGGAATTTGTTGATTTATTCAGTCACTGGTGAACATGTGAATGTTTTAACTCGTGCTCTAATAAAGCATGTGACCTCTGTACTGCTCTAAGGCTTTGTGAAACTGAAATATGAATTTGCCCTTAAACAGAAAATGTGCTCAGTGGATGAATTTCATAAAAAAGAATAAAAACCACCCCAAGACTGAGGCGGTGAGAATTTACATTGTAGTATGTGCAACAAACAGTGTTAGACTTTCACCGATTATAGTATTTGCATATGTAGTAGGTTAATATTTGCCTTTTTTTTTTTTTAGTCCATTGTGCTATTTCAAGCACAATGGATATGATTGGATTCAAATCCAATTCAACAGTAATCTGACAAAAGACTGCACACAACAAAAGCACAGCTGCATTCAATTACACGGAGCAATGCATTCTTGTATTTAAAATAATTCCATCCCCTGAACATTTGACTATTTGTTAAATCCAAACACTTGAGGAGCATTGTGAGGAAACACTCTTCCCACCCCATCAGTGTGAAGGTCTGGGGGGTTAGGGAGAGATTTATTATATTTGATGCTGAGCTACTGCTGACAGATTACCCACACACTGACTATCTGTGCCTCTCTCTCTCTGAACTGTAGAGCTTTGAAGCCCACTCTGATCCAGACTGCAAGGTCAGCCATATGGTTCATTCAGGTGGGGGGGTTTGGATGGCTTTCACCCAGGGGTCCTCCATTCACCTGTTTCACACGGAGACCTTGGAACCGCTGCAGGAAGTCAACATCTCCACCCGCACCGCCCATCTGACACCAGGCAAGGTCTAACAGCATGTTAACACCCAGCAGAGTGTAGAGTCTTTTATTAAAGTCAAAGTCATTGTCAAAGACATGCTCAGTCAGATAGTGTAAGAACGCCTCCAGTTACCATCATAAACACGCAAGGTAATCATATAATTAAGTAAATGGTAAATGGACTGTACTTATAAAGCACTTTTCTAGTCTTTATGACCACTCAAAGTGCTTTTACACTGCATGACACATTCACCCATTCACACACTTTCATACACTGATGACAGGAGCTACCACACAGGGTGCCAACCTGCTCATCAGGAGGAGACTAACCATTAATACACATTCATACACCATTGGTGCAGTCATCGGGAGCAACTTTGAATTCTTGCCCAAGGACACATTGACATGTGGACTGGAGGAGCTGGGAATCAAAACCCCTCTATCTCCTGAACTTCAGCCACCCCAATATTCAGTCATGATTCCTGACCACAGTCAGTGAGTGAGGAAGATTTAGATTTCTAAGATTCAACAGATATCCTGAGCTGCTCAGCGGTGTAAATTTCCAGGAATTTTACATGGACTATGTGGCTTCTGTATCAGGTTTATACCACTGCAAGACATGGACTGTATTAGCTTGCGAGAGCAGTAATGATGGTCATTGTTAATGATTAAACGTCTGTATGTATTCCAGGTCAGGTTTGTGTCTCCAGCTTGCTGATCTGCCAGGGTCTGCTGTGGGTGGGGACCAGCCAGGGCATCATCTTCACCTTCCCTGTACCCACCCTGGAGGGTATCCCCAAGATCACAGGTCAGACTTTGTTTAACTTAAGAATGTGAAAATAATGTGAATTGAAGTCTTATAAATATAGCTCTGGATGTTCTACTGCTTGATGTTAAAACCTTCTGCTAGTGAGAAGAGTCAATTTAATCATTGTTTAGCATTTATGATGAAACCTAAATGCATAAATCAAGCTATAATATGAGTTTCAAAGACACACCTCATTTTAGACCTGCTAGTTGATCTGATATAGTCATAAAAGTAATGTATTTAGAACTTGATCAGTTGCTAAAAAATGAGAGAGGCACACAACTATACTATATATTATCCTGTTGATCTTGGTATAATGGCACACATTAGTTGCTTTGTCTGGTGTTGCTATGTGAGACAACATGCAGTCATTTAGAACTTTTCTTCACTCAGGTAAAGGGATGACGTCTCTGAATGCTCACTGTGGTCCAGTTGACTTCCTGGTGTCAACTTCCTGCACTCTGGCCTCTGATGTGCTAAGACGGGACTCCATATTCAACGGAGGCGAGGAGGGCACTAACGGAGAAGAACGAAGTGGGACGGGAGGAGATGGACAAGCACAGAGAATAAAGCTGGTCAACTCCTCCCATGGCTCAGAGGCTTTTTTACCGAAGGAGGAGAAGCCCAAGCGTCTCCTGCTGCAGTACCGCCTCCGCTCCACCTGCCAGCTGCCCGGGAAGCTGCTGACAGCCCAGTCGGACCAGGGCAACCCAAGAACCGCCGCCACTGATTCTCTAGAGCACAGCCCAGAGGACGGCTCCATCTATGAAGTGAACGAGGACCCTGATGTGTGGGTGAGGGGGCGGCCTGTGGAGGTGGGGAAGGAGGCGGATGCCAGGCGCAGCAAAGTCACCTCAACAGCTATCTTCTCCGGAGGCAGAGGACATCGCAGGATAGGACAGACAGCCTCAGAAGATACCAGTTCAGACCCCAGTGAAAACACACTGCTAGTGTGGCAGGTGCCTTTAACTCTCAGCCAATGAGAGGTGAGCATGTTGCCGGACTGGCTCAACAATCAGTTTCTTCAGTTATTGTGGTGAACTCTGACACCAGCTGACTTCAAATAAACTTAACATCACATCTGAACTCAAAGGAGGCAAGGACATGTTACACAACTGTTTCAGAATTCTGGGACATGTAGTATAAAACCCCATATATCATATTTGCATTTGAATTTTCTTCACATGTAAATTATTGTAATTACTTTATCTCAGTAGATGAAGCTAGACTTAAGTGTCCTGATGTCTGTCAACTTGTATGTCATACTTTGTTTGTATATATTGTACATTTCCCCCCACTGTTGTCTGTGTAAATTACCTTAAACAGCAGTGATTTATATAGAGTAAAACATTACATTTAAAAGTTGAGTGGTACATCCGGAATAAAAAAAACAGGTGCTGGATCAAAAATAATCTAAATCTGTAAACCAATGCAGGTATTATTTAATTTAATGGGATATCAAGAGTGACGTTTCGAGCCTCTTGCTCTTCTTCAGACTATACCTGCACTGGGAGCTCAAGTGTGCAGACTTATTTGATGCATTTGCATATTTGGCACATTCAAGTAAATTCTTTATCCACTGTGTTGCTTTGCATTCATAGCAGAAATACAGGGTTGGGAAGGATACTTTGAAAATGTAATAGATTACAGTTTACTAGTTACTGTATTTAAAATATAATAAGTTGTTTCATGTAGATTTTGGAATATAAAATAAAGATATTTGATGAAAAAAGTCAAAAGTCTGACATGAGCTTAATTGGTACTGTGACACCATTTAAGTCCATGTGTGTTCCAAATAAACCCACGTATTGATTTATTTACTACATATAAAAATATATTGATTTCAAAGAATTAAAAACAGCAATATATGTATTCAGTTACATGTTAAATATTACACAATGAGGAAAATCTTAAAGGTGTGACTTCAGATGTAACCTCCTTTGTAAACATTTTCATCAGTAACTGTCATTTAATGACACATTGTTTCTCATTAGCTGGAACAGATTACACTTACATTTATTTTGTAATTCAATTACATAACTCTGTTACATGTAACTAGTTACTACCTAACACTGCAGAAATGTTAAAGCCATGCTGGATGCAGCTGCTTTCAGTACTGACACTCCCACTTTGAAATGAAAACATATTGAAAGCTTCCTTGTTTATGTGGTCTTAAATTCAGTCCACCTATTAAGTGCCCCCTACATAGTACATGTTATACAGTCAAGTGGAAACATGCTGGATTCTCTCTCTGTGTTCCTTTTTCTATTCATTCATCTTAGATGCTGCACCTGACTGATAATGGTAAGAAAACCCTTGAATTCATGGATTCTGGAATATTATTATTTTTTAACATAAGTCAAAAAACATATCAGACACAAATTATTATTCAAAGCATTGTATTTTATATCTTAATACATATCTGGAGGGGAGCTTTAAGAATCATACACTGAATGATATATAATTTCCAGTAACACAATTTCAGATTCCATCATTTAAACAAGGAAATAACAGGAGACATAATAACGTGTACAGATACTGAAGCAGGATCACTCCCTCCCTCTATAAGGGCCGTGATGTGTAGGAATGAAAAAAATAGAAATTATTTAGAAATAATGGCTTTGTGGTTGTCTTCAGAAGAGCTAAGATGAGACCCAAGTCACTCTGGAGCTACAGGTGAGCTGCTGTGTCACACGAGGAAAATAAGCAACTGACTTCTTACCTAAATGAGTTGATTTCTGAAAAACTCAAAAAACCTTAAAGCTCTCTCACCACCTCACACAGAATAATGACCCCTAGCCAATCCATTCCTAATGGCTCTGCAAATTATTCTCAACAGCTCTAATTGGGCATTGAGTAATGCCTTTTATTATTTTTTAACACTGAATCTTGCAGTATCCCACAAGGTGATGAAAAATGTCACCTGATCAAGTCTAAGCATGAGAGCTGGCTGTGCTAATTGGCCACCCTACGGTCTATCAGGATTCTCAAATGCCACTAACACCTGGAAACTATGTGACATCATAGACACTACGCCCAAGATTTCCCCTCAGTATGATGCAGTCAGTACTCAAGATTAGAGTAGAGTGACCCATCAGCAAAGTGGCTCAAAGCGTGATGGTGCTTGTACAGCATCTGGCCCTTTATTCAGTATGTGTCCTCTCTCTCTCTCTCTCTCTCTCTCTCTCTCCCAGGGTTGAAATCCTGCTGCAACTTTTTTGTTCCAGCAGGTGTTTAGCTACTGCTTAACAAGGTCATTTAAAGAGCAGGTTCCTCAGGGAGATGTGGGTGGTGGTGGTGGTGGTGGTGGTGGTGGTGGTGGTAGAGCAGCAGCGCTTGCCTCAGGTCACGTCAGCTCACAGGTGAAGCTCAGCAGCAGCAGCAGCATGGAGGTTAAGGTGAAGGAGCGTCGGCTGATGGCTGCATTGATGGCTGCACACAAACAAGATAACAAGGCTTACAAACGACATCATTACTGTGTAATACTGGCTGTTACAACATCACCTAATAATCTCTCATTAAATGATCATTGTGGTCCTATTATGTTAATTATATCTGGCAACTTAAAACTCATAGGAAGGTCCTCTGTAATGCCAACGCTGCATATTACTCATCACTAATAGAACACAATAAAAGCCTTTATGTTCCTTTTAACCTTCGTGTCCTCCTCCCGGGTCAAATTGACCCCGTCTGTTTTGACTGTTCCTTATTTCCTTCCTTCCTTCCTTCCTTCCTTCCTTCCTTCCTTCCTTCCTTCCTTCCTTCCTTCCTTCCTTCCTTCCTTCCTTCCGTCTGTCCTTCCTCCCTCCCTCCTTCTCTCTCTCTTTCCTCCCTTCCTTCCTTCCCTCCCTCCTTTCTTCTTCCTTCCTCCCTCCTTTCCTTCTTTCCTCCCTCCCTCCTACCTTCCTTCCTTCCTTATTTCCTTCCTTCCTTCCTTCCTCCCTTCCTTCCTCCCTCCTTTCTTCTTCCTTCCCCCCTCCCTTCCTACCTCCTTTCCTTCTTTCCTCCCTCCCTCCTACCTCCCTTCCTTCCTTATTTCCTCCCTCCTTTCTTTCCTCCCTTCCTTCCTTCTTTCCTCCCTCCCTCCTACCTTCCTTCATTCCTTATTTCCTCCGTCCTTCCTTCCTTCCTTTCCTTCCTTTCCTTCCTCCCTTCCTTCCTTCTTTCCTCCCTCCTTTCCTTCCTTCTTCCTCCCTTCCTTCCTTGACTCGAGGACAACAGGAGGGTTAAGTACTTTGGCATAAGAGTCTTAGGAAATGTTATAGATTACAGATTACTAGTTACTTTACTTATTACATTTTAAATATGGTAATTATTTCAATGACTTAATCAAAGTAATGTAACTTATTACATTTCAAGTTCAGCTGTTTTTCATGGATACTGACATGATTTATAAGAGAGATCATTTCTTATAAAGAAGATTTATCTCTCATTTAAAATGTATTCATTAGTTCATGTAGATTTTGGAATATAAAATAAAGATATTTGATGAAAAAAGTCAAAAGTCTGACATGAGCTTAATTGGTACTGTGACACTATTTAAGCCCATGTGTGTTCCAAATAAACCCACGTCATGATTTATTTACTAAATATAAAAATATATTGATTTCAAAGAATTAAAAACAGCAATATATGTATTCAGTTACATGTTAAATATTTAAAAAATGAGGAAAATCTTAAAGGTGTGATTTCAGATGTAACCTCCTTTGTAATCATCAAAATTTTCATCAGTAACTGTCATTTAATGACACATTGTTTCTCAGTAACTGGAACAGATTACACTTATATTTATGTTGTAATTAAATTACATAACTCTGTTACATGTAACTAGTTACTCCCCAACAGAGCTACTGGATCCCCTCACTGTAGGGGTCATCCATTCAGACCTGTACTTTCCTTTAATTTGTCACGACCAACTGCGTGAACCACAGCCTTCAGATTGAGGTTTGTTTTTAAAACAGAGAATGATTAATCCTCTTATTCATCCATAAGGCTCTCACATCTGTAATAGAGTATCTGAGGTAAGTTAGGTTTAACCCAAGCTTTTATTTAACACTACAGCTCTGGTTGTAACTGATAATGACACAGAATGACCTACCAACAAAACGTTCTATTCCTTTCTTCAGTCTTGGGTTATCTGCAAAAAACAAAACAAAACACACACACACACACACACACACACACACACACACACACACACACACACACACACACACACACACACACACACACACACACACACACACACACACACACACACACACACACACACAGACAGCATTCTCTGTGAGCACACTGAACAAATAATCAATGATGAGAACAAATCAACCGCGCAACAATGGACTCACCAAACACGATGAGGCGGGTGTGTGTGTCGGTGGAGCCCAGAGGATTCTGGGCCGTGCAGCGGAACATGGAGCCATTGAGCTCTGCAGGAACTCTCTCCAAAACAAGTTCTCGTCCATCATGTTCCTCTCTGCCGTCCAGCAGAGGACCCCCGACCTTAGTCCAGGTGTACATGGGCTCTGGGAAAACCTCGCTCTGCGGACACACACACACACACACACACACACACACACACACACACACACACACACACACACACACACACACACACACACACACACACACACACACACACACACACACACACACATATATAGACAGCAGACAGGTGTGTGATTAGAGAGCTGTGAGGTCACAGTCTCAGTGTGAGCTGAAGGACAAGGTCCCCCCCATCAACAGCTGCTGTCATGTTCCTCTGTAACACTGCAGGGTGCCTGCTAAGAAACATTTTGACTTCACATCAGAAGCATTTATAATGAAATCTTCATTATTCTGGCCACCCATCTTTGTGTGAAATATTAACTCATGGGTAGAGATGTTAAAAAGGAGTGGGGTGAAAGCTCTGAGCTCATAATAAAGTGAGAGCTCCCCTCATGTTTCATCACTCAGACAACAAGAAATGGAGCTTGTAGCACAGATTTCACTGGCATTAAGGTTGATCTCCTTCCTATTGAGAGCGGAACCTCAACATGAAATGCGCTGGATCTACTCTCAGCACTCTCCACAGGCTGAAATGATGAGTTCTATTTAATGTGATGTCATCTTTTTTGGAAGGATAAAAAGAATAAAAAGTCTGCACACCATAAGAGCTCCCATGCAGGTAAAATGTAATTTAACGAAGCGTGACGTTTTGAGCCATACTGGCTCTTCTTCAGATGCTAAACACAATTTTCTTGTTCTTGTTACTTTGCTGGTATCAGTTTCTCTATGACCAGATTAATGCTTGTTTAATATTTTGATAATTTCTCAGTTAGTTTTAAAGATGAGTTTTTCCTTACCGCTGCCCAGCCAGCATGTCCATGTGGGCCCCACATGGGTTAAATGTGGGCTACGTGGGTACTGAGTGGACATGGGCTTGAACTGGGCAAGTTTTGGGTATCCCACATGGTTTCAGTAACATGGGCCCCACATGTGAAGCCCACATGGGCTGACTGTATGGGCCCCATAAGGGATGTAAGTGGGCTAAGCGGGCATGGGCATAAACAGGGCAAATTGTATGGGCCCCAGTTTCAGTAACATGGGCCCCACCTAAAAACCCCGTCAGAACCCACATGAAGCCCATATGGACAAACCCATGTGGGACCCATTGCAGCCCAAATGTAACCCTTATGGGGCCACATGGACACGCTGGCTGGGTGTCACCATTGTGTGTCTCATGGGGGAATGTTGTGTCTTTAGATAACTTTTGTTGTGATTTGGTGATATATGAATAAATATCGATTGATTGATATGATGTCAAATTTTCCCAAAAACATTTTTTAACACTTTTCTTCAGCTGGCATGTATTATAATAATATAAATAGTTCCGGTATCTTTCTTCCCTCGTAATGTTTTGAAACATTGAATGTTCTGTTGGGATCTGTTTGGTTTGAATACTTGAATTCCCAATTTAAATATCTTGTTGATAAAAATGATTATAATAATTTATAATGTAGCAAAGTCTGTGCGGTATATTATTTTTCTATTCTGTGGCTTTTGAGATACATTTGATGTTGGAGATATTTTAATGATGAAAAGTTGATGATGTGATGTAACTGTTTCATGTGTTTGATTAAACACATCTGGGGTTAATTGTTGCAGCATGTGGTTCCATGATGTTTTTTCATAAATTCTGCACTAGTCTACAGTCATCTTTACTAGCTTGTCCTAGGCTTGACATCTTCAATAAATGACTCAATAATGAACTTACACTTACTGTGTGTGCCTCCCTTCTTTATTATCTCCTGAACGAGCAACACATAACATTAAAAAAACCTGTGGCATCATTTTAATTTTTATTCATTTATCCTACACACTGGGGCTTTATTAGACCATATGTCGTTTCATGTGCAACATTCTGACATTTTTCCTTGAATTGAATGACTGAGGCTTTAGGGCTGCTCTGTGCTCTGAGGAACTAGAGCTCTGCTAACTGACTGTAAAACTAACAGGCAGATGCTGCGTGGATTTCCATACATGTCTGACCTTAAGCAATCCGTCATGTTTTCACATGCAAGTTTTGTGCAAGTTCTTGATCACAAGCAGCTGCTGTTGACAGTGAAAAATACAAGTCATAACAGTTCACTTTAGCATTTTATCACAATATTTCTCTAAAAACTGGAAGACCGACAAAAACCTGAATAGACTCTTGGTATATTGCATGCACTTTGTAGATGGTCCCTAACTCTCTACTTTTCTAGATTTTAAAAGAGGCAAAAATAATATGTATCTTCTTTACATAGTATATAATATAATATCATATCTACTAAACTTTATATATATATCACATTTTACAGGGTTAATGGTAAAACATGAGAGAACTGTAACACACAGAAATTAATCCACACACATACTTATACTGCAATTTAAAGTAAGGTTGCTATTCAGATAAATCTCAGTCATAAATTGACTGTCTCATGCTTGAATGGGACTCAAATGTTTTATCATAATGGCAGCACCTCGAAAACCCAACATTACATCGTCCCTGCTTGCAACAGCTTCACAGTAGCACATGAGAAAAGGTAACTCAAAGGTAACTCAAGTCTCTGCAACTTGATTTTAAAAGTGAGCAGAAAGGAACTGAAACCAATTGCTGCCTGGAAGGAAAGACATTAAAAAAACAAACTTATGGCACACTGGTCAAAGGAGTGCCTTTTTTTTTTATTCTGTACATATTTGATACTGTGTCCTCTACCCTTTGTGGTTATTTTTTACAACTTCACAGAACTTTTCCCTGTTTGAAGAGCCTCTGTGTTAGGAACTCACTGCAGAAGGTCCCAGCTGGAAGCCCTGGACAGTGATCCTCACTGTGTCTCCCACCTTGGCCTTACTGGGGCTCATGGTCAGCTTAGGTCCTTTGGGAGCAGCTGAGAGAAAAAATAAAATAAAATATTAATCTGTGAGACAACACTCAACTTTCATATCCCTATAAGTAATAATAGCACCTGTAACTTTATTATGGGTTAGGGTTAGGGTATGTCCTTTATATGTAACCTGTTGAAATGTACCAGTTCAAACTGTGCTGAAGGCTCAGGATGACCCACTTACTGTTTATTGTTTTCACATCAATTAGATTTAATGAATTCAGTGGTTTGACCCTGTTTATTCTTTCCAGCCTGGAAATTGTCCTCCAAATATTTGGTTGTGTTCAGGTTTAAATAACAACTGCTCTCATACAATTCAAGTGTGTTGCCCCTTCAAGTAGTGTTTCCTGTGACACCTCTGTGGTTGAGGTTAGGTCCTAAAGAAGGACCCACCCATTCACCCATTGACATATTCATACACTGTTGGCACGGCAACGGGGGTAATTTGGGGTTAAGTATTTTGCCCAAGGACACATCGACTGGAGGAGCTGGGAATCTAACCGCCAATCTTCCAATCGGTGGACGACCGCTCTACCTCCTGAGACACAGCCAGGATGCTAATTTGCAACACCTGTCCCTAGAAGGGCTTTTGTGAAAGTAAGAGATGAAAATATTAAAAAAAAAAAAAAAAAAAAAAAATAGAGAAGAACTGTGTTGTTGACACTTCTCAAAACTCATTTCTAAAGACTAGCTTTTATGTGATGTCATCTGCTTGTTTGTTCATTTTGTTTATTGCTACTGTCTTTTATTTTATTTTATTTTTACTTTGTCTTATTTATTTTTATATATTTTATATTCTCATCATCTCCTTACTTTATTCATTGTACTCTACCTTCATCTTGTCAATGTCAGTCTTGTTACCTCTGTCTGTGTTGTGTGTCTTGCTTTGTATTGTACTGCTTTTGCCTTGTCTGTCAAAGCACTTTGTAAACTCTGTTTTTAAAAGGTGCTATATAAATAAAGTTAAGTAAAAAAAAAAAAAAAAAAAAAGGAAGTAAGCCAAGTACATTAGAACCACAAATACAATATAGCAAAGAATAAAGAAGACAAGCGAGGTTAAACATAAAAACTAGACATGAAGATTTTTGTTGCTGAATGAACCAGGATTTGGTGAGTCTCTTGAAAAAGGTGAAGTGTGCACACTTTGAATTCTAGAATTTTTGCTCCTTTCACAGAGAAAAGATGTTTTGCAAAAATAAGACTGGATCTGCTGCAGCTCTGGAGTCTCTTGATGTATTTGCACAAAGGCTGAGGAGCAAGTCCATTTAACCCTCCTGTTGTCCTCTGGTGAAGGAAGGACAGGAGGAAGGAAGGGAGGAAGGAAGGAAGGAAGGAAGGAAGGAAGGAAGGGAGGGAGGGAGGGAGGAAGGAAGGAACGAAGGAGGGAAGGAAGGGAGGGAGGGAGGAAGGAAGGAGGAAGGAAGGAGGAAGGAAGGAAGGAAAGGAGGAAAGAAAGGAGTAAGGATGGAGGGAAGAAGGAAGGAAGGATGGAAGGAAAGAAGTAAGGATGGAGGGATGAAGGAAGGAAGGAAGGAAATGAGTAAGGAAGGAGGGAGGAAGGAAGGAAGGAAGGAAGGAAGGAAGGAAGGAAGGAAAGAAGGAAGGAAAAAAAGGAGTAAGGAAGGAGGGATGATGGAAGGAAAGAAGGAACAGTGAAAAGAGACCAATTTGACCCTGGAGGACGACATGAGGGTTAAACATTTAAACACAGGTTTTACATAATGAAAAGTATTCATAACTTAAAACTTTGTATTTACTTAAAATATGACTTTTATGATTATTAGTTATTAGTGATGGGCACTGCTAAAGCAGTATGAATAGAGGTCAAAGACTGAGGAAGAGAAGGTTAATTAACAAGTATTACCATGTTTCCCCTTTGCTGTAGATATTTGGTCGTCCTCTAATGGTACAAGGTTAAAGTTGGCAAGGCTTCTGAAAAGTAGCCTACTGATGCCCTTGGCTGACTCCATTAGTTTGGCAATATGGCTTCAAATCATAATATTAGAAGATATTTCTACAACAATGATAACTCTGATAACTGCAGAACTGTCAGAGCTACCACTCTGTGCTCTGATTTAAAGAGACCTGCTGTGCTGAAGGTAGTCAGCTGATCAATGAAGGATCAATGAACTTTAGTACAGACAGTATTGAGTGAAACATGTCTGCTGTCCTTCCTCTCACATCTCCACCTGACTGTGACTGACTGCATCTTCAGCCTCTACTCTTCACAACCTGTAAGAACTCTGCAAGCTGTCACATGTTATCACTATAATGTAAAAAAAGCACCATGAGTCACTTCCTTTCTGTGACTTGCTCAGTATAGTTACTACATGATGGAATCTGTTGTGTGAGGAAGCTCCTCTGCTCTTTTTTCTGAAGGGAAATAAATGATGTCAAGTCACCTCAAATGACTGAAGTTATTCCACAGCAGAGCATCAACAGTACATCCATTTAATACTGTGTGTGTTGCTGCTGTATATAGTCATAATGTAAATACATTGACATCACAATACAGTAAATATTGTGATATCACAACTTCACAGATTTATTCTAGTATTATTATGAATGATATGATATGGCACATCCCCGTTCTCCATATGACCAGTGACCCTCGCCTTGCAAGTCATAGCAGTCCCTCAGGAGTCTCCCGCACAGTCAGATACTAGTACATGAACAAACTGGCGAGCCCTGAAGACCCCAAACAGTCTTGGTATCCTTTGGCATATGGGTAAGAATTCAGCCTGTACAGGAAGCGTCGACGGCAGGGGTGTGTACGGCAGCTTGCATCACCAGCGTGTGTATTGTATCCAGCTTATGGGTTTATTGTTGTACTGAACATCAGCCATGCATTATGTGAAAATGTGTCAGTCACTACCACTGTGTTGAAGTAAACTAAACAATGTCAGAGCGTCTGAAAGGTTTTGTAATAGTTTGACCCTTACATACAGAGACAGACATACATTCAGCCCACAGCTGTAAAAACAACCCAATCTTTTGTCCATTGAGGCTGTTCTGGGTCAAATTTGACAACTTATCTTTTGATATGGCTTTTATATTCACCAGAGTGGGTCAAATCAAGGGAAATTGTGGTTATACAGACAATCTTGAA
Source organism: Scomber scombrus (assembly GCF_963691925.1). NCBI lineage: Eukaryota > Metazoa > Chordata > Actinopteri > Scombriformes > Scombridae > Scomber > Scomber scombrus. Next base: position 2,084,994 of record NC_084979.1, read on the forward strand.
ACTGTACATGCCATGTATGTGTATAGAGTAGTGACAGACTTCGTGGGGTAACTTGACACTGTCACGAAAAAATTGCTGAGCTCCTCTCTCCTCCTCTCTCTCTTTCTCTATCCATCCATCTATATCCAATAACATTCATGTACTATTAATGCATTCAATAACCTAAACTTCTTCCCCGGAGTTGTCTGTGCTTTCTCGTCTCACAGGTAATCTGGGCCTGTAGACGACAGATTCCAGTCCCAGACGTACTAGCTTCAATGTTGATTTTCAATGTGCTTCTCTCTCCTATCCTTCCTCTCTCTCCTCTCTACCCCAACCGGTCGAGGCAGATGTTCTCCCACTTTGGGCCTGGTTCTGTCAAGGGAGTTTTTTCTTGCCATTGTCGCTAAGTGCTTGTTCATGTGGGAATGTTGGGTCTCTGTAAAATTAAACCTGAAGAGTTTGGTTTAGAACCTGCTCTATGTGTAAAGTGTCTGTGTGTGTGTGTGTGTGTGTGTGTGTGTGTGTGTGTGTGTGTGTGTGTGTGTGTGTGTGTGTGTGTGTGTGTGTGCGTGTGTGTTTGACTCACCCAGTGTGACCTCGGCCTGCATGGGCATGGACAGGGCAGGGTGGTTCACCTCACAGCTGAACAGAGCCTCGTTGTCCAGCTGGGGGTTGAGGCTCCAGGTCAGCATGGCTCTCACCTCCATGGTGCCGTCACCCGACGCACGCTGCCGGTGCTGGAAGTAGTAAAGAGGGTCGCTGGTCTGGACCCAGCGTGGAAACTCTCGGCTCACCACCGTCTCAGGGATCACCTCGGTGGTCGGCTCAGGGCTCGACTCAGACTCTTGGGCTTGGCCCTCTTCAGAGCTATCGGGGCCGTCTTGGCCCAGCCGAGCAGGGTTCCCTTCTTTCTCCGGCAAAGACAGGGACTTCCGGAGCTTGGTGTCATCAAGGTCTCGACTGGTGAGAACCTGGGAGCTCCTGAGCCCGGCCTGGCTCCTGCCTCTGGTTTTTCCTTGACCTGGCCTGTTGCTTTGGTCTCCCACTGAGGAGGAAAACTGGGTTGATGGCACCACATCAATAAGCTCACCGTCCCGTTTGAAGTACACCTGAAAGACAGGGAAAGGACAGGTGAGCATGACAGGAACAGTGGTGGCATTTCAAATTATAACCCTGACTTGTCCTTGGTCTACACTTCTTGTGTCTTATAACCAGCTTGTCAGTCAACTCTAAAGCACTTTAAACTACATTAACATGTATGAAAGCTGCTGTATAAATAAAGTTTGATGATCTTTTCACTCTGGATAGAACCTCCATCTGAAATGACAGTTGGATGTGTGCTCTCACAGTCACTTAAAGGACAGAACAAGCTTTTACTGAGTCAAATACTGTAAACTTCACTGGGAATGTAATCATTATAATGTACTAGAAATAATAAAACACAACAACAACAAATAAACATGTACGTACTGTATATATTAAACTTGAGTTAAGAAAAAGGATTAAATATACATAAAACGCTGCCTATATAAAGTAAAGAAAATATAGGTGCATATCAGACAACATATATGCCAATACTGATATATCTGTGATAAGCCAAATCGGCCGATAATATCAGCTGACTGATATTATCGGTCAGGCTCTAATTTCCAGCCCATGAAAGGAATCTATCTCAGTGTTCCTACCCCTGCAGTGGGTGCTGGGAGCCCCAAATGAAACATGAAAGGTTCAGTTTTCCTACCGTGTTTATTATTAAAAGCTTTCTCTGCAGACAGAACTCTCAGCACAGTGTGCCTAAGTCTTATAATAATAGGGGAAAAGCCTGTCATGTGACCAGCGAGACTGGTGTGTGTCATCATCATTATTTATCACAAATACAACAACCCCGTGTCAGGCAGAGAGGATCATGGTTAAACAAAGAGAACAGGCTGTCCACTTCACTGGATAAACACACAAAATGGTAAAACAGAAAAATTAAATGAAGTGGAATTCTATCAACATTGTGATGACGTAATATTTGCTCCTCTTCATCTCGTTGATATGTTTGTCTCAGTCAGGGTGTGTGAAGCCACTCTTCGCTCTTGTCATGGTGGACTTTATTTGATCACATATGCAGCTGCCGTCTAATCCTCTGATATTAATTCCCAATACATTTTCCAGAGAGAGGTCATGTAGGGTACAGACCAAAGCTGTAAATAGCTTTTTTCATTTAAAACTTTCAAGCTGCTGCAGACAGCATCAAGCAGGGCATTCTTCCTAGGAGCGCTTAACGTTTCAAATCCAGCGGTGCTCCCATTTTCACTCTGCAGTCAAATAACAAGCATCTTCCTTCACTCTATCAGGATTTCTAAAAGATTTCAGAATCATTTTCCACGATCATGAATGGAAGAAGGAAGCATGGAGCTTTCCCTCCAAGCTAAAAAAAAGGCAAATTTCGATAATGGAGACCAAGTCCTTAAAGAGAGATAAAGAATAAAAAAGGCTCCATCTCACCATGGGAGCTGGCTTTGCTCCTGCAACAATGCAAACCAGAGTGAAGTTCTGAGCCTCGTAGCGGCTGAAAGGAGCCGGACTGTTGGCCGCCACCACAGAGATAGACTTGGGAGGTACTGCAGATAAAACACAGGAAAAACAAAACATGACTTGAAGCAGATGTTTGGTTTATCATTGTTATGGTCAATTGCGTTTTTTTTGTGTCCATGTGGTTTAGTCAAATTTAAAGGGGTTAAAATGTGAAAATAAACGTATGTGGGTCAATGACGTGACGCCTACATTTTCAGTCTAACTGCATTTTTTTCAGTTAGAAAAAGGTTTACATTGATTAAAAAAAAAACCATATATATGTAGTACCTTTCCTTTATATGTAATCACTTTAACTTTTCAAAAACCACAAGTTATTAGTAATTTTTCTGTTATTTAAAGTGACAAAATAGCATGTGGTGCGACCAATAATTCCAATAACTGTATTAAATTCAGAGTAAAATATCACTCTTAATATTAATCACTGATACAGTATGATTAACTAATTGTATTTTTTTTTTTTTTTTCAATCATTTCAAGTCTTACATACATTTCAGAAGGCAACTGTGACATTATAGAACATAAATATGAGATTATTATTTACAAAAACTTAAAGGAAATGCAAATAATTTGTTTCGAAACACTTAAATTCATTTATTTTAAGATAGATCATGGTCGCACCACATGACTTTTTTAAGGTCTGCATTACTGCAATAGATATTCCCATATTTTTTTATTTTTAAATAAATCCTTATACGTCATTGACCCATGAATAACTTGCACACATTCTTTTATGTGGACCCAGCATCAAATTTCTGCTTTTATTCCATTTTGAGAAAAAATATATTAGAGGATTATGGCAAAAATGTATAAGTGGTGTAACCATAAAAACTTTGTACCAAATAATTCAACTCAACTCAATAAAACACCATATCAACTAGTTTGGCATGATCTTACATTATAACTTTATATTAAATAAAGGTAATGGAATACAATTGTTCTAAATATTACATTTACTCTGGGGAATCATGGAGATCAGAAACCATTTCAATGGATGGATAAAATATCTAATATGTATCATTCTTTTGTGGTTACACCATTTGACATTTTCAGGAGCATTCAGTCTTACTTTTGGTAAAAATGGTGCAAATGTCATTTCAAATGATATAAAACCAACAAAAATACTAAATGTACATTTTAACAAACCTGATGCTGCTTTTAAAGATATTTGTGAATTGCTCATCTTACCAACCCTTATATGTCACTGATTTATTGGGAGACAAATATATCGAAGGTGACAGGGATTTGTATACTTCATAGTCATCTTCAATCATACTTTAACTCCAGGAATGGATGAACATTTTGTAAAATATTCTCAATCACTTGCTTGTAGCGACATATCCAGATTGGCACAAATGTCGTGTGTGTGCTGAGTACAGAGCTGGAGTCAGGATGTGGTTAACCTCTAAAACTCACTGATTAACATGCTGTAGAAACAGAAATGGAACAATGACAGGTTGTAGTTTCAGGGAAAGTCGTGAACTATTTCTTGATGAACAAACAACTGAATTTGGCCCATTCAAGACATTCACTTGCTTGACCTCAAATCAACTTTGGAAAAGATTTTCACCTAACAGTAATTTAGTAACTGTAGTTTACAGACACTTACCTTGAAAGTATAATAGCTCAGTCGTCATATAAGCACCTGACAACTGCTTAAAGACCTATCCTTTAAGCTACAGCTGACATGCAGCCTCTGCTGTTGCTCAGGGAAGGATAGTGTGCATTTCACACTGTTTTTAAAATTCATGAGACAACATCAGAAATGAATACATACCTATGACAGTGAGTGTGATGCTGCCGGAGGCTAGAATCACCTTGTCTCTGGAGCTCCTGTCATAGATCCCCACATGACACTCATACAGGCCGTCATCCTCCATCTGGACCTCAGGAAGCCTGTACAAAGATAAAAGGAGGATTGTTTTAAAAACCATATCTTTCATATTTAACACTTTGGCCCATTAACCCAATTTCTTCTTGTTCCTTCACTCTGATGTTTTTCTCTGCAGAGTTTTCCCACATCCACCTGCTGAAGAAGGAACGTTTCTCGGTGCTCTCTTTATATCTCAGTTTAACAATTATTCATGAGAGCTACAACAGATAGACAACTCATTGATAAATGAAATGAAAAATGCCAAAAAAAACTGCAGCTTTCAGCTTCTCAAACGGGATTTAATGCTTCTCTTTGCTGTACATCAAAGTATACTGACACTGTTGTACTGGATTGTGTTGGCAGGACGAAACATGAGGAAAGGATGAAATTTAACTAAATGCATACAAACATGGGCAGAAGTAAACTGGTTTGTTTGTGTCTGGTTTATTTAAGAAGGAATACAAATGTGAAATGCATAATTTTCTAAAAAAAAGGGGGGGCCTGTGTGCACAGATAAGGCATGGGATATTAATAATAATGCATTTTATTTAAAGGCGCCTTTCAAAGCACTCAAGGACACCTTACAAGGCACAAAAACACGACAACGGTACATCAAACAATATAAATCAGGTAACATTTAGTGCAAAGATAAAGAATAACTATGAATGTGACTATAAAGTGCATCAGTACAATAAATAAACAAGAACGTGATGCATAGTTAGTGTGAGACAGAGTATGCCACTCTGAATAGGTGCGTTTTCAGGCAGGATTTAAAGGTGGAGACAGAGTCAGAAGTGCAAATGTCTGGTGGGAGAGAGTTCCAAAGGCGGGGGGCAGATCGGCTGAAAGCTCTTGACCCCATGATGGTAGTTAAGTTGGCAGATGGGGCAAAGAGCTGGTTGGCAGAGGAGGATCGGAGAGTTCGGGAAGGTGTGTAGATGTGAATCAGTTCCGAGAGATATGATGGTGCCAGGTTGTGAAGGATCTTGTAAGTGAGGAGTAGAATCTTAAAGTCAATGCAGGATTTGATAGGGAGCCAATGAAGTTGCTGCAGGGCAGGAGTGATGTGTTCAATAGAGGGGGTTCTGGTTATGATACGGACGGCTGCGTTCTGTACCAGCTGGAGTTTGTGAAGAGATTTCCGCTGAAGACCAAAGAGGAGAGCGTTACAGTAGTCCAGACGGGATGTGATCAGGGTGTTTACCAGGATAGCGGTGCAGGTTGGTGAAAGTGAGGGACAGAGACGGTTGATGTTCCGTAGATGGAAGTATGCAGTCCGAGTAACGTTATTGATGTGGGCTTCGAAAGTTAATGTGCTGTCCAGGATGACACCCAGGCTCTTTACCTGAGGGGATGTAGGAGCAGTGGAATTGTCGATGGACATGGAGAAAGGGTTGAGTGTTGCTAGGGTTGATCTGGTACCGATGAGGAGGACCTTCGCTGTTGAGTTTAAGAAAGTTGAGTGAGAGCCATGATTTAATTTCCAGTAAGCAGTCCGATAGGGCGATGGGTGGCAGACTGGAAGAAGGCTTAGTGGAAAGATAGACTTGGGTATCATCAGCATAACAGTGGAATTTAATTGTTAAATTTCCTGAGAATATGACCAAGAGGCAGAAGATAAATAATGAACAGGAGGGGGCCAAGGACAGAGCCCTGGGGAACACCACTAGAGACTGGGGAGGAGCCGGATCTCGGGTTCTTGAATTGAACAAACCATGTGCGGCCAGAGAGCACTACTATTAGCACTACATATTGAAACTGGAAGATACAGAGGTGTGATTGAAAATGAATCTGTGAATATTGTGAGCTGAATGAGGAGGACATTCACTTCGTTATCTATGTAGACATACAATTGATTAGAACTGAAAATACAGCTTTAATTGAAAAACTGTTTTTGCATTTTCAGAATAAAAAATGTAATCTTGGGGTATTTTATTCTACATGGATTAGAGATTATTGGTTTATGAAATGCATCAGATGAACAGTGTTGGACAGAATGTAGATTTTGTTTTGATTAGAGTTGTATAGTGTTTGTGTTTTTAATTTGTTATATGTCGTTGATGGATATGTTGTGAGTGTCATGTGTGGGCTGCTGGGTTTCTATGTAGGAATGTTTGTTTTGTTGTTGAATAATTTCATGAGGAATAGGTCATGTAAATGGCCAGGTGCAAAAATGACATCATAATGCATTTATATACCAAGAATTTTTCAACAGACAAAACTATTATCCCACCCAAAAGCTTCAGCACATCCAGAACTCAGCAGCCAGAACCCTCACTCACACTACACACACGGCTCACATCACCCCCATCCTCTCACAGCTGCACTGGCTGCCTGTTTTGTCCCGGATGAAATTCAAAATTCTACTTCTCACCTTCAAAGCCCTCCATAACCTGGCTCTCGTATACCTCAGCGAACTCCTGACTCCATGCTGTCCCTCTCTGTCTCTCAGATCCTCCGTCTCCAACCTCCTCACCATCCCACGCACCAGGCTGGTCCACCATGGCCCCCACCATGACCCCCACCATGACCCCCACCATGGCCCCCAAGCTCTGGAATTCTCTCCCTCAATCCCTCCGCGACATTCAAGTCAGAGTTAAAAACGTTTCTTTTCAATGAACATTTCTCTTCATCCTCCTCTGCGTAGTCTTGTTTTGATCTGGTTTTTTGTGTGTTTTTTCTGTAAAGCGTATTATTATTATCATTATTATTATCATTATTATTATCATTATTATTATATTTTATTGATAAATGAAGAAAACAATCAGCATATTAATTAGTTGCAGCCCTGGTGACATCACAACTAGTTTGGAGCCAATCGTAGTCCAGTATGCAACTTACAAATATGATGTGGAAACTTGAAGCTTCCAGTGAACAAACACTGAGAATGGACTTTACAGTGAAGTAGGAGACATCTCATGTCCAGCAGTTGAAATTTACTTACATATTCACAGATTTTAGATGAAATAAATGAAGGATAAGGAGGATGTTCCACTGTCTTAACCTTTCTTATTCTAAGGATATTCAAAAACAACAGACCGCCTCACCGTACAGTTGACTGGTAGACCAGGTCCTCTCGTCTGCGGTTGTCCTCCATGTGGGAATAGCTGGTGTTGTACATGGCATCATAGGTGAAGATCTTCTGCTTCCCACTGCCTCCATCAGTCACCTGGAAGAAAATACAAAATCACTGAGGTTAAATACAGCAGCTGTAACCATGTAGACGTGAATTTAAATGTTCTGTATATAACAATGCTTTGTGGGTAGGGCTGGGTATCGTTTAAAAAATGATGATACCAGTACCATTCCAAGTACCCTTAAAGTGATACCGATACCAACTGAGTACTTCATTTGATACCCATTCTACATTTAGTGCTCTGTCTTTTATCATGTGTAGCAGGTGTGTAGTGTAGACACACTTTAGAGTGTTTAGGTGGCATCTTGGGCTGAACTGCTAAGCGCGTTAAATCAAATTCACCACAACTTCACCACCACAGACAGGTTGTAGCTGCTGTGGCAGTGGGCCAATCACATGTCACATTACATTGAAGAATGCTTGCGTTGATTGGCTGTGAGCAAGTCCATACAAATACTCATATTTTCTAGCTCTGATGCAAAAAGGATCGATTGCATCGTATCGTTTGACGGGAGATGATTCCATACTACTTGGTATCGATTTATTTCGGTCGATACCTTAAAAAGATATAAAGTACCAATACCCAGCCCTATTTGTTGGGTTTTTTAAGCCAAGTTGGTGGTGTGGCTAAAGGTACACTGAAATATCTCAACAATTTTTGAATGTATTGCCATGAACTTTGGTTCATGTTCATGTTCCCCAGGGGATGAATTGTAATCACTTTGGTGTTTCTCTGACTTTTCATCTAGCATCATAATCAGATCATAATTTTGTCCAATACTTTGGTTTGTCATAAAATACCTGCACATCAGCTGTACTTTGTGTTTAGTGCATGAATCTATTATGAGGACTAGATAATAGAAAAGATAGCACCTATTGATTCAAATGAAAGTTGCTCATCTAGCGCAAAGGCCAAAAAAATGTTTGCTGGTCAGCTTCTGCATTGTGAGGCACACTGCCGATATCATTGGTTCATATTTGTTAGATATGCTTGTCAACTACGACTTCTGTCTGTATGACACATTCTCTGCAACCAGTGTGTATTGCATGTTAGGTTTGTTTGACTACAAGAATCCAAATATGAGGAATAATCCAAGTAAGGTTTTATTATAGTAAATATTCTAAATATTAGAAGTGTAATGAGTCATTTGTGTTGCCGGATACAGCACATGGCAGCATTCTTGTCACAACAGGTACAGAACGAAACCCACACTGAGGGAAGAAGAAGGACTATATACAGAGAGATGCTGGCAAACTGCATTAAGTTTACCTGTGTGCTCACCCGAAACCACACAATCTCTCGGAGGTTGCCGTCTGTTTGGAAGTTGCATTTGAGTGTAACTGTGTCTCCAATGACAACATGAGGAAGAGGTTCAATGTTAACAGTTAAATAACCTGTCAAAGAGAGCAGAATGGGAGAGATTTGGAAGCATTAAATTCATGCAGTAGTGTCCTACAGTTCCAAGTCAAATACCAATAATGTTAGTATGGGTGTACCACAAGGGTCCATTCTTAGTCCTCTTTTAGTCACCATGTATATATATATATATATATATATTAGCAATATTATCTCTGCAACCCCAAATTCTAATGTACATTTTTTTGCAGGTGACACTACTTTATATGTTACTGGCCCTTAATCTGGCCACTGCAAATCTACAGTCTGCTTTTGATACATTTCAGACCTAAGAGTATCCAGACTCACCTGTAAGACTCATGTAGAACACGTATCAAGAAAACTGAAGCTCAAAATTGGATTTTTGTATAAGAACAACTCATGTTTCTCTACTGCTAGTTAAAAGACCACTGTACAATCTATAATTCTGTATGTAATCGATCATGGTTATATTGTATGCCATCTTTTCTTTCAACCTTAAAGTCTTTTGACTCAGTGTTTTACAGTGCACTGCGCCTCATCACAGGTGATACATGGCGGCTGTGGTTCAGGAGGTAGAGCGGTCGTCCGCCAATCGGAAGACTGGCGGTTCGATTCCCGGCTCTTCCAGTGACACGTCGTGAATTGCTCCCGTTGCTGTGCCAATGGTGTGGTTAGTCTCCTCCTGATGAGCAGGTTGGCACCCTGTGTGGTAGCTCCTGTCATCAGTGTATGAATGTGTGTAAATGGGTGATGAGACGTAATGTAAAAGCGCTTTGAGTGGTCATAACGACTAGAAAAGTGCTATATAAGTACAGTCCATTTACATTAATCAGTCACTTGTACTAAAAAGAAGTCTGTCTGTATGTCCTTTGCATATCTCTTGAACCGTTCTTCAGATCAACTCCACACTTGGTAGGTGCATTGCTGGACAACAAAGGGAGTGCCGTGTGGAAATTGGTGCAATTTGGACACGAAGCACAATTATTCTGATCTGTCTAAAAAGACATTTTAACGTTAGCTGTACCTGTTGTTCATAGTGAACTTGAAAAAATGGCCCCAAAAAAGATGCAGCTACATTCTCTTATTTCAATTGAACATTTTAAAAAAGATGTACCTGCAGTCACATTTGTAATTGCTTTTTATTAATTGTGAAAAATGTATAATGTGTGTCTGGATTACCTTTCTGTCTGTCTGTCTGTCTGTGTTTAAACTGTATGTTTATTTAAGTGGCCACGACAATATGGAAACACACCATGGCGATATTTAACAATAGAAGGTTTTAATTAAGACAAATGAACCCAGATTAAACCAAATTGAAAAATAACTAGATATAATTAAAGTATGCTGTGAGGACATCAGTAGTGTCAATGGTGTATGGAGTGTTGTAAGGTGCAAGAAAGTAAAAGATAACAGAACTAAGGAAACATAGCTGTCATGGTCTCATGGGTTTTTGGACTCTTCGTGTTCTCTTGGTTTCCAGTGTTGGACTTCTGTTGTTCAGTCCTTTTGGTCATTGGTCATGGTTTTGTTTAAAAGGATTGTATTGCATTATTGGTTAGCTGATGTTTACTTGGGATTATTGTCATAGGTTTTTTCTTGAATTGTTTAATGTAAGCTTGGCTGTTTAAGACTGTGTTTTGATTTTCAGTTTGCTGTTTTCCCTCTGTGTTCCTACACTCCTCCCCTGCTTATTTTCCCTCCTCACCTGCCCTGCATTATGTTCGTTAGCCCGGCCCTGCCCTCAGTGTTTTTCTCCAGCCTTCACACCTGTCCTGTATCAGTCTCGTCAGCCCTGTACTGTCCCCAGTGTCCTCCAAGTCAATCAACTCCTAGCCTGCCCTTGTGTAGTCTCCTGTTCCCCATCAACGTATTAGTTCTGTCTGTATTTGATTATTCTTTGGTGTTCAGGTTTGTTGGATCCTCTGTTGTGCTCTGCTCATCTCAGCCGTGTCTTGTATTTGGTTTTTCAGCTCAGCCTGCTTTTTGGTGTTTTGCCTACTATTCCAAGAATAAAGACCTTTTATTCAGCCTTGCTTTTGCCTTCGGTCTCTGCATTTGGGTCTGTTTGCTCCGCTATCCATGACGATAACTAAACCAAACCAAAACAAGTAGCTGGAGGGGAGAACAGAGAGCTGCACACAGCAGCAGCCACCAGCTGTGAGGAGAGTGAGCTGTGCTTCAGCCCACAATTAAATAACCTGGGAACACCTGAGGGTGTTCACCGTGCTATTATAACGAGGTGGTTTTCTTGTTATGAGAAAAACCATCTAGGGCAAGTGAGCTAATTATTTTGAGTCATACACTGCTGTACTAACAGAGATGTCAAATCCAATTTATATCCTCAAAAACCATTTGCAAAGCTAATTTTTTTAAATAAAATGTTTCCATGTTCGCCCAAGAGGACCTGGCTGCAGCAACATGGCAGATGTCACCCACAATGGTTATCATGTACAATGTCAATTGTCAATTTGAATGTTGAGTTGCATTAATAACTCAAAACTGTCCAATAAGGTAATTTAAACTAATTGTAATGGTTGATTTCCAGTATTGCTAGTTTTACTGTAAAGCTTAATTTCTTTAAATCCACAACAAACAAAAAAAAGGTAAAAATATTGTTTGACTCAACATACACTGCATGGCTCAAAGTGTGACAACATCTGTGATAGAATATGTAAATCCCAAAGCAAGGGTCTGACCAAAAATACAGAGAGCATGTTGTATGGAGAGTCTGCTTACGTTCGGCAGCCATCTGACAGTCAGTCACACATTATGAATATATATGTATAGATACATCAAATTGCTCTTAAGTTTTACAAGTATGTCATTGTCCCCTCTGGAGTGAAAGCAAACCAAATCACTGAAGGTCTCATATATCATTTTTAACATTGTCTTTTATTATTTCTATGACATTTAACATTTTGACTCCCCATCAGTGTGGCTTTTTAAGCTTCACTGCAGCCCTCGCAGGTCTCCAGCAAACCACGTGTCACCTGGAAAACACAAAGCATTAACAAGGCCAAATTCTTAATAATTAGGCCACAATGTTCATTGTATAAAGGCCACCTGAAATCACCTACAGCATTTCTTTTCAACAGTAGCTCATAGTGAACATTCACACAGACACACTACATGGTTGATTACATCGCCTTTTAGAACAGTGGGTGAACCAATACTGGCTTCACTTCCGCATTCCAACATTCATTCATTCATCCTGTCAAAACTGTGAAATCACAGGGAAATGGGGACAGTGTGAGTTTCACGTTACAGTTGCAGGTGAAAGAATGATTCAAATTCATTATTCCTAATGCTACATATACATATGCTACATTAGCATTAACTTTATAAACTGTCACTAACAACTTAAATGTATTGTCCACAACATTACAATTAGCGCTATCTATGTTAGCTGTGGCTAACTCATAGCTTCTAATAAGCAGGTGACTTTAGCCCTCCCTCATTCCAGCTAATGCTATGCTACATTTTCACACTGAATCATTTAATAGTCAATTGTGTTTAGCAAAGAAAAAAAAAAGACTTCCATATCTCACAATTACGAGAAACGATCTCGTAATTATGACTTAACTACGACAAATTGTTTTCAGTACAACCAGAAGGTGGCAGTAATGCAACATGAAGACTAATAATACCATAAACACTACAATTAGTCAATGAACACTGTTTATCTAAAGTCATGTTTGTTCAGGCAGTCACTGATCATGATTCATGTACACATAGTCACACATCAGTAATGTATCCAAGCTACTATGGGACATTTTGGTATCAACTATCAAAATGCAGCATAAAACAACACTGTTATCTTGTAATTATGAGATCCTGATCTTGTAATTATGATACACTTTTCTAGTGATGATGAGACCTTTTCTTGTAATTACGAGACGCTCATATAATTACGAGATAAGGCCTTCGATTATTTTTACTTGAACGTGATGCGCATCTGTAACAAAGTGACAAAATGAGAGAAAGACCATTTTAAAACCTAGTTACAATCGATCAAAGGAAAAAGGTTGTATTTTACCTGTTTCATCGCAGTGAAGAACAAAGCAGACACTCCAGCCTGTTTTCAGTAGCATTCCTTTTTCTTCTTGTTAGAGACGTGGCAGACCACAGCGCTGTCTGCTTCTTTTTCCTCATCGTACAAATACACTGTCTAAATGATCTGAGGCTGGGTTTTTAATGTCTAAGAAAACCACTGTGTAAAAATGCCTTTAGACCATGTGAACAGATGGTAGCATATATAACCCATGTGTATATATGCTCATGCTTTTTTAGACTACTCAAGTTTCTAAAGATCCCAAATCTACTGAATTTTATATTTAAAAAAAAAAATATGCATAAGACATCTAGAATATTTCTATTCGAGGGAATGTGCAATTATAGCACATTTGGAGTTTGAATATCTTATAGCATAAAAGCTGGAAACAGAATATATGACACTGTCAGGCGGAGTGGAATGTAACTTTAACAACCGTACAGATATTTAAGGCAAAGAGGAAAATTGGATTTTATCGCTTAACCTTATACTAGGGTTGGAATACAATTGAATTTGATCATTATGTAATCATAAAAGTATTAAAGCTTTTGACAATGAAAAGGATAGTTTGCCGTGTTGACAGCAGCTGTATTTGATATGGACTTTTCCTTGAAGTGCTGCAGATTTCCTTTCTGACACTTGAATATTTAATATGGACTCAATCCCTTGGAGAGGATGGGATTAAATTTGGCATGAATGTAGAGCTGCTGTTGCATTTCTTTATGACGCTGGTTCTTGGGTGTTAAATTAGCGGCTCAGCGTCAGTCGGACCTGTTAAAACAGCAAAGCGTGTTAATCATTCCATGCATTAAAACCAACGACCCTGCGAGTGTGCTCTGCAGTGACCTATAAGCTGACACTGACCCCAGCCAGTCTAATAAACACACTGACTGACAGCTCACACAGCATACTGCTTAGATGCACTAATCCCTGGGAACAACTCTATTTACACCAGGCCAGGATTTATATGTTATATGCTGTGACTTCAACTGCATTAATGTATGGTAATGGACTGGTAAATGGACTGTACTTATATAGCGCTTTTCTAGTCGTTAGGACCACTCAAAGCGCTTTTACACTACATCTCATTCACCCATTCACACACATTCATACAGTGATGACAGGAGCTACCACACAGAGTGTCAACCTGCTCATCAGAGGGAAACTAACCAGCATATGATATGTAAGACATCATTTCAAATGTGATAAATTCATATTTTATCATCACATGGAATTTGTTAGATATTTTACAGTGGGAATCACAGTCACTTGTAATATGTATGGGTATTATCTATTGGTTTCAAATGTGATGAATTGACATAAAGTCACATGTAGTTCTTTGACATTTACATGAAAAAAAATGTATGTGATATGGAGACATGAGATTTTTAGATACTTCACAAATGTCACATGTCATAAATTCACATGGATGCACTGAATGAATGCAATGTTATTCATATATTGCATTTCCCATGTGATGACAACACATGCCTTTTTCATTAGATGTGACATTTTTCCCATTTGAAGAATTTTCAATATTTGTATTATAATATACAATATATATAAAAAAATGTACGCAATATTTTTGATATACTTTCATTTCCCATGTGATGAAAACATACATTTTCTCATCAGATGTGAATATAATTTCTAATGTGAAGAATTTGATATTTTGAAATAATGCACAATATTTCAAAAGTATTTAAAATGTGCTACTTCATGTGTGAAATGCAAAGCTTCACGTATTACATCACCTGATATGTGATTTATCATATTTGAAATGTTTTTGGACATTTCACTTGTGAAAACTAAAGCCTCAAATCCTTCACATGTAAAAAATTCACATATGTCCAAATGTGTTTGTTTATTTATGAAACAGTAGCCCACATGAAATATGTCCATATGAGTCATGTGTTTTTTTAATTTCTCATGTAATATTTCACATATGAAAAGAGGAATTTCACGTGTGTATTGAGTTGTGTAAAGGATGGAAAACAACACAGAGCCTTACTCAATCTTTACAGTGTGTGTGTGTGTGTGTGTGTGTGTGTGTGTGTGTGTGTGTGTGTGTGTGTGTATGTGTGTGTGTGGCTGGTTTGGGGCTGCCCTCTGACATGTGGACTGGAACCAAAGGCACCTTGCAGAGCGGCAGTCTGGCAGCGCTGGGAGGTGCTCCGATGCTCCGATGCTCCGATGCCCTTTGTCATCACAGTAAGCCTCACCTCTACAACGCTGGCCTGTACTTCATGACGTCAGCCTGCCTACAGATTATTTTTTCCCATGTTTTTCCTCTTAATCCTCCCTCCAGCTTTTCATCCAAAGAGCCAGCCATTTGCCAAGCTCTGGTCTCTCCACACACATACACAAACAATGTGGCAGAGAGATTAACACTTATCAGAATAACATTGAAGTGATAGAAATACATCACTCGCACATGATAACTGAATCATAATGTCCTGTGTAAACAACAGAGAGCAATCGTTTAGCTAAGGAAAAGAATATTTTGGAATGAGATTAGGGTTAGTGAGATGAGATATTCAGGAGTGATACGGCTGTCCCTGCTCAGCCCAGGCTTCGCTGCTTTTGCCCTACTTTTTGGTTCAGTGTGGCAAACATAGAAAGGACAATTCAACAGCTTAGCCTTTTCGAGAGGGGCTGTGTACTGTAAAGTATTTGATATTCAATGTCTCGTGTTGTCTGTGCTGGAGGAGATAAAGCTGGTTTATCCAACCAAGTCGTTCTCCTCTTTGTATTTTCTCCCAGTATAGAAGGCAGAGTCTGCCCCGATGTCAGATAAAAAGACTCCAGTCAAACAACTCAAACACATCTGCAAGTTGAAAAACTCTTCCTACTGCTGCTGCACTGGGCATTAGGATGCAGTGGAGATGCTTTGAATGGGAAATGCAGGATGTTCACCTCATTTTAATACTCTTTGATCGCAGAGCTCAGTTTATATTCAGGTCAACTACAAATTGTCAAAGTTCAGGTCAAAAATCTGGTTCTATGGCCCTACAGCAGTCCTCTAGATGCCCTTTGTTTGTTATGAATGGATGGAGGGAGGAGAAGGATGGATAAGCAGTCGCAGATTATATTAAAGGATCACTGCACTGAACTGAGTTGTAGAAACTATAAGTGCAAAAGTGAACTGAAACTCAGAGCAACAGTTAACATTAATAGACAGATCAGTGTGCTTGATAGATTCATTGGTTCATGTTTATGTCAACAGCAATTTATGTTTTTAGTCTTTATAGTAATAGTTTCCCAGTTGGCAACATCATGCTGTAGTTTATTGACTCAGTATAACTTGTAAACTTTGTTATATTTATGTAATTCAGAGACAGTTTGATTCATGATGGTTTATATATAAAGAGGATTGTGGGTGATTATATTGTAGACTCTTATTTAACTCGTGGATGGAGTCTTGTTTTTTGATTTGTCCTCAGTCCAGAGCAGCTGTTGCCTTTTGTATTTTTTTCTTCTCATTCCCAGCCTGCACTTGTTAGTCTTGTTAGCTCTGACCCTAGAAAACAGAGTCTTCCCCAGCCAATCAGCTTCCAGCGTGCCCTTGCGTCTTGCCACCTGTTCCTTGTTGTTTCATTAGTTCAGTTTGTATTTAAGTCCTGCTTTTCACTCCAGTCTTGTTGGATCTTCTGTTCTGTTCTGACCTGCCAGCTTTGTTTTAGACTTCACAGGCTTTAAATAAAAAAAAGTTTCGTCAGCCTGCACTTTCCTGCATTTGGTTCCACTGTCTCTGCTCTACCAAACAGAAAGAGAACTCATAGAAAATTCCTTTCATCTCTCAAACATCTGCAACGAGCGAGACAAGACAATAAATAAATCTACACTCTAATCCGACCAGACAAACAGTGCAACTGAAATACTGCCAGAGAAGAAAGTCTAAAACTAGATATTACCATTTATTAAAGGAAGAGTTCAACATTTTGGGAAATGTTATTTATTCTGACAGCGATGTTCAGATGGCTGTCAGTCCCCAGAGCATTAGAGGTGTTAGCAGGAAACTTTGGACACGGCGAGGCTCACTGTCATCCCCCCTGTTTCCAGTCTTTATACTAAGCTAGGCTAACCATGCCCTGACACCACCTCTCCACTGAATACACAGACATGAGGCTGAATCCCTCTAAATGCTGGGCTATTCCATCATAATGAAACATATCTCCCAGCCAGAGTCCTGCATCAGGTCCGATGATGATATGACAAGAAGTAAAAAATATTCATTTCAATTGTATTTCCTGAATTTCCTTTGTTATTGAAATATATTAATTGTATATGTATGAAATGGCAAAATGATGACTTTAAATGTAGTGCCTAACCAAAGTAATTAAACTACTAAAGGTTTCCGTGATCACTGACATGTTTCCACTGTACGTGGTTATGTTGGTAGGGTCAGGCTGTGGAACAGTGGGTACAGTATTGCGTGTCCCAGGTGCAAGGCAGGGGTGGGGTCATGAGTAGTAATTACACATAAAATGAAGTTAAAAGCGATTTGTAAACACAGACCAGAGATGGAGCACTTTAATCCAGAGTGCACGAGGATGTTAAAAAACTGCAATTAAAATCTAGAGTCATTGTGTTTAACAGGGTGGGGGAAATTACGAAACACCTCCAACTAAAAATAAATTGGAGCAAAAAATCTGGCTTAATATTGATCAATGAGTTAAACCTGAAGTTACAATGAAATAAAAGCAACTGCAACTCTCTACAGTTATGACAACAATAATGTTGTTAAATTTTTTTAAATCGTTAAAAACAAGATGTCTTGATCAAAAATATATTCCATCATTATCATTCCTCCTCCGTCAAAGGTAAATACTGTTTCACATTAAGCCTCATTTAGAGTGAAGGTTTCTCAGGTCTATTCCTGACACCTTCAATAAGGTGTTCTCTATTGCAGTTGTAAAAGGCTGTATCTGGATACTGTTGACAGTCAGTGGAGGAGCTCCCACCAGCTGTCTCAGCTCTGTGGTTTCCAGTAGTGGAAAGAAATTCATTCATAATCCAAAATCTAGCCTGAGGCTCCCAAGATCATAGACAGAAAATCTGTGAATTGTGATTTGGAATTAACATCCATGCACTCAACATTTAATCATTTTAAAGTGCAGATTACCTTGAGCAATATGGGTCAGAGTCAGACAATGGGTGTTTTATCCCTGAGGGGAAAATCTCCCAATAGCATTAGGTAACTTACTAGATGACAGCTCTCTTGCTCTGAATCTGAACGCTGCTTAAACATCTGAATTTTTGAGGAAAATGTTTTCATTCCTTTAAAATGTGTAGACTATCATCAACAATAGCTACCACAACCACGAGTTTCCTATTCCTTAGCTACCAGACACCACTGGTTCCCATCCTGTCTGCATTAACATGTTAGAGAGCCCTGGGGAAAAGATTAGCTATACTGTCCCTACCTTTATTACAACCCAACAAGAAAATGGATGATGATGATGATGATTCCATCAATGAGTTTTTTTCAGCCTGCATTTGGATCCACGTGAGAACTCTCTTACAAAATGCTTTTCATCTCTCAAACATCCAAACCTCTTTTCCAGAGTATGAAAAAAGATAATAAAAAAAAATCTAAACTCTAATCTGACCAACAGTTGGCTTTTGAGAACCATTCTGCAATTGGGTTAAATTACTGTATAGAACTCAACAGCTCAAGTCTTAACCAATACGACAGTATCTAAACCAATCTCTCTATCTAGAAGATGCTGACAAATGATGTCAATGATGCCCCCTCTCCCCTCTTCTTCTATTCCTTTTAGCTATCGAACAACTTGCCATAGCAATAAGGTTCCATAATGAGTCGTGTTGTATTGAAATCGGTCAAACCAAACATAGGATAGTGCTGTTTGCGGATGATGTCATTGTTTTTCCTGAAACATTAAAATGAATACATTTTAACATTCTTAAATGTTGTTTTAGTATTTGGGAAATGATCAGGTTATAAGGTCAATAATAATCAAATGTAACTTAAAAGTTTTTATGGGGGCAAACTTTTAAACAGCACCAACCTGAATGGCAGGAAGTTAAAGTGAAGTATAAAAACATTGTTCAGACTAGTAAGTGTGTCCACGGGCTAGATTAGACACTTAGATATTATTAACTTGATTCCCATCTAATGAAATGTATCATACAAAGCTAAAAAAAACAACATAATGTAAAGCCTTCATGAGGACTAATTATTTGCGTACACGTCTCTGATAATTCTACCTGATTCATTGTCATTGAAAAATTGGCTCAATCTCCAAGTCCTCCAGCCATTCTTGGGGGGGGGGGGGGGGGGGCTCTCTCCTCTCAGGCAGGTGATGTTGTGAAGCACCACACACGCAATTGTGATGTCCCACGAAGGAGTTTCATATAGATAATACTAATCATTAATAATTAATTAGGACTTTTGTTAGTTCAGGCTATTGAACTCCTGGCATGAAGGATGACATTAACAATTACGGTAATTGGCAGACTTTGTTAAAAATGGATCTTCTGCCAAAGTTTCTATATTAGTTCCAGAATATACCTATTACCCCTTCAAACATACATATTTCCAACACTTAAAAAGGTTTTAAGCAAGTTCATATGAAAATCAATTATGTGACTTCCATATGACAGAGGAGGAGTTAAGTACCTTAACTTGCAGCTCAACTACAAACATTATTGGCGCTTTTCCACTATACAGTTCTAGCACTGCTCGACTTGGTTTGGTACCAGGAACGACCTTTTCCATTACTATAGTACCTACTCAACGTGGGCGGGGTCGTCATAGCACTGCTGCGTTAAACTGTCGTGACTTCGTTTTATACGTGACACAAAACACATAAAAAATTGTCACACACAAAGCAAGAAAATTGAGCCATATGGCTGTAACTATGGTTGTAACTATGGCTGTAACTATGGTTGTAACTATGGATGTAACTATGGTTGTAACTATGGTTGTAACGCTGCTGCCGGTATTTAAAAATGCCGGGTTGGATTCTTGTGTGGGACGGCTCATGACTTTTCCAGCGACAACTCTTCTGACCAATCAGTGGCCGGCAGTCTGTTGACGTCACATTTAATATCGGCTCGGCTCGCTTGGAACCTCACCAGAGCAGGTACTAAAAAAGTACCAGGTACCAGGTACTATTCCTAGTGGAAACGCAAAAAAACAGAGTCGAGTAGTGCTAGAACTGTATAGTGGAAAAGCACCATATGTATTTTTCTTTAGATCATTTTCCAGGTTAGATAATGTTACACGACTGTTCTCAACTCAAATTTACCACTGCATCTATATTTATATTCCCCAAAACTGAAGCTTTTAAGAAAAATTCACATCTAATCTGTTAATATGATAAATGTTACGACATTAAGAAATACATGAACGTACATCAAACCCTTCCAGTTTAGCCCAATATGGAGGAATTTATACCAAGAAGATCAGATAAATGTTTTGAAATGCGGTTCTGAAGGAATAGAAGACTGGAGATTTATACAGGGAGGAGAATGTACTCAACAACAGTCAGCTAAATTTGATTTACAAAGCTAAGACCTTCTTAAAATTCCTTCACATACCTCCTTGGAGGAAATTACTTTAAACTTTGTGAAAGAGTCACAATGAATGCTCTGGTGGAAAAGCACTTCATATAAGAAGCTTCACACAGCAAATGATTAAATTGACTTATTGTGGCTTTCTAGAAGCCATCAAAACTTCATACAGTCATTGTTCACAATTCCATCGGCTATACAAAGCACCCATCATCTGCAGACTCTGTTCCTTATTGGCTCTTTACATGAAACGCAGATAGGATGGCTATGAAATATGTGTCTGCCTGCTAATTTGAAATGATCATGGATATTTTATTAATGAGATAATGATAAATGGCATTTTTAAACTCACTTTTATTACCTATGCTTGACATCTCATTTTATTTATACATTCATATGTTTGTCTTGTATAATTGTATACCATGTCATCTTTTCTTTGGTTTTATTTTGTGTAAAGCAAACATGAAAAATGAATGAAATGAACAATTGAATTATAATGATTAAATATGAAGCTCTGTATATTGTTCCTCTACAGTCTGCACACTCAACAGCAGAGGTCTCCTGGGCTTCTGAAATTCATTTGAATAGATTTCTTCCTCCACTTTGGCGTTCCTCCAGCAGCTGCCACCCCTAACAGCCCTGATTACTGCTGTGTGACAGGATGCAAACTATGTTCTCCTAGATGTGCTACAGTACACCCCCCATCCCCAAACCCTGATCTCACTCTTAGTCTAAATGCTCACCTGGGACTAGTTTGCCCTGGGAAGACCCTACCAGAGGCTACCCTAACCCTGACAACACAGCTCACACACAAACCACTCCATCACAATGAGGTTGCAATTCTTGTCTCAGCACAGCATCGATGAATAAAGACCACATTCCAAAAATCTCCATCCTGTTTATTTCTGTTGAAAAACGTACATTTTCTACGAGAAGAGTAAAAAACCACCTCTGAATTTCAACTAGTTTTGAATAGAAATTAAGACGTTTTTAAGAATTTCTTTGTATATTGAAATTAAAAGATGAGCCAAAGCAAACTTTAATACCGGTTTTTCATTTTAGGACACGAACATTTTAAGTGAAGTTGAAGAAAACGTAAGGATAGAGATTTTTGTAGTGCAGGTTCACAGCTTATGAAAAAGAAAAGCACCATGGTGTCTATTCTAACCAGTGTTAGAATGGTTTAAAAAAAACCCCTCCTAAAATAATCATCATCATATTGTAAACCTCAACAATCAACAACCAAACAACATATCATAAAAGCAAGCATACCTCATCACCTCTAAACAAACACTGTCATTATTCCATCAATCTTTCTCTGAGCATTCTCAACTTTTTTTTCTCACAGTTCAACAGTGCACAGCATCTCCTGGAGAAGCTGCTTTGTTGTGTTCATGTCCACTTACTGGCTGTTAGACTGAGTGTGTGAGCAGAGAAGAGAAGGCAGCAGAGAGCGAGAGGACGGGTCATCCTGCTGGGTGCTGCTGCTCAGACCGAACGATGCTCCATCTGATGTCAGAGAGGAGGAGGACGATGGCAGCGTTTCATCTTCCATCCTTCACACTGAGACTGCCTCACACTGCTGCTCGGGTTTATAGTCAGAGGATTATTCTCTCTCTCTCTCTCTCTCTCTCTCTCTCTCCCTCTCTCCCTCTCCTTTTTTTTTTTTCTCTACCACAATATTTTAACCCTCCATTTTCTCCACAATAAAAGTGTTGGATGAATTTTTTAAGTAAATCATGATATCCTCATGGTGTTGTCTTTTTTAAATGTTTTATTATTTGGTCAAAGAAATGCTATTTCCTTGCAGTGGCAATGCCCTGATATTTCTGCTCTCCAGTGAATGTGAATTATTGGCACCCACAATAATAACTGTACTGTCATGTCATCTCTCTGAACAAGCTCAATAATAGTTTAGTACAGTCTCATCCACTCAGAATTGCTGCTCCAAGTTGGCTGGTACCACTGGAAGCCCCCACCCTGTTGCCTTTTGTCTAGACGCCCATTTAGGTGCCATTATAGGATTCCACCATTAGATGGCGCTTCCTTCACAAAAACAGTCACTCAAATCACTGACAGCATATACTTCTTACTTACTTCTGTTCCCTGCTTTTTATCCAGCTGTTTTTTTTTTTTATCAGTCTTATATTTTAACTTAATTTTATTTCCAATTTAACACTTGATCATTTAAATGTCTTTATTTTGCCACGTGTTGCTTTCATATCCTGTTTTGATGCGTTTTATGTAAACTAACACTAAACTCTGATTGTATCCTGTCATGTCTCCTCAAAGACTTGAGAGAAAAATAGAGTGTAAAGATACATTCCTGTTAAACTACTGGCAGCTACTGTTACCAGCATCCAACTGTTATTCCACAGCTGTGCTGTATAGAATATAAGTATTATAGTATAATACTGTCAGCTGATTGTCCTTATACTGTCATTTTACTGTTCCTACTGTAATCTTGTTTACAGTAACACTGCTAAAAGCTTATGATTATGTTTTACATTTCAAAATGAAAACCTCTGACAATAGCTTACATAGAAATAACTTTACAACACTAAGCATTTATTGAAGCCTGTGTGGTATCGTTTATGCTTTGTGTGGTTTGCTCTTGATTTGGTGAGGTTGGTTTACACGTGTGTTGGACGCTGTTGGGCAGTGATTATTTGCTTGTGTGTTTGGTGACTGACTGCTCCGGATGGAGTTCAGTCGTGAGGAGTTTGTGGCGCAGCCTAGCCTTGATGGTTCCACCGATGCACTAAAAAGGGAGTTGTGTGTGATTGCTGACACAGACTAACTTTGAAGTAGCTGTGTCTAAACAGTTGCAGAAGCAGGGGATTAAATCTGCTTTGTGGACCACCTTGGCTGAAAGAGGTGTTCTGCCTAACATCCTATCAAATAATGATCCCGCTACTCAACTCATTCATAAAATACCAATATGCTAAACCACATACTACACCCAGAGTCCAGGGCTCGAGCACAGTTCTTCAGTTTATTTATTTTTTAATGATTTATTTTAATTCAATTTTTCAAACATAGATAGATGGAGAACTTCAGATGAACATTGAGTGAGTATAAAATAATATTAATAATAATAAAAAAGTAAAGACAAACCACAAAATGCCAGTTGAGAAAATAAAAAAACCAAGACAAAATAGGAAAATAAAATTTAAGTATTAATATTATAAAAGTATAAAATAAATGTATATATTTTTTTGGTTTTGGTGTCTTGTGACCCATTTGGGCTGGGCACTTCTGGTGCATGACACGTTAATAAAACAATCAAATCAAATAAGTAAAAAAAAAAAAAAAGCAGGTCTTCCACGTTCAAGCACACTTTCTGCAGATATTGTGCTACTCTCTTTTTCATACTGGACACATTCGAAATGCGCCCACAGACTGCAGGAATCGCACTGCACCTACAAAAAAAGTACAGATATGTGTGTATGGAAATAAACAATACAATACAAAGCACTATGGCTGGGCCACTAATAGAAATATAATCGAAACCGACATTTAAAAACTAATTGACTGTCAATTTATCGTGGTTTTTCACTGTTGCCATGACAGTAGAGTTGCATATCTTTAAGGAATTTGAAAACTTGTCTCAAGTGATCATTTTAACCCAAACCATGATCTTTTCATAGCTCTAGTGGGTTTTGTGCCCTACAAAACACAAAATGTATTATACTTTACCATTTCTATCATGCTCATATCCCCATCCGTTTCTACATAGGAGCACACCAGGCAGTAATAATCTGCATTCCCTGTATACCATAGATTTCACAAGATATAGAACTGAAGGTACAAAGCACACTTTGTATGAGTAAAGAAAGCAGTCAACTTAAATCAGTGTTTGATACCACTGACCTTTCAACTGAAGCAGCGCACAAGCTACGTCCAACCGTGCTTGTGCAACAGCTTGTGGCGACGTCTGAACGTTGGCAACATTGCCATGCACCATATATTCTTCAGCAAACTTCAGAATGACATTCATAAAAGGTCGTCAGTTGGACTTTTGTAATCTGTTCCTTTACACCTTGGATGTAGAATACTTCTCTCTTCTTTTTTTTTTTTTTTTTTTTTTTTTACAAAACATCAAAAACAAAGCAAAAGAATGTCAGATTATGGTTGATATGCTTAAATGAGTCAGGGTCTTGAAATTAGATCTACAGTATACAAGGACAGGTCACAACCCTACTGAGCTACATGTCAGGTGGCACAACATAGGTGGATTCATATTGTGAATCAGACAATCATGTAGCACAGTATTTTATTACGCTGGAGACATTTCTATAACAATAGTTAAAATCTTTTTACCATCAACACCAAAATGCCAAAGCTCCAGGCGTCCTGCTGGTTGTTGTGTGGCATTTTTTGGACTGTCCATTTGGCTCGGGGTTGTTGACGACCTGCCTTCTGCAAATAGTTTGTAATTGTCAAAAGAGTGAAAAGAGACACACACACACACACACGCACACAATGATCATGTATCATGAAAACTATCAGCATTATAAATTAACACTTTAAAAATGACTGTAAAATGTAACATTTGTTTACATAGCTCACCAATATGTGTTACTAAAGCCTAAACAACATTACCTCCAGGTTCAAAGTATTTTTCTTTCATGTGAAACTTTCCCAGTGGGTCGATGAGGACGAGGACTGTGTCCAACATTTTGACAATCTAAAAATGTTTAGTGCATTAAAGTCATTTTCACATCACATTACATTAATATTCATGTATATTTATTCAGCAAATAACATTTTATCCAAACTGACAAGGGGCCTTGTGATTCCGTCTGGTCAACTAAACTATCAGCACACATGAACCATGAAATATTCCACAGCATAACAAGCAAAGAGGTTTAAACCACTAAAATCCAGTGAGCCCCAACATTCACAGGACACATCCAGATGTCCTCCACTGGAATCTTCATCTGGGGGATCGATTATCGTTAAGTTATTTTTTACATACAATACATGAATATAAATAACTGACAAATGAATTACCTTATCAAGGGGGCGGAATTTTCCCGAAAACAGTGACGTGGACACAGTTGAAGTGAACAGGTGAACAGGTGAACAGGTGAACAGGTGAACAGGTGAACAGGTTTCTGTCAAACACAAAAAGTTTTTTGCTGTTGTGGAGATTCAATCCGAAATGAATATCATGTTGCTTTCAGCCACGATGCAAACACAGCAGAACACGGGATGAATTTAAGTCTTCAAATTGTAAATTTACAGGGCAAAGACTTAGAAAAAAAACACATGGATTGAGGTACAGGGAGAGAAGAACCAATGAGTGAATAGGAGAAGGAAGTTTCTAAATTCTATTGCAGGAAATGATTATTTAAAGCTATAGTGCGTAACTGTTGTTGCCCTTTTAAGTTGGAGTGATACAAAAAGGTGTTCTCCCACTACCCCACCTGTCTGCTACCTGTAGGGGAAATTTCTATGTGTCTTTCTTACTTAGTGTTAGACATAGAATAGAGTTCATATGCTTCATGTTTTTACAGGCAGATGTTACGTCTGACAGCAGTTCATGACCCACCCTGGGAGAGGTCCTTATCTAGGGTCTAACAGCTAATTCTCTATTTAATCGGTAAAAGATTAGTTGTTGTCAGTCTTAGGTTCTTGTCTGTTTCACACTTGCTTGAGTGATTCATTACACAATTTAAAAGAACTTGTGTTCTCCTATTGGAGATAGGATTGAATTTCCATAACACTACCCAGCTGATAGGATCTATAATAAGTTATTTTGCAAAGTGTCACCCCACATGAATATCTACCACACCAAAAAATATAGTTGTGTTTAGCCGATGGGCTTAATTTGCCCGTCTACACATTTGGCAGTGACTTTACATAAACAAAACATATGCATTCCATTTTTAGAGCAACAGAAATTATTCAAACTTTGCCTGCTTTATTTCAATGATACTGTGCAAGTACGTATCAATAACCTGCAATGCAAACCAAAGACAAAAAAAAAAAAAAATCTTTTATCAACACGGTTTACTTTCTCACATCATCAGCCAGCCATGCAGTCTCCCGTGCAATGTGCGAAATGATGTGTCGTACAGCTTGAATGGGCCAACAACCGCTTCCACCTGTCCCTGATCGGTAGCAGCCCACAACTTTTGAACTGAAAGAATAAATGTTAAACCAAAGACAGACTCTTAGTAAAATTGTATCGCTAACCTAACATACATGAAAATCTGAATGCCATGCTTATTTGAGTTTAAACTTTCAAACATATTTCCATCTATTTGAATACAGGGTGTATCTATTAGGACTGGATATGGACTCAGATTTTTTAAATAAAAATTATATTAAAGGTCCCAATTACATCATTATGAAGCGACCATTTGAAGGACAATTAATTCCAATTGATCAAATAAATTCTATTAACCCAGCCGTAATATCTACAATGTTTATGCTATAATATATCATTAAAGTGTCTTTTTTTAAAAAGACCTACCTTGGTCATTCCATGTTTGTGTATCAAATACATTTTTACAAGACAAAAAATACCTTAACTTCTATTAGTATCAGGAAACAATGACCAAAATAGCCAACTTTCACAGTTTGAACAGGTCAGCACCCTCCTCATGCTGAACAAATGACCAACAGGTCAAAGTTGAACACACAGGGCCCTATTATGATGGTCTACAGTCGACATCATGTAGATACCTGGTGCGCTGCTAGTTTCACTCAATAGAAAGCACTTGCTCCACTGACCTGTTCTTAAAGAGAATGAGAGCTGACACACTGATTGGATTGTTGTAAGATACGCCTTATACACACCAATGACTAAAGTAGAGAGTAAGTATGTCCCTTTTAGACTTCCCACCCACCGCAAAGACAGTTTGTCCACCATCAGAATAGTGAAAGTGACTTGGACACGCCCCTATAGACGGTGAGCTGAGCACCATCCGCCGTGCGCTTTAGACCCTCAAAATAGGGCCCACAAAGTTTATTGACTACAACCTTGTATGCTGTCCTCTTTACGTGACAGCTGCTGTGAATATAAAAGGGATTACATTTTCCTACATTTTTTCCATCACAGAGGTGGGCAGGAACTTTCATATAAGGCATATGCAGGTTTTTCATGCAGTGTTTTTGATACTTTACCTGGCCTAACCGCGTGGCACAGTGGATGACAGAAGGTCTAGAAATGTCTGCCATGGCACTGTCTTCAGTTGTGGTCGTGAGTTGGGAGGAATCAGGAATGGAATCCTGTGATTCCTGACAGAGGGCTGTCTGGCTCCTTCGGTATGGCTTTAAATGTTTAATTAATGCTGTGGAGAGACTTCATATTCACATAATGTCCTTCACTTACTAAAGGAGCTGTGATAAGAATGAGACCATCCATGAAGCCAATCACACCTGGAAACATTCAAATACATCAAACTGACTGATTAGTGCTTCGAGTCTCAAAGCTTCACTACATAGATGAATTATTGCTTAGATCAGTGTTCTCCAGCCCTGCTACTGGAGAGCTACTGTCCTGTATGTTTTAGGTATCTCCACCACTCTAACACACCTGATTCTAATTATTAACTCATTATCAAGCAGCTGAAGCTTGTCAACGGGCTTGATAACGAGTTCACCTCAGTAGATGGTACGTTCCAGTCAGGTGTGATGGAGCGAGGGGCAAATTGTGGTACAGCCATCAGCAAACACATATAAAATACAATAAACAATGAAAACTTCCACAAATAATAGACAAAACACACAGGTCACTCATTGAGGACATTGATGGCAGCAGTAACAAGAGTTCTGGACCGAGGTGATCCGGATCCGCGGCCAGACGGGAGCAACTCAAATTCAAATAGGTGGCAGCTTCTTTCATTTGTTTGTTCATTAACTTTGGTTCAGCTTGAGTTATCTTTGTTAATAAACTTCATTAACATCCCTTAAAAAGCTTCCAGTGCCAAACATCATCTACCCTTCATGTGGCAGCACTGCAGAGGTATAAGACTTTTACACATGGTTTATGTGACAGCATGTAGATGAAAGAAGATGAAAAACAAACTCAGCATCTTATAACATCTGTATTTCTCACAGTAAAACAGACCATCTTAATGTACTGGAAAATATAGGAAAAGAACATTTCTTATATGATAACTGGCTAATACGCTATAAGGACACAGTAAATTGGTAAAGTGTGGACAAATATACAGACATGTATTACTAGTAAGGAGAAAGCAACAGTAATGGACAAAAACCATTACATCATGTCATCGTGGAAATCAGAAACTGTCAATTAAAAACAACTAAAGGTTTAATACTCAAATCCTTCTTGTACGTCTGTGTAACTGGAAACATTTCACAGTACAAAAGTTAAAGAAGCTCTGTCACTGTGTTCCTTTCCTCAGAGCTGATGACATGTATGCTTGAGAAATGTGAGTGTGTAGTAACTATGGAGTTAACTCCATAGTAACCTGCTGCTGTTGTGCTGGTGGCCCTGGCTTCCTTAAATCCTCTTTAAAAGCTTCTATAGCTTCTGGTGTTCTGTCTTATAAAATGTACTGGTGTCATTATCTTTTGGACTTTTGACTTTTTTTAAAAAAGTTTTGCAAGGTGGTCACTTATGTCATTAATAAGCAGCCCACTTACTACTCTCCTCTCCAATTCACTGGTAAAAATGTGATGTTAATGTAGCACTGTCACATGTTATTGTGGTGGGGAATACACTTATACTGCAGTTACATTAAACATGCTGAATTGGCTTAAATAATCTGTGTCCGTATCCGTGTAAAGTAAGAATAAATATGTGTTCTAAGTTTGATAACCACAGAAAGGTGTGTTGTTAACCACCCTGCCAAATATATGAAATTAGGCTTCAAAGTTGTGTAAAGATCAGCCTCTTTCTCTGCTCCCAAACACTGTGGGAGTGCCCGCCGAGTCCGCTAAAACCCCGCCCCCTACCAAGTGTCACCTGTCAATCAAAATCACCACCTCTACCAGAAACATGGACGCTAGGTCTGAGAGCTTTCTGCTGCTAACTCAGCTGCTAGCTCGGCAGCTAACTCATCTAACTGTAGACTGGTAGCAGACCTGCCAACCTTGGCAAAATATTTTGAGTACCACTCGTGTCATGCAGCTTTTTCCGCAGACTTTTGCAACTCCATTGCTTTGCACACAGTGCCTTAGCTGTGCTGACAGCCACAAGTTAACTGCATTGAATTATTGCAATACTTATTTAATTAAAATTATTTTAATATGTATTTAATTAAAATGGTAATAATTTATTTTGTATATTGCAATAGATGTTTTTGTTTTCAAGAATGTAATAATTAAATTGGCTTACAGCACATAAGCAACATCACCAGGGCTAATTTATATATTACCTGCAGCTCCCTGGTGGCTTATGTTCATCATAATTGCACACTGTGCAAAATGCATGATATGGGACTTTATAGGGTTGGAAGCATGGCCACTGTTATTGATATTTCATCAACAACTTCTGCGGGACATGGACCCCTTTCAGACATGAGTACTGCACGTGGACATTTCCCACAGAATTCACATGTCAGCTTTTTGTGTAGTTTAGAGAGGCGAGTCGTACCAGCGTATTTAAATGTCAAATTGCGTACGCAAAATACGTCCAGGTTGGCAGGTCTGTAGTAGTAGTGTGCACTGAATGTATTTATACCTTTACAGCAGCAGGGCCGGGTTTATGCTAAACACGCGGCAGTGATTTTCACATCCGCCCATTAAATCCAGACACAGAAATGTTGAAACAGTTTGTGAAGCCTAGCTCCACAATTCAAATCTAAATGGTTGAAATGCTTTTTACACCTTTTTTAGAAATACATTTATGACCTATTTAATGTGTTTAGAAGAACATGTCTGAATTCACTTTACACAGTCTTTAACTTTTGGAGGGTGTCTGATGACTCCTGTGTCAGGACAGAGTCAATTATACTACTGACCTTTTATACTTCTTCCTGTCATAACTTCTAGATGAAATGAAAGATACACTTTAGATGTGATGACAGCTTTTAATGTGTACTGAGATGATCTAACAATGCTCACACATCTTAGTTTACACTCCATCATACAGGAACATCATTAAAACTTAAACATGAGTATAATAAATGTTTACTGAAGGTTTAATTCATTTGAACTCTTTCATACTGTTCATATTCAGACACATTTTCACAATTCATGAGAAAAAAACAAATGATTCATCTTATTTTCAAATAACTCCAAACTTTAAGGCAGAATGGAACCTTGTGTTGGGTTTGATGTTGATCCAGTCTAAAATGTTTTAGTGTACTTACTGAAAACGTGTTAATGTTTAGACAATGTGACACAGGAAATATTTCACAACGTAGCTGAAGCTATCTGCAGTGATGATAACAGCTCCTGTTGGTACTTAGACATGCACAGATTTGTATTTTGCACTCAGTGTGGCTCTAATACTCTAGTCTGAACATTAGGTTTGTTTCATAATGACTGAACGAAGTCTGTTAAAAGAAAATCTGGAAGCTCATTTGAAATGAAAGCAACATGCTAAAGATGCCTATTTCAGTATTTTTCACTACTAAGCTAGCTTGTACTTTGAAGTTCTCTATTAAGTGTTCCTGTTCAGTCAATATGAACACTAGAATGAATCAAGCTCTAGCAAACAGCTGTGTATTAGAACTTCTGTGATGTTCTCTTCTTTGAACAGAATGATCAAAGTTTGTGAACATTTTAGAATTTGCAGATGTCCTAAACCCACATAAAGAGACACAACAAAGAATTAAAAGGATAAAAACTTTATACAGTTTATTTACTGGAGGAAAAAACAAAAGAGTTTTCTTAAGAGGAAAAGTAAAAGTGTTCACATTGTATGAACCTGAACTTTAAAAACTCTAAATTGTCACATGTTAGATTTGTATTAAAGCAATGCAGCTATACAGTGGTTTGGTAAGAATGTCATAGAAAAAACATAAAAACGGAGAATACAATAGATAGTACAGACAACAACGGGTACAGGTTAATAATATAAAAAGGCAAGCTCACAGTGCAAAGCGGTCACTAAAGTTGGGAGACTTTGGAACAGTGAGGGGAGTCTCACTCTTCTTCAGTAGCACAGGTTTATAATGTCTGATGGGCTGAGCCTTGTGCACCTGGAGAGGGAGGGAAGAAAAAAAACAACAACAACTATCAGACTGTGTAAATTGATTGATGACATTAAATACATGCCGAGTTTATTTTCAACAGAAGCTGTGTTCAGCTGGACAGGAAGTCAAGCACACACACATCATAGAGCTTCTGGACAATTTTCAAAATAAAAGCTGTGCTGATTCTGGATCGTATTTCAGCAAACGACACTAATAAAACAAACAAACATTTAACTACATAGCCTACTGACCCACAGTAGAAGCACACACACACATACTAAACAAGGGAAATTACCAAATTAACTAAAAGGTGAGCAAGTGAACACAATCAGGCTGTTTAATTGTGCTGCTCCTACAGTTATTACAGTAACCTAAAGCACAGCATGAAGTGTATTTGACTACTGTTCATGTTGACATGCTGTTAAAATAACTACATTTATCAGGATTTGAAGGTTCCCAAATAATATCAAAGATGATTACTGTAAGTACACAGACATTTAGCTTGAAAGCAGATTATTCTAGAAGCATATTCAACACTTAAACATTCATTTGAATTAAACCAGGCTTCCTTGTTGTTAAACTGTAAAAACTAGTGTGCAGTCATCCTTAATATTGCTCATTTATTAAGAGATTGTCTCAGCTACACTTCAACAGTTAAAGTGAGTGCACTGTGATGAGCAGTGCTGTACTGACTTATCTGTATGAAAAGGTCGAATGGATTTCCTTCCAGACAGGAAATGAACAGCTCATGTTATTCAGCTATAAAGCTTCTAAACTACCTCACATCTCATAGAAATCCAATAAATACTTGACCTGAAATTTCTGTCAGCTACACACCAACACTGACAACTCTGCTTTCACATACGTTACACATCAGAATGAATCTCTAAGAAGAACCTTTCACTCTTCTTAGAGATTTCAACGCTTTATTATCTGATGTTTTTTAATGAATCCTAACTTTTATTTTGTTTGCTGACTGCACATACACACTGATGGCACAGGCTGCCGCCGTGCAAGCTGCCTGCTCATCAGGAGAAGCTCATTATTCACACAGTGACGGCAGAGACTTCGGGAGCACTGTGTGTGTGTCTGTGTACGACCCGCTCTACTTCCTGAGGAACAGCAGCTCTGATCTGAACCTCAGACACTGTCTGATTAAATCTAAATCAAATGAGTGAATGTGTTGTTTTGCTGTTACCTGTTCATGGCGGAGCCTGACAATCTCCTCCCTCACCCGCTGCTCCTCCTCTCTTCTCCTGTCCTCATCCACCATGGCCCTGTGTGTCTCCTTTTCACTGGCCAGCTGCTTGCTCTCCTCCCACTCCCTGGCCCTCCGGTCTGTCGCCAGCTCAAAGGGCGCTACAGCTGTGGAAGAATGAACACTTTCAGACAATGCAGCAACAAGATGGCAGTGAAGTTCAACAGTATGGCTGTGAGTTCCACCATGCTGGAGAACAGCTCAGCCTTAGAAATTAACTGTAGACAATATTCATCCTATGACACTTGCTATATTAGCTGAAAATAAGCTACAGTGAGCAGCTGTTTAGAAAATGACTGAACCTTGATGTCACTAAGAGCATCTGCCTTTAGATAAGATTTTAATAACTGATCTAATAAAGGCACACTAACCCATTATAGTCCGATGCTCCAGTTTGGGCTGGAAAGGCTCTTTGTGAGTGACCAGGTTGGGCCTGGCTTTGAATGCTGCTGCTTCCTCCTGCCGCTTCTGCTCCTCTTTCACCTGCAGGGCACAGAGGTCATGTTTCAATGTCTATGGAATGCTAAAGAGTGATTGATAAATGCTCTTCTTGTGTGTTGAGTGTCGTACCAGATTTTCCTGCTGGCTGCTCTTCACACTGCTGCGTTCGTCAGTCAGCAGTGTGAAGGGTTTAGGCTTGGTGGGCTCCACCTTTACCTTCACAGGGAGGACCACTGTGTCGAAGCACGGCAGGAGCTGGGCCTTAAACTCTGGCACCTGGAGAGGTTGAAAGAAAACATGGGACATACTGGTTGTGTTAACTTGTTTATCCTGAGGTGTGAGGACGCAGGTTGGGTTGAAGTGTGACTCTACCTCTTCATTTCGATTCTCCTGCAGCTTCTTCTCTTTCAGCACCCTCCTCTCTCTCTCCCTCTCCTCAAATGAGAAAGGACGCACCTCCACGTGGTGTTTCTCTGGCAGCCGGGGCTGGAAGGGCAGCCCAAAGTGAGGGACTGGGGGGGCCTTGACTGGTGAGGGTGGTTTCACCTGAAGAGACAAAAAATTTAACTTTTAGCTTAAAAGTAACTGAACCCTTCCACCTCATTATCGTGAATCTGCTCAACTCAGTAGGTCTATTGAGTGAGCGGCTAAATGTGTCCTTACCTCCTCAACCTTGTCCACACGGACCCTGTTCTTGAGCGCAAAAGCTGGAGACTCTGGCACAGTCGGCAGCACGGTTTTCTTCTCTGGAACTCCCTGTTGATAGGAACAAGTCTTTATGCTGCTTTCACACATGGAAATGACTTTAAAAGCTTTACATTCTCTCATAAACAACTTATTCATTTGACAGATATGTTGCAGCAGGATTTAAACTCACCACTACTTTCTCCAGGATCTTCTTGGGCTTTGGATTGGCCTTGAATTTATTCCTGTGATTTAAACACAACGTCAGTAAACAGCCCCTAACATTCAATGCTTTATCTGACAGGAAGGCAATGTACTAGGGCTGCTCGATTATGGAAAATATCATAATCATGATTATTTGGGTCAAAATTGAAATCACGATTATTAAAACAATCTTTTTTTAACTTTAGAAACATGCTGCATTTATTGTCCATTCGGCTTAATTAATTTTCTGCAGAACATGTGCAGAGATATTAGTGATGATGATAGTTCACACAACACATCCTGGTTTTTAATAATTAGCCAGTAAACTCAGCCTTGTCTGATGCAGGCTGGAAACTGTGCACTTTTATTTACAGTTTCGCCGTGTGTTTGAGCTTCTGTCAAACTAACGGAGCTGCGGCGGCTTCCGGTCTAAGCTTTCAAAATAAAACCTTTGTTATTGTGCGCTCTCATTATTATTAACAAACAAAGCTGGGGCTGTAAATTACGGGAACTTCCAGGGAGAAAAAACACAACGGGGGAGCGGCGGGAGACGGGTCTAAAATACTGGAGAAACCCGGGAAAAACAGAAGTGTTGGCAGCTGTACACTGCTGCACGCTGTGGGGGAGGGACGGAAATACGCATGCGCGACTTTTTGCAGGAAAAATGACAAAAAATCGTTTCCCCCCGATTTTACTAGTTTTGACATCGTTTGGCCCCAAAAATCGTAATCACGATCAAATTTCGATTAATTGAGCAGCCTTACACTGTAGGCTAGAGCGCTGGTTCAAAATTCCTCCAAGACCTTGAGGAACCTCACAGAACAATTCATTCTGTGATTGGGCATCAATAACTTGACATTTGGAGATATCTGTGACAATATAAGATGATACTGAAATGGAATGTGCAGGCTCTCCTCAAATAAGTATCCAAATAAAGTGAAGTCTCATACTTCTGAAGTTTCTCCACCTCTTCAACCTCCAGGTCTTCGCTGCTCTTAGCACCGGTTGGCCGGCTTCGTTGGCGGGTCATCAGGTGTGGGGAGTGAGGCTGGGTGAGCTTCAGGTGGTTGCCCTTTACTGGGCATGGCCCTGATTAAAAACAAACAGACAAACATTAGAAGCTGTGTGATGGAGTGTTAGGGCTCTAACAATCTGAAGACTTTTTTATTGTTAATAAATATATGCCATCTCTTGCACACCTTTCACCAGATTCTGGCGACTGGGCAGATGGTAGCGGTCTGGGATTCGTTTCTCATACTGTTGTATAGCCTGGGCCATGGGAACATAAGTAGCTGCTCCCCGCTGCAGGAGACACAATGTCATAAAACAAAGTGAGTAAAATGTATATTGTTAACACTTTTTACAGACCAAAAGTCATATTTAATGATTTAAATATGTCATCATTAGAGTACAGTTAGTATAACTCACGCAAGAAGAATCTGCTTCTTTTTGGGCTCTTTTGGATGCAGACCTGGTACGACTGCTTGTGCTTAAATGGAACTCTTCAGGTACAGTTGTGGACAGGGCCATTTTTTTGGGTGGTGGCACTGAAAGAAAAAGTGATTCAAACACAGACAATTATCAATCACAACTTTCAGATCTTGTAAATGGTAACTAATCTTAACTAAGACTCAATAAAAAGGTTGTGGTCAGGTGTATTTAATAACTGCAGTAATGTCTACTCACTGCCTGCCAGAGCAGCTTTGTAGCTGGCTTCGTTCTTCTTGCGTCGCAGTGCCACCTCCTTCTGGAGGTTCTTGATGCGCTCCAGCTCATCATCTACAGAGCTATCACACATCAAAAGAATTATCAGTAAACATTAAAAAGCTTTTACTTGCTTTTCCATTTGAGCTTCTCATTTAAAATGGAAATATTCCAGATATTTGAAGTTTTCTGCAGAAATGTAACAGGAGAACATCTAACTTACTTTTTGACTACTGGTTGTTCTGGAGCGCTCGTTTCTGCTTTGCGTTTCGACACCCTGAAAGTGGACAAACTGCAGGTAAGTAAACAGACCCTCCACACAGCACAGGATCGCACAGGCGTGGACTAGACACACAATACTTTTTCCAGCACCAATTACTCATCGCTGTGTGTTACTGATATTCAATAAAGTATAAAGTATAGTCAGTGTCACATGAGTATATGAGGAGTGATGACTGGGACTGTACCTGCGTTGTTGTGCAGGGGGCCGACTAGAGGACCTGGTCTTTGGTTTGGCACCACCATGAGCAGAGGTTCCACCACCCCAACATGTGACTATGTTTGGAGCTGCTGATGTGCCTGAAGTACTGGGACCTGAAATACCAACCAGTCCATATGAGTACACATTAACCAAGTCTGGAGAACTTAACTCGGTTACAAAAGACTGAACCATTAACACAGATGTATGCAAATGTTTGAGCCCTAACCCCCTCCACAAATAACATGTTTTGGGGATTTTTAAAAAATTGAACTCTATGATACAGAAAACTATTTTCATCTAACATTAAAACAGTTACTCCGTTATAAATGTGATTGTTGCCATGGTAATGTGCATCACACAGTAAACAGCTGCACATCTTCCAGCTTTATTAGATCAGACTAGATGTGTTGGACATGTCTAACAATTAAACTGAAGCCTTCAACAGTAAATAATCTGTAACCTACAACAGGTAACCCTGCTGTCTCCACAACACACTTTGGTCTCACTGTAGATAAGATATTCTTGTTTTATAGTAAACCAGAGTTTCCCCTAGAATAGTACAGGCCACCAGGACAATGGGAACCCTCACCTGGCCAAAAAAAACCCCAAAATGACAAATATCCAGTAATTCAGAAATCAATAATCATTTACATTTGGAGTCTACCTCTGACAATTCCTGGACGCAATGCTAGTGTTAGATTAGCTGACTGATATATTGGTCAGGCTCTAATATTAACACCAACAAGCTTTATGAAATACAGGGAAAAAAACTACCTGTCAGTTGCAGAAAGCTGGTGTCCAACAGAAGATATAGAGTGCATACTACCAATAATCTAAAGAATACTAACCTTCGTCTTCAACATCCTGGACTTGAGGGACTTCAATGGCTTTGGGTTCCTCTTCACTGACCTCTTGCTCCATATTTCTCATAGGAGTGAAAAGGTGACCATCTCCTATAGAAGCTTTTTGTTCTGCATCAAAGAGACAAACAAGATATTGAATCATAATGGTTGCTTGGGGAGAAAACTCATGTTATCTCTGTGAGCTGCAAACTGGGGTGTTGGCTTCCTCTGTAGTTGTTTTTCTTCCTTTGTAGCTTCGCCACAACATTGATGACTTATAGACTCCTGTACTGTATGAATGTAATGTCTTTGTTATTTTGTCCACCAGCTTTTGCCCTGATAACTAACTTTGATGTCAATGCTAAGCTTAGCAGGGTTAGCCATACACAATAGCGAGTAACGTTAGCTTTCAGTATTTAGGAGGATGCTGCAGTCAAAACAAAGATCTGATAGATGTTTAATGGAACGTAACAATAGTTTAACCACTAACACGAACACTTACCAAACCAAGTATCATCGCTGGTCTCCAACTGGTCAAAGTCAGTCACGTAGGACGGGGCGTCGAATTCATAACGGCTACCATCTCCACTCGGGCTTTCGTCAGCCATTCCTCACTTTTTTTTACTAACTAACGATGAAATACAACACAAATGTGGGTGTTAGTTAACTTATACATATATACACAAAGTTGTTTCTACGATAGGCAACCATAACAATGACCTAACGTAACAACTTTGAACGTAGCTAACGTTCACAAGATGGAAAAAACAGAAACAACAACATAGCGTAGTTCAGTATTACTGAATTGTCTTTCGGCGTAAGTTTTTCTTATTAAGCAAGCTGTACGATAAGTTCATGTTTGAGAAACTACTACCAGTTACTGCTAACGTTACCTTAGGTTAACATTAAACCAATAGCCTCTTTATACACGTAACTGTTTGGGTTCAACTGTCAAATTATTCGAGTTAATACAAAAGGAATGTTTCTACATTGCGTTATTATCTAGTTTAGCTCACATTCGTTTAAAAAAAATAGAATAGGAGAATAAAATAAATAAGGTTTGTTGTTGCTCTTACCGCGTCCGTACAGCGCAGACCTGCTGAAGCTATGAGCTTACGTTAACTGTTTGAATGTCGTCCGTTTTAAATCGTCCAATCGCTGAGGCCGTGTTCCTCAGCTCGCCGCTCATTGGCTCATACCCTATGGCTCATACCAAGTCATCCCGTTTAGCGTGGCCACGAACGTAAAAACAAACGTGTACGTGGAAATGTGTGCACATGGATTTAATGTGAAGCATTTTATTTGATAACACTTTCGATAGGGGTGTAAAATATTGAGTAGAGTTAAGTTATTCAGACAATCGAGCATATCAGTAACAAAGAAGGGAAATAAAGCATGTTTTGAGAGGAAGTAAACTGGACAGTCAATTTTACAAAAGGGAAGTCATTTTTTTTTCCCCTTTCTTCAATAAACGTTGTCCAATAACAAATAGTACAATATAACAATAATTCCAAGTAGCATATTTGACAAACAAAACATAAATCAAATGAACTTTAAGGGGGTTCATCAAGATATAATGTAGTTCAGAGTCTGTAGGCACTTCAGTTTTCCAGTTTTTTTAGGACCAAGAAAAGTCATTTTTAACTGCTACAAAACTTTACATTTTTGTATGTAAAATGTACCATAATCAAAATATTACTACTAGAGCCTGACAGATTTATCGGTCTATTAATATTGGCCAATCACAGATATATTGGTATGGGCATATTGTCCAATATTTGTTCTATAGGCAGCATTTTATATATATTTGATTGTTTTTCTTTATTCATGTACACATCAGCTGATATATTGATATCAGAATTGTTTTACTCCCTAATATCGGTATTGGCATCTGCCCCGAAAATCCATGATCAGTTAGGCCCTAATTATTATAAATTTGACATGTTTTGATTTGTATAAAAACAAATGATCAATAAACAAGGTAGCCGATGCAGGTATTACAGATGAACATTGTAATGTTCCTTTAATCAGATTCCTCAAAGCCACAGGAACAGCTTTGAAAAGGGAAGTAAAGTGAAGTCAATATCAAACAGCTTTCCGTTCTACATTTGCCCTGAACTGAATCTCTCAGGCAGTTTCCTCCCAGTCTGCAGTATGCTGCTACACAACACATCTGGATGTTGGTGGCCCTCCTATGCTCACACACATTTGTTTTTTTCTATAGTCTTATATATATACTTTGTAGTACCATTTTTATCTTCATAGTTCAGTTTGGGCTTTCTTGCATGTGTCTACTCAGAGTTTGTCGCTGCTTAGATGCTCTATATATAAAAGTTTCTGCTATAATTATGAAATGTATTGGTCTCAAAATTCTCTGTCCAACAGCTGGAAGTCCCCTTCCACTTTCTTCTTGTTCACTGTGATGTTTTCTTCTGTGTACAGAACGATGAAAGTTTCTGAATCATTTAGGATTTGCTCTACTTCTGCATAAATGACCTAAAATGTGATTAGATTTCCATGTAAGTCCTAAAACTAAATACAAAGACACGACAAAGAAGATGAGATAAAAATCTTAAACTTAATTAACTGAGGAGAATGAGCCAACACAAGTTGAAAAAGTACATCTGATTTGGTATCAGTGGAAATAACAGATCCCACACAGTGAGTGCTGCAGTTGTGATGCTTTATTTTGAAGCAGTGTCAGTGTGAAGGGTTTTTTAACAGGAACACAGACTGAGCCTGAACTGAACTCCGCTCCAGCACCTGAACACGACTCCATCTCATCTCAAAAAAAAATCTCATCTGACACCAAACCCCCGAAACCCAAAGCTCTTTACAAGTCTGGTCTGAAAGAAGTCCACACTGTCTGTTAGAGGGGTTATTTAAAAAAAGACTTGTTAAATAAAAGTAGAGACCTGGACCTGGTCTGTGATTGTAAAAGGCAGAGAGACAGTGACAGGCAGCTCCAGTGTTTGTTTGTGTGTGTGAGGTGGGGCTGGGGAAGGGGGGGCTGTGTGTGTCCCCCTCCCCTCCTCTCCCCTGTGTCAGTGCAATTCATCCTCCCTCCTTACTCCCCCCCTCAAAAAAAAAAAAAAAAAAAAAAAAAGACTAAGTAAAGGCAGTTTGTTACATTTCACATTATATCAGCTTCTGCTTCATAATTAATACAGTATGCATACACTGCTTTATGGTATTGGTATGTAGCTCTATTTACATTTCAGTCTATTCACAAACATAGAACACACGTAGGATGTGTACATCTGCTGCCACCAGCAGTCATATAAACACAGAGAACCAGTGCCAATGTATTTCTACATATACACAGTCACACTAAACACTGTCTTGCATATGTGTTTTCTGTCATGTACATGTATGTCATTTGTCAAACATCATGTGACTAGACAAAGTGCACAGGTGTTTGACTGTTACCTTTAGTGTTGTTTGTCAAACACATGATTTTTAAAAAAACCCTACAAAATCCAATAAAAGCCATCACCCTCTGTGTGTTTAAGGAAAGTTTGAACTTCTTCAGGCACCTTTTTACACTTTATGTGGAACAAGAGGAGTCATGTGATCAGGACTCCAGCAGTAGGCAGTCTTCGTTGTCGCTGGCGGGCAACATGAGCTGCTGCTCGTAGTACAGACTCTTGGCGTAGTTGATTTCTTGGGAGATTTTGATGGCCAGATTCTCGCTCTTCACGTGGACCTGTGGAGAAACACAGAGGATGGGATCAGGATTTAGTGATGCTCACTCCGTCACATTAGTCCATCATGGAGTCTGACCAATCAGAGCTCACCATCTTTCACCACCTTTGTTATGTGCGAGGTGATGCATAACTACAGCACCAATCATTTCTGTATGTAATCAGTGTTTTCTGAGTGAAAGTGAAGCTGTGATCATTTCTATTTTCCAGCCGGAGGACACAACTCCGGCTCAACTTAACTTTCAAGATTATGAATCAGAACAAAAATGTCAAAAAAATGGATTTTTATAACAGTGGTAGTTATTCTGTAGTTGTCTTGTTGTTTGTGTTTTTTTTGAAGATGAACAAGATGAACCACAGGAACTACCTCTTCAAAAAATATGAGTGTTTGTCATGGCGGGATCTTCCATACAGGCAATCTGAGAAAGCCCAGGGCCCTTGAGCAGAAAGAGGCCCTCAATGATGGAAGAAAAAAAAAGGGTGCGTTTGTGTACAGAAATACGACACAATGTTTGACCGATTATCTTTATGTTGATAATTATGGTCACTAGTATGTCCAAAACAAATATGGAGTTAAAAGGTTTCCACCTGACAGCAGCGTTATCCAATTAGAATAAAATAAAAGCTGTTTGCGGGACATGAGCTTCAGTGTCCTGGGGCCCCTGGAGGTACTAATGCAGTCTTGGTGTTTGGGGGTTAATAATTATCTATGTCAGATGAAGTATATAGTGAATACTTGATACCTCATCACCAGGGTTGTGAAGGTTACTTTAGAATGAATAAATGTAATAGGGTACAGATTATTAGTTACACTATTTAAAATGTAATAAGTAATGTAACTATTTCAATGACTTCATCAAAGTAATGTAACTTATTACACTTGATGACTTTTCTGTACGTTTTCAGCTGTTAGGGTAAGTGTTCCCATTAAACACCAAAATCTAAGTCCAGCTGTTTTTCATGGATACTGACATGATTTATAAGAAAGATCATTTCTTATAAAGAAGATTTATCTCTCATTTAAAATGTATTCATTAGTTCATGTAGATTTTGGAATATAAAATAAAGATATTTGATGAAAAAAGTCAAAAGTCTGACATGAGCTTAATTGGTACTGTGACACTATTTAAGTCCATGTGTGCTCCAAATAAACCCATGTCATGATTTATTTACTAAATATAAAAATATATTGATTTCAAAGAATTAAAAACAGCAATATATGTATTCAGTTACATGTTAAATATTACACAATGAGGAAAATCTTAAAGGTGTGACTTCAGATGTAACCATCAACATTTTCATCAGTAACTGTCATTTAATGACACATTGTTTCTCAGTAACTATAACGGATTACACTTACATTTAGACAGAGATCAGTTGGCTTCATATTACAGTTAAGTGGGTAAAGTTCATGAGTGAATGAATAATCTGAATTGAGAATAGTCAGAGAATCAGTGTCTCACCATGGGTTTCTGGTGGGAGGGGCCGGGCATGGCCACACCACTACTGGTGCTTTCAGCCTTCTTGGTGAGCTGCACGTACACCTTCCCATGATCCTTAGAGACCAGGCAGTGGTAGAGGTCATCATACTTGA
Source organism: Scomber scombrus (assembly GCF_963691925.1). Lineage (NCBI taxonomy): Eukaryota > Metazoa > Chordata > Actinopteri > Scombriformes > Scombridae > Scomber > Scomber scombrus. The sequence goes on from NC_084979.1 coordinate 2,127,568, forward strand.
CCTCCAGGAAGATGGCCTCCCGGTCGACGAAGTCCCCGGGCTTCAGGAAGTAAACCACTTTGGAGGAGATGAGCACGCAGTAACTGTCAATGAGCTCCACTGCAATGAAGCTGAGGACACAGAAAACACACTGTCAGTCTGATGGAACTTCAGGGTTGGGGTGGGGGTGGGGGTGGGGATGGGTTTCAGAAACATTGTGTGTATTAATGCAGGGAAACGAGTGTGACTCACAACTCAGAGTGGATGTTGTCAGTGAGGCGGAAGAGCTGCTCCTGACCGTCGGCCTGTGTGGACGAGTGTCGAGGCAGCAGACCCTGAGGTCCTTTACAGCAGCGAGGCTTCCTGACGCGCTGCACGCTCAGCCTGCACAACACAGTAACAACACACACACTTCACACACACACTTCCTGTTCCAGCTGAACTTTATAATCTTAACGCTTGTCCGGAACTCTGACAGCGTTGTTTTATATGAACTTATATGAATGACTTAGAAGCTTGCTCACTGTGACTAGTGCTGGGTGAGATATGAAATGTTTGGATCTCACTGCCAAACAACTGGATGTCAATACTAAAACACTCATTTTTTTTATACCTTTTTATATTTTTCATATATTCATCATTCAAACATTCTTTTTTTCTCCATTTTTCCCACTCTAACTCCATGTAAAAAACAAGCTTGTTTTAGTGCGCCCCCTGCTGGAGGGTAACCAAAGAGGAAGAAGAATGTTCTGTAAATGATTCCAGATGTCTGATCTACTTCGAAAAGTTTGTCACTGATGTCCAGAGAGTCCTTGGCTGCAATTATTTTTGCTCACACAGCTGTGTATATAATCATGAATGAATAAGCATAAGTTATGTTCCACACTGGGATAAGAAGTCAGTGAAAATAGGTTTGCAGGAGTGTGCTAAATGTAGTAGTGAGCAGCGGTAGTTATCAAAACAGACCTACAGTATAATGATGAACAATGATCTACACTATAAATGAAAATAAAAAAAATCTATGTTCTCAGTCAGGAAAATGTAGGCATTATGATTGATATCTGTCTGCTACAAATCCAGATGTTTGGGGCTGTTCTGGCAAATTTTATATTAAGAAGCACAAAGTCGTTCGTTGATTTTGAGAAGCTGTCACTCCAGAAACACTGAGGGAACAGTGATGTGAGTCAATCACAGTCTCATAAATACCCAAAAAGCAGCAGCAGCCAGTTTCACTTAATGAGACATCAAACGAGCCACAGTGAGAGAAAGAAGCTGAATCACTGTGTGTCTGTGTCTGTGAACACTGTAGTGGACAGCGTTGTGAAGGTTACTTAGGAAATGTAATAGATTACAGATGACTAGTTACCTCATTTAAAATGTAATAAGTAATGTAAGTATTTCAATGACTTCATCAAAGTAATGTAACTTATTACACTTGATGACTTTTCTGTATGTTTCCAGCTGTTAGGGTAAGTGTTCCCATTAAGCACCAAAATCTAAGTCCAGCTGTTTTTCATGGATACTGACATGATTTATAAGAGAGATCATTTCTTATAAAGAAGATTTATCTCTCATTTAAAATGTATTCATTAGTTCATGTAGATTTTGGAATATAAAATAAAGATATTTGATGAAAAAAGTCAAAAGTCTGACATGAGCTTAATTGGTACTATGATACCATTTAAGTCCATGTGTGTTCCAAATAAACCCACGTATTGATTTATTTACTACATATAAAAATATATTGATTTCAAAGAATTAAAAACAGTAATATATGTATTCAGTTACATGTTAAATATTACACAATGAGGAAAATCCTACTAGTTTTGACCCAACGTCTGCACGTAGACATGTATAATGAAGGAATAATTAGAGAGAGGCTGCTCATCAGTATCCTTCAGCAACTTGATGTTAGAATCAGACACGGATATTAATGATATTATGTTTCATATCTTATCCTGATGTGTAGAAATAACCCTGTTTTATGGTTGTGTTTAGATACTCAAAGCTCTCGGTTAATGTTTTGGAACAGATGGAAAAAGTGACCCATGATAAAATCTGCTTTTCTTTGCCAATAATAAACTAAAACCTAACCATCATTAAAAATTAGATCTCAGCTTTGTATTCCATCCATCCATTCTTCTGTGTAAGAATCAAACACATTGTCCTTTGAAGTTTTAAACCAATTTTTTGGTGATGTCATTTCTACAAAGATTCTATAATAATTTGGCAATGGCATGTTTAGGCCAAGGTTATAAAGAGGAGTGAACAGACTTCTAAAGCAGGCAGGGATCATTGCATCAGCCTGTCAAAGCAAATCAAATCCAGTAGTAAAGTCAAATCCTGCAGCACATTCAGACCTGCATGTTTTCTCTGCAGATACTCAATGTATGGTCATTACACAGAGGATGGTGTCATTTTTCCAACGGCCTCACACAATGCAGGTAATAGACTGGACCCACCTGTGATTACTGAGACTGGCCATGTCCCGCACCGTCTGTGCCGTTTCTGAGGCAAAATCCAGAGCTCCGGCCACTGGTTTGGTCACGGTGCCGACCAGACCTTTACCCAGTCCTGAGAAGAAGCCGCTGACCCCGCCCTCCGTCTTCACCCCCTCCACTGTGGAGGTGATGATGCTCGTCATGCCTCCGATGATACCTGAGGAAGAGGACAGAAAGAATGAGGAACTGTGGCAGTACTGAAGAGAAACAACATTGTTGATTATTACTATAAAACTTCATACATGATATTCAGAGATCTCTCCACTCCTTACATTCTATCAAGGACACGCCTTACTGGAAATGATGCATTTTATGATGAGCTTGATGAAGGCCGCGAGCCGAACTGCATTGGTCTAATAATAAAGTTGTTCTATACTATAGGTGTTGCTGGAGCTTTGACTTTATTAGAGTTAAGACCCCTAAATGATTATTTTGCCCCGTATCTGGAACTGCTAAGAAGACAGAAGCAATCAAACACAGAATTGTTTCCAGGTTGTACCATGAGCCAGTCCATGGATGCCTGCTACCAGGTGTTCTCCGCTGGTGGCTCCGTGGTATCTGATGTACTCTCTCTCACTCTGGTGTCTGTTATCCATAGTCTTCCCCAGTCCATCTGATAGAGTCCCTGCAAACTGAGAACAGGAGGACGTTCACACCACATGGCTCCTTCCACCATTACAATTTTCACGTTTTTTTTACATTTTTCTTTAGGTATGTGTTCATGAGTATATGGACACATTAACAGGAACATTTGTACAAGAAGGCAAGCGATACATTTGAATAAAATCATGTGCAATGCACCAGGATGGACAGAAAGAAAGCTGTAAACAAAGAGTACCTTGGCAGCAGAGTTGGACACGCCGTGGGTCACGTTGCGTATGAGGCCGCCTACATTGCCGTACTTGATGAGCTCCGACACGCCCTCGGTGACGTCGTTCAGGAGGCCCATTGGGTTTCCCAGGAAGTCTACAGAGCCCAGGATCTGAGCTGCCTGACTCATCAGCTCCTAAACACACACATGAATCATCAAGTCTATGTGTCACATGTAATCCAGCCTATTCCTTCAATTTGACATGAAGGAATTTAAATTGAATATGAACAGCGATATAAATAAATGTTTATGATTGATGTATGATTAAACTATGCATTTTTATGGAATGCTGCTGTTGTGGCGACAGGCTAGTTTTGATGTACATGAAAGAGGAAGACACTTTCAAGACCTGAACATCATCATCATCATCCGATTCACATTAAATTTACATGGTGTGGTTCACATACATGACGTACAATTAGTAGGTCTAATGCCATATAATGAATACAGGAAGTAATAATACTCCTTAGTGCTGATCATAGTGCAGGCTTGAAGACATCTACATGCCTGCAGTAAAAGCCCTTTGACTGTGGAGAAGCCTGGTGTGCACAGAGAGGCAAGGGTCTGATCACTGCTGTTTACAGTATTGATTTAATTATTGTTATAATTATAAGGACCCAACCGTTCCTGACACGGAAAGTGTGAGGAACCTCTTGTTTTTGTAAAGATTATTATTATTATTATTATTATTATTATTCTTATCATTATTATTATCATTATCATTATTATTATCATTATTATTATTATTATTATTATCATTATTATTATTATCATTATTATTATCATTATTATTATTATTCTTATCATTATTATTATTATTATTATTATTATTATCATTATTATCATTATTATTATTCTTATCATTATTATTATCATTATTATCATTATTATTATTATTATTATTATCATTATTATCATTATTATTATTATTCTTATCATTATTATTATTATTATTATTATCATTATTATTATTATTATTATTATTATCATTATTATTATCATTATTATTATTATTATCATTATTATTATTATTATTATCATCATTATTATTATTATTATTATTATTATCATTATTATTATCATTATTATTATTATTATTATTATCATCATTATTATTATTATTATTATTATTATTATTATCATTATTATTATTATTATCATTATCATTATTATTATCATTATTATTATTATTATCATTATTATTATTATTATTATTATCATTATTATTATCATTATTATTATTATTATTATTATTAGCCCGACCGATACTGGATTTTAGACCGATGCTGATACCGATAATAGTGATTAGATAATATTGAAATATCGACTGATAATATTATATACGTACAGATGGATAAACACACTTAAAAAAAAAAAAAAATGATGATAATGATAGCGATGAATAAAAAAAACAAAAAACAACAACATATGCATGTATTAAACTTGAATTAAGAAAAAATGGTTAAATAAGCATAAATGCTGCCTATATAACTTTTAAAAAAAACAACAAAACCTTGGCACATATTGGACATATTCATCGATACTGATATATCTGTGATAGGTCAATATTGGCCAATAATACCGGCTGACTGATATAGCGGTCTGGCTGTAATTATTATTACTAATGTATTGTCCATTGCATTTTTTAATGGCTTGGGCATGCATGAAAATGACAGATGAAATGACCTATTAATAATAATACTACTCTTTTTAGAAATTAAATATTCCCTTTATTCAGTGTAAGTTATTGTAGTAGGTTAAATATTTGCTGACTGCTTTACTGTGATACATTTAGTCAGTATTTGACTGTACTCCCTCAGATGATTAAAACAACAAACAATGATGCCAAAGACAAAATCACCATCTGTCCAAACAGTGAGCTTGGACTGAGAGAAGTTAGAGTTCAGATGATACGCAGAGCACATAATACAACAGATTAAATGTGCAGGAAAAGGAAAATTCTCTTAACCACCGCGGCCGCTGCTGAACCTGAAATAAACATTCTCCCTGGCTACAGCCTTGCACTGCAGTTCTAATGCTTTCCTCTACTGGTTACAGAGAAGTGTCTGTTTCTTAAAGCTGGATATTAACATCACACAGTCTTACAATGCAAAGTTATTGGTATATATCTGGATTTGTGCTGTGTGTCCTCTCACCTCTCTGAAGTGCTTGAGAATGTCATTGATGATGATCTCCTGGGTCTCGTAGGGGTGCACTCTGGTGAACGGGTACATGTTGACGACAGCGTCCTCAAAGCGGACCAGAGGAAAGCCCAGAGTTCCTTTCAGAGCCTGTTGTGACAAAAAAAAACAAAAAACATTGATAGCACGGCGGCCGGTGGAACAGGAAGTAACAGTGACATCACATGTAACAGGAAGCAGTAACATGACATTTCCATCACCCAGAGGTGAACTAGAAGAGTGTTGATAGACTGCACACATCTCCACCAGGTATGTACAGCCACAATGGCAGAGAAGATAACACACACAGGGATTTATTCATCTTGTATTTTGTCTAACTTTATTGGATCATAACATATTGTGAATGGAATTAATGGTTCATGATGAGACCAAACTTTCCTCTGGATGTTTGACTTCATGTTTTCACTGATTTTGAGGCCAACATGTGGCCTGCGACAGACTAAGCCTCATTTTTTGGCTCAGCTGATTGTGGGAAATGTCTGTTGCTGTGTCGCTATTTTATATCGTAAAACGAGGACAGCTGAAAAGACCGAAGTTGAAGCGTTATGATTGGCTCATGAGGAATGACAGGTTTTTCAAATAATGTGAATCACTAAAACCATGAGAGGTCCTTCAGCAGTCAGTTGTATGTGCACCAAACATATCAGGCTGATGTGTCCAGTGGTGTGTGAGATTAGACAGACAGACAGACACACACACAGACACACACAGACACACAGAGACACACACAGACACACACAGACACACACAGACACACACACACACACACACACACACACACACACACACACACACACACACACACACACACACACACACACACACACACACACACACGATCCCCTCCAGCTTATGCCTGGCAGAGATAATAAAACTACTACAACTAAAATCTGTTTGAACCCACACACTTAATGGTGCTATTTTTAAATCTCATATCTAATGCTGCTTTAATCCTGAAATCCCTAAAAATGTGTCAAGTAACTTCTGTTCTTGTCCAGCTGAGTATCCTGCAGGATCCTACAGGTTGGTCTCAGGCTGGAACTATATCTTCTTAACAGTTCATCCATCCAACCTAGCTACAGTGCAGGATGTCAGTTACAGTGTGTGAGCACAGCTTTTAGTTGGAGCCTCTGTGGAGGAAACCAAACCAAACCTGACAACAACAAAATGCTTCATCTGCACATCTGTGAACCTGATATAATATGATATACATGCAGTTATTTGTATCATTATATGTACTGTTAATACTGTTGAACTTACACTCTGAACATGTGCACATTCCTGGGCAATATATTGTACAATATTTTCATTTGGAATATATTTTTTACTATATTTATAATATTTCATTGTAAAATGTATATATTTATATCACCTGTATTTGCAAACCTACTTTTTAGATATTTTTTAGGTGATAATTATTGATTATATATTTGTTAATAATTGTCAATAAAGTATCTATGTATCTATGTATCTATCTACTTGGTAATACATCTATTTCTCACATCTGAACACTTAAAGAAGCTGCTCACAGTCACAGCCCCAGCTGTAACTCAATAACTAATCTCAGCACATAGCTCTCTCTAAAACCACACTTTATTATGTCATTATTATCTTTCTGTTGGTGTTTTTGAACTTTGGACAGAAAGACACCTGCTGTTTCCCTCTGCTGCCAGTCTTTATGCTCATTTTTACATGTGAACATCTCGCTCAGAAACAAAGAAAAAAAGTCTGTTGTGTTACCTTGAGATCCATAGGCAGCTTGTGAGATGTGAAGACACTGAGCTTGACCTGGGGGAGGCTGATCTTCAGGTTCTCAAAGTAGTAGCGTTTCAGAGGTCCTAAATCCTCATTGGGTCTCTCATGGAGGTTTTCATCCAGCTTCTCCAGTTCTGCATTTATCACAATTATTATTTTTCATTTTTTACTTGAAGTAAGTACCTGCTTACTTACAGCGTCATGTGAATATTAACAATGACATTCCACTAATCACCCACCTTCTGTCTGTCCGTATCCAAAGAAGCTGAGCAGCTTGAGCAGCAGCTTCTCCTCGATGATGACGGTGAAGCGTCGAGCCGTCACCATGAGATGCTGCAGACGAGTCATGGTTACGTGGTTAGTTGTGTGATGATGCAGAAAAGAAACCAGAAACAATCCGGTGTTTAAGAAAGGATACATTCACAGCAGTGAGTGAGTGTGTGGGTCTCACCTTGAATAGATCGGTGAGCATGAGGTTGCTTGGAACTTTGACAGAGTTGACCTGCAGGGCTGGACCGCTGTCGTTAACACCGCTCTCAGTGGAGCTGGGAGTCACACACAGCATCACAGGCTGCGTGGTACCCAGCAGCTGGTTGTCCACCTGATTCCACAATATGACAGAGCATACGTGTGTAAAACAACATCCTAATAAAACACTGCAGTTATGTTTCTACATCAGTTTTATATGTGGAAAAAAGTCAAAGTTTCTATATCTTCAATCATGTAGTACAAGGGGGTCAAACTCATCTTCATTCAAGGGCAGGAGGAAGGAGGGAAGGAAGGAAGGAAATAAGAAGGGAAGGAAAGAAAGACAGACAGACAGAAGAAGGGAAGGAACGAAGAAAGGAAAAAGGAAGGTAGGGAGGAAGGAAAGATGGAAGGAAGGACAGATGGAAGGAAGGACAGAAGTAAGACAGGGAGGAAGGAATAAAGGAAAAAGGGAAGGTAGGAAGGAAGGACAGATGGAAGGAAGGACAGAAGGAAGAAAGGGAGGAAGGACAGATGGAAGGAAGAAAGGAAGGAGGGAACGAAGAAAGGAAAAAAGGAAGGTAGTAAGGAAGGACAGATGGAAGGAAGGACAGAAGGAAGAAAGGGAGGAAGGACAGATGGAAGGAAGAAAGGAGGGAGGGAACGAAGAAAGGAAAAAAGGAAGGTAGTAAGGAAGGACAGATGGAAGGAAGGACAGAAGGAAGAAAGGGAGGAAGGACATGGAAGGAAGAAAGGAAGGAGGGAACGAAGAAAGGAAAAAAGGAAGGTAGTAAGGAAGGACAGATGGAAGGAAGAAAGGAAGGAGGGAACGAAGAAAGGAAAAAAGGAAGGTAGTAAGGAAGGACAGATGGAAGGAAGGACAGAAGGAAGAAAGGGAGGAAGGACATGGAAGGAAGAAAGGAAGGAGGGAACGAAGAAAGGAAAAAAGGAAGGTAGTAAGGAAGGACAGATGGAAGGAAGGACAGAAGGAAGAAAGGGAGGAAAGACAGATGGAAGGAAAAAGGAAAGAGGGAAGGAAGGAAGGAAGGACAGAAGGAAGAAAGGGAGGAAGGACAGATGGAAGGAAGAAAGGAAGAAAGGAAGGTAGTAAGGAGGGAAGGAAGAAAGGGAGGAAGGACAGATGGAAGGAAGAAAGGAAGGAGGGAAGGAAGAAAGGAAAAAAGGAAGGTAGTAAGGAAGTTATCGGTTGTTAGTACGTCATTGGTCATGAAAAACCTCCTACTGTAACTCAGTGGTATAAGGACATTTTTAGGGTTTTTCAGATGGAGAGGCTTAGTGCTAGGTGAAGGGGAAATGACAGCAGCTTTATGGATATTTGGCAGCCTCTGATGGATTACTTACCTAGAGATCTAAGCCAAACTATTCAAAGGAGAAAGGGTACACTAGATTAGGAGGTGCTAGGGTGATTTCTATGGATGGGCAGTAGCTGAGGGATGGTCAGGGTAATTATATTGTGAGGATGGTAAGAGAAGTTGCTTTTTTATCTTATTTTGTATTTTTCTCCCTTAGTTCAGGCCTGTTATTTGTATTATAAGGATATTTACTGTTTGTCATGCAAAACAATGAAAATGGAAATAAAATATGATAAAAATAAATCAATAAATTTGAGCTTGAACTTGAGTATATGGATGTTCTCATCACCTGGATGCTCTGGATGCTGAGCTCCAACACCTCATTGGCAGCAGTGCGGGTGAAGTGGACATCTATACCAGACAGTGTAGTGAACACAAGCTCCTCAGGAACCTTGTTGACCAGAGACACACCCACACCTTCCTCCAAGTTCACCAACACCTGCAGATGAATGATGTCACGGTTACAGGTTGTCGTTTTTCAAGAGTTGTTTTCCAGACATGTATGTCAGTAACAAATCACGGTGGATGTAAAATGCTGCCATGGAGTCATTTCAAAGTTTATTGTACCTCCAGTTCCTGCTCAGGCTCTTTCTTCTTCACATCCTCTTTGGTTCTGTCCTGCTCTGTGCTGGGTGAGCTCCGGATCATTCTCCTCTGGTTGAAGTCACTGATCTACAAATTGGGAATTGTGAGCAGAAATGACGAAGCTCATCTAACTTTAAAGGAAGGACTCTGTCTGTCTTTTGCATATGTTGAGAACTGTGCAGGTTTATGTACATTCATTATTATATATATATATATTCCTTTAAATGTACATAAAGCTGAAAGATGCAATATATATATATATATATTATAGCATATGGGTCAATGACATTTTTTTTGTGTCCATGTGGTTTAGTCAAATATAAAGGGGTTAAAATGTGAAAATAAATATATGAATAACTTCTTTTTTTGTGGACTCAGCAAATACGTATATTTGTATACATATTTTTTAAATATATTGTTCTTTTCTTTTTTTCCTTTCTATTCAAATGGTTTTCAACTAATGACTTATGACTGATGGAACTGTCAAAACTAGCCAATAGGGGAGCAGACACTGACAGCAGAATGAACCAATTGAAAGCCTCTACTGTTCGACGTCAGTTTAGTCTCATTGGTGTTTCTTGCTAGATTAAAACCATTTAATTGAATGATTCCTTATCATTGTTAGTCATATCAATCGGTACATACACGTGGTTCTTGAGAAATAATAAGCAACTGTCGCATTCTGAACTGGCGTGTTTTAAAAAGGCACTGCACTAGTAATAATAATGTTATAGAAATATTACTGAAATACTCAAAAGCCTATCTCAGGCTGCGTTTGGGTGTAGTGTACAGAGGTGTATGGAAGATAATACTTAAGATTAGAATCAATAACTGACATTGATACAAATATTTGAGATTTATACTTATGAGAAAAATATTGCTATGACCCACAAAGCAGAACAATGTGTTTCAATGATGTTTAGATTGACTAAAACAATCCACCTTAAAGATGAGATGCTCAGTATCAGTGCTGTAAGTGTTGAGAGATCATCAGTCTTTTGTTCTCACCTGTAAGACTCGTGTGGGGCCGTCTGGCAGCACCTGGACTGACAGCACCCCAGAACCAGGTCTCATCTTCTGGTTAATGAACTGCTGCTCAGGACCGGGCTCGTTCAGCCCAGAGTCTGGTCCCAACACCACCTCTGCTCCATCGTAAAGACCTGTTACCCCGCACTTCACCTGAGAGGTACAAGTCATATATTAGATGATAAAACTAGAGCTGCAACCATTTATCTGTTAGTCGGAGGACAGAAAATGAACAAATGTGATTATTGATTTAAGCTATTTCTAAGTAACAAAGAAACCATCAAATGTTTGATTTTGAGGTTTTGGACTGTTTGATGAACAAAACCAAACATTTGATGATGTCACTTTGTGCTCTGTGATATTGTGATTGTCATTTTTCATTGTTTTCTGATGCTTAATAGATCAAATGATTAATTGAATCCACAAAATAATAGACAGATGAAAATAATCATTAGTTGCAGAGAAATCACAGACTGATATTCGTGAAGACGCAGTAACATAGATTGGTGTACTCACCTGTACTACCAGGCGAGGAAGGCCGCAGGTCAGCATGCCTGAGCTGAAGTACCAAGTCTGGGTGGTGCTGCGGCGAGAGTCTGGCCTCCTCAGCATTAACGGCTCAAAACTGAGAGAGACAAACAGGTAGAGAGTCAACCCTTACACCCTGTCCTCCAGGATAGATTTCCTTCCAGTTCATAGTCCAGCTGCTCACAGCACTAACCTGTTGTCACTGACGGCTGCGAGCCCGGCGATGTCCAGCACCAGAGAGGAGTCCAGTGGACGCGGCTGGGCCGGCTTGCTCTGCGGTGGAGAGGAGCCTTCATGACACAGCATGCCGGTCCCCGTCATCCTCCACAGCTGGGAGCGTTTCCCCGGCTCCTGTCAGACAATCACAGCACCTGTTAGTGCAGCGCTCACTTCCACACTTTCATTAATGGACTTTGTATTCATGCTTTTAATCTAGGGCTGCAAATATTGAATATTTTCATAATTATATTCACATCATCATTTTCACCTCCAGATATTTTTTTTCCCAATAATCAATTAATTAATGTCTAATTAGAACAGTCCATAGTGATAGATACATAGGAACAAAACTGAGCAACAGTTTAAAGTGAAAGTCTTCAAATGTCTTTTTTTTTTTCCTACTTAAACAGAAAATCACTTCTCACAATTATTGATTCAATTTCTGACAACTGAACGACAAATGATCAACTCAGCTCAACAATCTCCCCTAAAAACTAAGTATATATGACAGTACCTTCTTTTTCAGGATGACCCTCTGGGTCTTTGTGTCCACATCGAGAACCAGTTCAGCACATCTCACCAGATGCTTCTTCCCAACAGACCTCTTCTCAACATTCCTGTATGAACAAAATCAGGCTGCTTTAACTTTCATACAAGAGAGAACTGATGTGGGATGAGGGGTCATGTGCAGGATAGTTGTACACCTTTGTTTTTTATGCTTTTGTGTAACTTTTGTATGTATGTGTTTGTATTTCTTTACTCTTAAGTTTTTATATTGAATGTCTCACCACAGGAGGGCCATCCAACAAGCCCCTATGGGTTCCATTGCCTCCTCCTGCACATTTCTCTTTTTTCTTGTATAACTTTTTTTTCTCTTTTATGTGCACATTTTTTAAAAAGAAAAAAAAGAGGAACAATGCTGTGTTTTAGACTTTTCTCCACATTTCGTCACACTGATTGACTCATAATGAAAAAATGCAGAGAGCACAACAGCCTCTAATTGCATGTTCTTAATTAGCAGAGATGCGCGCACACACACACACACACGGCCCTCCAACATCACAAACCAACTTTCATGTATTTTGATTATTTTACTAGTATTTCACTTATATTACAAAACCTATTGAAATGTAAAAATTCAACTATTAAAGTGACTCAGAGAGAGGGGGAGAGAGAGAGAGAGAGAGAGAGAGAGAGAGAGAGAGAGAGAGAGAGAGAGAGAGAGAGAGAGAGAGAGAGAGAGAGAGAGAGAGAGAGAGAGAGAGAGAGAGAGAGAGAGAGAGATTCACTCACATGTATCTTAATAAGATACATGTACTGTAACAGACTGAGGGTGACTCAGACTTCAAAGGCTACATATCCATGCACTCCTGTTACCTCGCATACAATATATAAATGCATTAAGTGTCATTCTAATAGAGGAAGCATTTCTATTGCTTCTTGGAGTGCAAATCAATTTCCAGATTCCGGGCATGTATCTCCAGGGTAATTAGTGAAATATTTCAAAAGTAAAAAAAAAAAAAAAAAAAAAGGACCCTGCTGTTTTCCTGTTGGGCCTCCCCCCTCAGGGAATTACATCTCCCTGCATCACACTACAAAAGCTCCTTTTAATTACTCGAAAGTACACCTTGAACAACTGGATCAAAGACTTTCCGCCGAGTGTTGCCCTCCGTTACAGAGAGATTCGTAACACCCTCCCTCATGAAAGATTACAGGCTGTCTTAAAAGGAAAAGATGAGCTGTTTCTGAAGGTTTGGTCACCTTTCTTACACTATTTACCTGCAGAGGTGAAGAACTTTTCTGTTATTGATATGATTAACTAACATTTTTTGATGCCTATTTAGGTTTAATTGTTTTCTTTTCTTTTTTAAATGATATGCTGTATAGCTGTCTGGGTTTGGGGGGGGGGGGGGGGGGGTCAATGTGTACTCTTGTGTGTTGTGTTGTTCCTTGTATATGAATAAAACGATGAGTCGTGTGAGTGGTCCGTACTGTGAGAAGGTGTGTGTGGCTGCGATGTAGATGAAGTTCTCGTAGTAGAGCTTGTTGTATTCTCTGAAGAAGTTCATGTCGGACGTGACCTCTGAAGATCCCGCTCCCTTCACGGTCAGAGTGAGGTAGGGGGGCAGCGTGGGCTCATCGCAGGCGTAGTCCAGTACTGAGCCGTCCTTCACCTCGGTGTGCAGTCGGATGTCAGCAACCCCGTGCTGCCAGAACTGGATAGGCACCTGAAGAGATTCAAACAATGGACTCTATCATATTTATTATATTTGTTTGAGATGTTTTTTTTCTTTTTTCTTCAAAGTGAACACTTGTCATATTGTCTAATAGTATCTGAAAACCTCTTTTAGGCAGTTGGTCAATCTCACTTTTTTTGGGGAAAAAACTGTTTCTTGTCTCTCTTCTCTTGTCCAATCAGTGATTGGTCATGTGACTGAAGCTGTCAAAGCAGCAGCTTACCTCAGAGATGTTGTCGATGCGGAACGGTGGAGGCAGCTGGTCGGTGTCGGTGAAGGAGATCTGGTAGGTAGCTCCCTTCAGGGTGATCTCTGTCCGCAGGAAGAAACAGTTCCCCAGAGTGTCCCTGTTCAAACCAAGATCCATTTAAAACCTGTCCAACACTCAGGACCACTTTAACTACGGAGACACGTTCATGATCCAAATGGAGCAGTTGGGCAGTCCAAGGAAAGGACAGACAATGAGAGTTACACTTCCTTTATTCCTTTAATAGCCAAAAATGAAGAGTAATATACATCTGAGATTTTTGACTATAAAATAAAATGCACTTAACTTTATAACATGGCAGTGTCTCAATAAATATATTAACAATAAGAGGATAAATATATGATAATGAGATAATATATTATATGTGTTCCTTTGTAGAAAAGAAGAGGAAGAAAAGTGCTTTCAGAGTGTGTTGGAGAGTGTGTGATATTCATGTTTTTCACCTCATGTTGACATGGAAGGACTTGGGTTTGTTGACCTCGAAGCCTCCAGACCAGGTGCAGTTGGGCGTGTCCATGAGGCGCACACACAGCAGCTGGTCATAGTCGTTGCGGGGCCAGTGGAAGACCACGCTGGAGCCCGGCAGGGTGGAGATGTAGCCCTCTGGATTGACCGTACCCTACGACAAATGTATTCATTCATCACTTCTGTCATCATGTACTTTTTGTCTCTCTGTAGATGAAACTGGGGGGGGGAAGAGACTACAGATACTAACTACAATTCCCAGAATAAATTGGAACAACTGTTTTAACATTATGGATTCGGCAAGTTAGCATCGAGCTACAACTTGAGCCTGTTTTTTTTAAGCCTATAATTGTTCAAATTTTACCAAATCAGCACTATTAAAAGTGTCACAAATATATCGGTACTGGCATATATGTGGTCCGATATGTGCCGATATTTTTTAAGTTATATAGGCAGCATTTAATGTATATTTGATCCTTTTCCTTAATTCAAGTTTACTATATACGTACATGGGTTTTTTTGTTATTTAGTTCATTATAAATAGTTTAGTTAGTTATAGTTATTTATAATTATTAAAGGGATCATTGAAAAAAAAGTATGTTCATGTATATATTCTTTATATTTAAAATTATCGGTTGATACGATGTTACTCCTTAATATCGGTATCTGCCCCAAAAATCCAGTATCGGTCTTCCCTAATACATATATACATATATAATATTTGCAGTTGCAGAGCTCTGTTATAGTGTATGCTGTATTTTCTTTTTTGGGGGCATTTTCCTTTTATTAGGTGGCTGAGAGTAGAGATGGTAACAGAATATGAGGTGTGGTATATATTTCTTAAAAAATAAGGCCACCAGTTCATTTCTCACCTTTCCTCTTGCAAACTCTCTCTGAGCGAAGGCCAGTTTGTGTGTAGAGCGATTGTCCAGGAGGTAGCGTGGGGCGAAGGTCACGATGTGAGTGTCTCTGTAGCGTCCTTTTCCTTTCCGCACACTAATGCCTGTTTCGGTCAGACGTGGACGAATGAATGCATGACAAAGTCAAAGTCAGATCATCTACGTGTCGATAACTGTTCACCCGACGAGGGCTAAATATTCAATGCAAAACTTCATTTACGATAATGATAATCACAAAGCCACTGAGGTGATGCAGTAGACCTTCCACCCAAATCATATGAAGAAGGATAGAATATCATAAGAGAGGTACTTATTCAGTCCTGATCAAAGGCAAAAGATGAAAACCAGGGACTCCTCACACATCACACAGTATGAGAGAAATGTAATTCATCTGATCTGGTTGCATCAACATTTTGAAATCCATAACTTTTAATCAGCTAAGCAGATCATGGATACATTCTAATGGACTCATTGCAATTCAGATCATTTCAGTTTTCTTGTTATATGCCCAAAATCGTCCCTAAACCCAGTCCTGTGTACCCAATGGTCCAAGAATCGGCTCGGCCCGATCCCAATACTGTGGTGCTGGTCCATCATTAAATCTGACACTACTTCAGTTAGTGCTCTCCATGTATTGATTGTGAATACAACAACTTGCCTATGTTGTAGATGAGGCCGGGCCTATTCCCGTGCTGGATAACCTTCACTGCTCTGACTCCACTCCCTCCATCCAGGGAGAAGCCCTGGCACCAGCCTGGAACTCCATCTGGGTGGATCCCTTTCCCAATCCGCATAGTACACCTAGGATCAAGATAGACAGGGGAAAATGAATGTAAGTATGGATGAATAAAAACATCAGGAGGATGCTTTTTAGTTAGTAAGCCCACAGAACATCAATAATCTATTTGGGCAAATTAGTTTTGTTTGTCCTTTGTGTGGGGGAGTTTGGTGGAGTTACTGTTTGCTGGGTGGAACAAGGTCTACACACACACTTACATAGCAGGCTGCTCCTTGTCAGTGTAGCAGAACAGTAATGGACTGAGGCTTCTGGCTAACTCATGCTCCTCAAACTGGCCCGCTGCATCAGTTTTGCCGTTGTCCTGACGGAAGATTAACGGCAGACCTGCAAGAAGAAAACGTCTTTAGGGAATGATAACAGGGAAGCTTGTTCTTAAAGCTATGACTGGGCTGTTTTTTGTTTTACTCATAAAATCTGTAGTTTTTAAATGACAACAACAACATTACCAGTCTTGTTGATGAGCCAGTAGGGGGCAGAAATCAAGATCTTTAGTGCCCCCTGTGCTCGCAGGATGATGCGGATGGTGAGGCAAAGCAGGCGCTTGTTGGTGTCATACAGCCTCATGCGCACCACATAGTTCTGAGTTCCAGGAGGAATTAGCAGCTCTTTGCACATGGCGAAGTTCTCCAGCAGGACTCCTGAAGGACACACATCGTGAACACCAGGAGTAGGAAACAATGAAAATGTTTAGAAAATAAATACCAGCCATCAGGTGAGTCCTGACCTAGCTCCATATTTTGCGAGGTGTCTGCAGCGTGAAGCACGGCCTCTTTTCCCGGCTTCAGTGAGCCTTTGATGGATGTTCCCTTGATGTAGAAGTTGATTTCACAGGGCAGCAGGTTGGCCAGCACCATGGTGGGCAGCAGGTAGATGGTGTGGCCCGGCTGTCGATAGATCTGCTTCGCACTGCCGGAAACCTTCTTGGCAGGCTGCTGGTCTGGGTAGTTCTCCTTTCTGATGACCACACAAAACCTGAGGAGATGCAGAGGAATGAGTGGAGTGATGACAAATGCAGGGAAGAAAAAGAACAAAGAACAGAATGTCTGATTGACTGTGTCTACCTGAAGTTACGCTTGAGGCTGTCATCAAAGTCTGCTGACTGACACTCCCTCTTACTGCTGCTGATCTCTCCAGGCCGCTCCACAGTGGTCCAGTGGATGGGAACCTTACAGAAGAACAAGCCCAGGCCTTTGGGTCGAGCCTGCAGGCGCCAGGACGTCAAGTGGAGGGGGACTGCCAAGGCCTGGCCAGGCAGGATGGGAGGCAGCACCACTGGTTCTGTCAACACAGGGACACGGTTAGCCTCATTACAGTAAACTGAAATTGGATAAGATAAATAAAATAAAATAAAATAAAATATAATAAACTTAAATAAATCAAATTAGTCCGTTGGACAATCTTTGCTGCACAGGTTTTATATGATCCGTTGTTGGAGAAGAGTCTTACTGTCAGGAGCAGAGGGGCTGTCAAGCCTGACCTCCATAGGAACATCTAGCCGGTTTTTCACTATGAGGGCAGAGCGGACCGTGATGACCTTCCTGGCGCTGCCCTCCATTGTGATGGAGAAGACCACTCTGACTGGAGGCAGGGCCGAGAACTGGACGACAGAAAGCAGAAAACGGAAAGAACAAAACAACAGATCACCATCAGGTTTCATTTTATGTGCTGAGCTGCCAAGAAACACAAACACACAGCATTCAACCAGGCCTTTATATGAAACAGGCTTATATTACAGATGGGCCTTTATTTTCATTATCCTTGTTTTGTTAGTATATTTTATTATATAAATTAATTAAACCTTAGTATATGCCATGTATATATTATATATAAGTCAATAATGAAAATAGTTGTATTCTAAATGATTACTTCTTATTGATCATCATGATTAGAAACAGGACTTGCCAGACTTACATAGACATGTGGGTGGATGATGTTGGTCCTGCTGATGGGACTGCCAACCTGTGGACAAAAAAAAGAAATATTAAACATCTATTCTGAGAGAATTATTAAGTGCTGGAAGGCAGGACATGATCGACATGAGCTTTGTTTGTTTAGATTTGTGCTTACAGTGTTGGAGGAGCTGTTTTTGTCTGGAGCCGCATAACGGAAGAAAATGCCCACTTTGTCCACAGACACCGGCTTAACTTGCTCCCATCCACACACTCGAACAAGCAGCTGGTGCAGCTTCAACTCATGAGTGTGTCTGCAGAGGAGGAAGCAGGAAGGTGTCAGTTATCACAATCCACATAATGCAATTATGGAAAAAAACACTTTTCAAAACTCCAGCATTTACACTAGACTGAATTCTACAGATGCTATCAGAGCTGTACCGGTGTCGAAGTTTCTCTCGAGCTTCAAACTCAAAAGGAATCTCCTCCCCAGGTAGCACCTCTCTCCACTGGCTGACATTGTGGGTGTCATCAGTTCCTGGACCGTGGACTTCTGAGATGGAATCTGCACTGCTGCTGTGAGACAGCGCCACCCTGTGGGAAATGAATAGCTTTACTTGGAGAAATTTACAGTATGTGAGGTCATTTTTTTACACAGATGTTGAATGGTAAATGGACTGAATTTTATAAAGTGCTTTTCTAGTCTTCCGACCACTCAAAATGCTTTACACTACATTGCCAACATTCACACATTCACCAATGGCACAGCCTTCAGGATCAATTTAGGGTTAAGTATCTTGCCCAGGAACACTTCAACATGTGAACTAGAGAAGCCAGGAATAACCACTGATCTTCCAATTAGTGGATGACTCACTTTGCCCCCTGAGCCACAGCGGCCCCAAGTAAAACCTGTCTGCAGGGGAGAAACTAACTAAGTATTTATTACTAGTAACAACAACATACCCTCAGAGTTTTACCATTAAGGGGGCTGAAAATGTTAGCTCTTAAGGTGGCACTAGAGGAAAGGCCACATGGTTATTACCATAAATAAGGGTGATTTTCTTGAGAGCATAAAAATGGTCGGTGGACTTCATGTTAACATGCTTATTACTGTATATTAAGAGATATCTGGTATCATTTTATGTCTGTATTGTTGCGATAATTTGCTTAAGTGTGGAACAGACAGACAAACCTACTAAGACTGCCATCTTAAAGACCCATTGTTGCATATAATGTATACTAACATATTAGCATGCAGCACTGATCCACAGATCTATCACTGACATATTGATGATTTAATGATCTTCTGAAATCCAACAATAGGGGGCGATGTGACACAGGATGGCATTGTTCAAATGCCTGTTTTGGCATTTTTATACAGTTTGTCAGTGTTGGCACACACACTGTATTGTCATAATGTAGCTCCAGGATACCAATAAACTTCATTCTCCAAATTAAGATTTTGTATGTATATTTGCAATTGTGCTCCATATTTCTCATACCAAAGTAAGTGAGAAAGAGACATTATGATACAATTTGCATATTTAGTGTTATACTAACTAAATGAATACTCTGACTGGCCCATGTCAGTCCACCTTTGCTTCAGAGTTGTGTCAGGTTCTGGATCCTGGTATTACTAACCCCTTCAAATCTCCAGTGTGCAGTATATGTAGATAGGGATCGTTCCACCTACCTTGTGGGTGTCGTAGTCAGAGTGGCGAACCACATGGTACATCCTGTATGGTTGCGCAGAGCGTACGGCACAAATGGCTGCCTTCTCTTGGACAGCTTGACGTCTGCTGGAAACAGAAATGGTTCCAATAAAAAAAGAAAGGAAGGAGCGTGCTTGGCCTTTACATTACTTAAAACAATGCCGTATGTTCAAGTTTTAACAGTCATGCACTTGATTTCTTCTTGGGCCGTGAGATATAAAGAACAGCCAAGGCACAGTTGCCTTAAATATTTTAAAGGGGCACTCCACCGCTTTTACACATAAAGCTCAACTCAGCCAGTGTAACATCTGTGAAGGAGTTTTTCTACATCAGGGTTAATTATCTCAGCTTGGGCTCAGACAAAAACAGAAAACTGAACTAAAAGCCAACATCACAAACTGGAGGTGTGGAGTTTAAAGACATGGCCATTTACAGTACCAGGCAGGGGAAAGGTGTCTAATGAAAGACACTTGTAGCTGTGAGAAGTTGAAATGTGGGATTTTTGTAGCCTTACCCGCAGTAGGGATTATAAATTGGGATATCTAGTGTTGCTTTAATTTGGATCATTCATTTTTAAGTGTCTCTTGTAAGCCCCCCAATTTACAGATGTTCAAAACTACATTGCTAAAGTACCCCTTTAAAAAAGGCACTGCCATGCTTGTGCGTTTTATATAAATTTGCCAACAGTTATAATTGGCTTGGTCTATTGCTCATGTACTACACATGAACATAAAGTATACCATGATAAATATATGGAATCAACTAAAGTCAAAGCACAGAAATATGAATGGTAATTTGTAGATCAATGATTTTCCAGGAGGTCACTGAAAGTAAACTGAACACAAACCTAAACCTTACACAACATCATGCAAGATACTTTAACATTTAACAGATGTCCTATTCATATACCACAGTGAATGAGTGAATCCTATTGAGCAATAATAATAAAAAAAAATACACACAAATGTAAGCAGACTGCTGGTATTAAACAAACACACACACTGCTTCGGTCCAGTTACCACAGTGTAAGAGAACAGTTTGACCTTTGATCTCTGTGTCCGGTAGTTATTTACTTTACATAGTACAGTTGAACCATTTCATTTATATTCTTTTACGGTTAATTGTATACTATAAAAAAAATCTATAGAAACTATTGGACACAGAGAGAGAGAGAAACTGTCAGTTCATTCAGACGATAATCAAATACACATTCAACCAATCACAGTGTTTGTTTACAATAACTTCCGGGTAGAAAACCCCCCCTGCATCACTTTAATAGTGCAGAGTAATCTGGGGCAAAGAACATCTGAGCTTTACTCTCAACTAAGTCTTGCTGTGTGCAGACCTGTCACAATAACTACTTTTGTTGGACGATATATTGTCTCAGAAATAATCACGATAAACGATATCATTGTCATTTAAAGATCATTTTATACCACTGATATAATGATCATATAAAAGCATAATAATGTAAGGGATTGGACAGTGAGTGCTACACACAGACTGTCATTATGGTTGGGGACAGAGTTATTTACCTTTAATTCTTCTACAGTCTCCACTCAGGACGATCACAGTGAGGAATGGAGGACACTACTTGTTTAGCCAATGTGACATGAATAGCATCTTAGCTGCTAATGTGAAGTGTGGCAATACTGAGGTCAAAAATCATATGTATCATATGATAAGTCCATATATAGACATGATGATGTTGATAATTACCTTATTGTACGATAAGCCTATAATGTAATTATTGTGACAGGTCTAGCTGTGGGGGGGTGACGGGTAATGAGAAAGACAGGAGAAGGGTTTGGGCTTTTCAGATTTCCATCTGCAAAGAGCAAACGTGTTCCAAGACAGCTGTGGATCCATACGGAACAGGCACGAGAGCTTAACAGTGTCAAGAGTTGTGAAAAGCTGCAGCCTGGTCTTCACGATCAAATCGAACAAACAAGTTATTTGAGATTGCTGGCATTGCATTATGTCAGACAGGTTGGATCACCATGTTTAGCCAAAAATATTTAAATGTTACAGTTCTGTGCTGAAAATGGCACCAGAAATAAGTTCTCTACCCAGAAGTGACTGTTGTTAGCATGACGTCACATTGCTTGGGTCTATACTACATCCTACACAGTGTGCAGCAGTCTTCCAGAATCATAAGACTACAGTGCCAGAAACATCAAGTAAAATTCTCGAAAAGGTTTTACAACCACTGACCATGCAGTGTAAAAAAAAAAAAAAAAAAAAAAAAAAGACAAGCAAATCATGCTGTTCATGCAAAATACAAAATAACATCAACTTAAATTGTTCTGGAAGACGAGGACAGACGGGACAGGCTATATCTATAGTGACTATAATGACTAGTCATCACTGCTGCAACCTGCAACACTGCTGAATATACAGACGGTTATCATTCAGTTGTGTAGCAGATTTCCTAAAAACCTCAGCCAAAAGCACCAGACAGGATTTGTGCTGTAACACCTCCAGCAGCGTATATCTTCAACATTAACGCTGTATGAATGGACTAGAACTTAAGAATGAAATGTGCAGATGTGTGCTTTAGTTAATTCACTAACTATGGAAATGAGTCACAAATCTAAGTGAATACACAACAATGAGGAAAATAGTTTACATGCTTTTATTTTAGTTAAAAAAAAAAAAAGTATATTTGCATAGTTGAAAGTTTTTCTTAGGTCTTGATTTAATCAATTTAAAAACCGAATGATTTTTTTCAAACCATAAGTTTTAGGCAGAAAAAAGTCTGCACACTGTAGCTCCCACTTTCACAGATTTAGTTCTTTGGTCCAGCACTTTTTTTTTGTTCAAGATGAGCACGTCTACCACAAGTTTTAACAATCGCTCTGCCACCGACAGATTACAAATGAACAGTAGCACAAGTCATTCAGATTTTTTTAAAGAAATATTGAATTTTGACACATGGAGGGACATTTTAACACTGTCTAATCATATATGCATTTTTTTCTTGGCATTATTGCTGGGGCACTTTGATTGACAGGTGATCAGGGGCCCAGATGTGCAGTATACACACAAAATGCATAAGCCATTTACCAAACAAATTTGCTACATATGATAAGGTGGAGATGTTAAAAAAATACAGTGGGAGATTTTTTTTTTTTTTTTTGTGCAGCACATGATAAACTTACTGTAATGGATGCACTATAAAAACTGATATTCACTGATGACTGAGATGATGATGATAGAGAATGTGTGTTTATTTCAGTCTTCGTGCCTACACAGAATTTTATACATCTGGCCTCTGGATTTGGCCCTGACAAAATATCAAGAGCCACAAGATTTTTGTTATCTGCATGCCAAATATATAATTGCCATGTGCCATATGATCCATGTCAGTCTCATCCCTGTCCAATGGCACTATTAGTGAAATTTAAACTAATAATTTCTCAGGGTAAATCTGAGGCTTTTGATCGACCCCTCACACACTTGTGTATTATTTGGGGGAACGATCGATGATGACTGAATGAGAGCTTTGACACGTAGCGTGCTGCTGGAGGACACTGTCTGGGGGCCGACTGAGCTCTGAACTGTACCTCTTGAGTGAATCTGCTGCTCGAGGCAGGTCAAGCTGGCTGTGCTCCTAGTTCTAAGGTGAGCAAGAGGAGCACCTGACAGCAGAGAGAGATAGTTACTGCACAACAGAGACACATGCAGAGGGAACACACAAGAGGGTTACAGGTTCATCATCCTCATTCTGTACTCTGTGTCGACATTCAGCGACTTCTCTGCAAATCGGTACTGTTATGAATAGTTGGGTTCATGCTTCAGTTCAAGTCTTCTGTTAACACATCTGGTCTGCAAACCAAACATATCACAACATATCCATTCATTTTAAACTGAGGCATCAGAAGAACTTGGCTGATGAATTTCAGGGTTTCTTTTTGTTAACTTTTTTTTGATTCATTATCACTTCTTAGCTAACATTATTAATATAAAAAGGAACATTATAAGAGGCTGGAGTGAAGCAGCTGAAAGCTCTGAAACTCATCAACCAAGTTTCTCACAAGATGAACGCAAACAACCAAAGTAACCGACTGAAACCCTCCTTTAACCAGACACTTAACTGGAGGTATGCTACACTTTTCCTGCTGTCAACAAATCCCATGAAAAGATCAAACTCAATAATGTGTTAGTCTGTCTCTGAATGCTCTCTGACTTCCCCATCCTGTCTATGGCTTTCTACTTCGAGCCTGTTGGTTCCTACTGAGGGTGGAAATCTTTGAAAAGGGTTCACAAAATATAGTTTGTTAAAGGTTCAGTAAGGTCCTGAAACAATAAGTCACTGTTATTAAAGGTAAATATCACTCAAACTGCAGGAAAAATTGCTTTTGATGGGGAATATTTTCAGCAGTGTATGAATCCACATTTGATGCTCTAGTCTAGTGAGTATTTCTGGCAGCAGGATAGTGTGTTATTGCTCTTAAACCTCTTCTAAAATCCAATAAAAATGGTATTCTTTATTATTTTTAATATTCAAATTATATTCACATTGTAAATTTGCAAATTAAGCCTATAGTTATTATTTATTATGTATCTATACATTGTAGACACAGGCTTATGCACTGCCACTGCCACCATCAGCATGTGATTGTTATATGTTCTGTCCACTAGAGGGCAGTCTAATATTACCAATAAACAGGTGATAGCTTTCTTGCCGTGTAATAATTAAGCTTAGGCACAAAATGAATAATATTATCTAAAATAGAAATATTAAATCCATTACCATTGCACTGGATCATAGTAATTAAACCATGCACTTAACTGAAATATAAATAAATCCATGTCAGTATGCGTACCTTTAAATCAATAGGTGATGTGTTATTTGGGTCTGGATGCACAGCAGCTCTCATGAAAGTGTGAGTAGAAGCTGTGTGTCCAAACCTCATACTGCAGCACTGATCACTCAGCCTCCAGTCTTTTACTCTGGGCTGTTTATTGGAGTGGTGATCTCTATGAGTGCATCACTTTCTGCTCTTAGATATAGTAACATTAGAGGTTAACATTAGCACATCAACAACCTTAGATTGAGATTCAGTCAGAGCCTGAGGCAGACTTTATTGTTCATCAGATGTCACACTGATGTGTTTGAACAGTTTTTGGATGACAGTGGTGCTCTGTGGCACAGAGGAATAAGATATACCAGGAACATTTTATACAATCAGTATGTTAATAGTTGATCAACAGTAAGCAAGTGTTTCTTAATCTATCTGTTAAGACCTATAACTCTTCCTGTGTGCACCCATAACTGTACACTGCTGTATAATGTCTCCATAGGACAATTAACAATTGTTGACAAAATGTATAACTTAAAATGTACTTATATATGCTTATACCTACATTATAGTGTGTTATAAACCATGTATGAGTAGTATGTATATTCCTTATAAATGCTGTATAGGATGATATACACACGATGCTTGTTAGAAGCATTAGTTCATTGATGGTTTTTATCTCTTTATGGCAGAGGTATCAAACTCATTTTAGTTCAAGGGTCACATATACAGCCCAAATGGATCTCAAGTGGGCCGGACCAGTAAAACCATTGCATGATAACCTATAAATAATATATATGTATAATACATTTACTTTCATAGACCATCTATTTGAAAAACAGATGAACAGCCTGAGCTGTCTTAAGAAAAATGATTTCAACAAAATTATGTCTTTTTTTCCACACTATTTAGCACAGAAGCAGCTGATTAACAACATTTTGCATCAGTTTAAATATGGATTTAATATATATTCATTGGTTTTTTTTAGAGGATTGTATTCTGGTCAAGGTGGAAAAATTGCAATTCTCATACTTCCTGTGAGTTGGATTGGACCCCTTAGCGGGCCGGTTCCGGCCCACGGGCCATATATTTGACACCCATGCTTTATGGGATTTGTTAACAGGAGGAAAATATAGAAAATCAACATACTTATACATTCTTTCATAACAAAAAAACCTTTGAATTTGTCACACATTTCCAAGAGTGGACATGTCCTGTCACATGGCTATTTTGTCATCTTTTTATTCATTTCTTTTGTTTTTTCTTTTTTTATTAAATACATTAAAAGTTGATATCCAGATGCTGTATATGCCTTACAATCTATTTGAAACATATGTTAGTGAAGAAGTTCTTCACTACCTGATGATTTGTTTGTGGTGCTTTGTGTAGTTTTAACTCACTCTGTACAAAGCTGGGTGGGTCGACTGAGGAGCCCACCCAGGGCAGAGGGGGTGGAGACTGGGAGTTCTGTTCCTCCTCATTGCAGTAGTCAGCCATCCAGGAGCTCTTGGTAGTGTTGTACTGTTCTGTAACATCCAGACAAACACACATTTAACACTGTCCAGCAAACTGTACTGCACGCGCTAACTTGTTTAGATACATGTTCCAGCCTTGACTCACCCAGCAGGACAGAGGTGATGTTGATGTCCAGTCTCTGCTTGGCTCTTATTCCCATCTTGAGACGTGGAGGGTGGAGACGGCCGGCGGCCTGCTGCTGCCAGGACAGGAAGCAGGGCCAGGGTTCTATGAAGGGCTCCCAGCCTGAAAAACACACACAGAGATGTCAGCTGGGACACTGCCTGGGAGACTATCTTAACCTAATCCATATTGCTGAATTATAGCCATCACTTGCCCTAATGATTACCACTCTGCTGCTTTAACTGAGATTTGTTTTGTCCTTTATAAAGAGCAACATTTCATCATTACATAACATCATCTATCTCTGCACTTACCTGTAGAAGAAGAAGAAGTAAAAATAAGATTAAATAAAAGACAGTAGCAATAAGCAAAATGAACAAACAAACAAACAACATGAGTTTTGAGTAATGATTTAAAAGAAGGTACTGAATGTGTCAGCCTTATTTCCTCAGGCAGGTTGTTCCAAAGCTGAGGGGCCCTGATGGCAAAAGCACGGTCCCCTCTAGATTTCAGCCTTGACTTTGAAACAACCAGAAAGGCCCCACCCGACGATCTAAGGCTGCGGGCCGGCTCATACGGAGTCAACATGTCAGTTAAGTAGCTTGGAGCTAGATCAAGACGTGCTTTAAAAGTGATCAGTAAAATCTTAAAATCAATTCTAAAATGAACAGGGAGCCAGTGAAGAGAAGCGAGGATTGGGGTGATGTGATGTCGTCAGTTAAAACCAGTAAGAAGCCTAGCTGCTGCGTTCTGAACTAGTTGGAGGCCAGAGAGACATTTTTTAAGTTACCCGGAAAGGAGAGAGTTGCAGTAATCTAAACGAGAGAAAATGAAAGCATGAATGATTTTTTCCAGGTCAGAGTGGGTGAGCATCGGCTTGAGTTTGGAGATTGTTCTTAATTGTAAATAACAGGACTGGACAGTTTTTGTGATATGAGAAATGAAACTTAATTCTGGGTCAAACAGGACTCCAAGATTTCTGGCAGTGGGCTTGATGTTCGCAGACAGGGGACCAAGACTGATGGGATTTTTTGTATTTGGGGGATTGAACAGTATTATTTCTGTTTTGGAGTTGTTAAATTAAAGGAAATGTGGTGCCATCCAACAGTTGACATCATGGAGACAGTCTACAGCAGCAGCTAGGCTTCTTGGGTCACCGGATCTCAGGGGAAGGTAAATCTGTGTGTCGTCTGCGTAGCAATGGAATGAAATGTTGTGTCGTTGGATGATTTGGCCAAGTGGGAGCATATACTGTAGATAGAGAATAACATCGGACCTAAAATAGAACCTAGCGGTACACCACAGGTAATGTGGGATGTGGAGGAGGTGTAGTTACCTGTGGTGACCGCAAAGGGTCTTTCTAAAAGGTGTTAATTAGTGCCATTAACAGCTGGCGTCATAACTCGTCATAACTCACCATTCAACATTCTGAACAAACATTGAGCTAAATTCCCTTCATGGCCAGAAAGATTCAATATGTTTGAAGTAAATGTTATTACCTGACAGCTCTCTGTTGTAGTAGTCTCCAGACAGAGTGAAACTGGCGTTGCCTTCCTGGGTAGAACCAATGCGCTGTAGCACATACAGCCCTGCAATTACACCGATTCTGAACATCACAATCAGGACCACACACATGTTCATCACTAACTTCCTAGATGTATAATTATTTCTTGAAGTTCATTTATTTATTTTTCGCTAAGCTGTGTTGGTTGGGTTTGTAGTGTGGTGATGACTCTTAGCCATCTTACGTTTACTGTCCTCAAGGATGATTATTATTAGTAATAGTGGAGTGTCTTTTCTACTGGCATATTTGGAGTGATTTTAGATTTTATATATGATATAATATGATATAATATGATGAATGTGATATATTATTAGGCGAGTGAGAGGAGAGATTAAGACAGGAAATGACTGGAAGTGCTGTTTTGTAACTGCTTTTCTCAATGTATTTTTGTCCATCTATCTATGTTACACCAAACTAAATAACACTAAACTACACTACACTAAATTACACTAAACTACTCTACACTGCATTACACTAAACTAAACTAAACCTGGGGGACAGAGAGGGATAAAGACAACAGTAGATCCAGGAACCAAACTGGGGACACTGTGGCTACATGTGTTGTGTCTTTCCCACCAGGTAGGACACATACCACATGTTTTAAAATCAACAAGGAAACTGCTTAATCTTTCATATCTATAATGCCAGTTAAATATATCATATGTCATATGTCATAGTGCTGTTGTATCTTCTGTAAATGAGACTTACTGGAGAAGGTGAGCTCAGCCAGTGGTATGTCACAGTCCATACAATCATCAATGAAACAGATGCAGACGCTCTCTGCCTTCACCTCTACTCCAGACAGAGGAGCTGAGTGGCTGCTGGAGCCAGAGTCACTTCTTGCTCTCGGGTGGCCCGCTATGTTCTCAGCATTTTCCAGCAGCCATGTGGCAGCCTGGTCCAGCTGGCCTGAGGGGACACACACACACATACACACACACACAATCTTGTTTATATCACTTCACAGCTCATTGAACATCGACTTACATTCATTCCCTGGAGACTTAACCTTACCATAACCACTACTTATCTTTACCCTAAAATGTATCATTTATGAAATGGGAACTACACACACACACACACACACACACACACACACACACACAGATCAGACTCACCTTTACAGTGGATGAGGGCTCTTTTGCAGTCATCTTTCTTGAAACCAAGTTCTTGCAAATGTGTCAGCTGCCCCTCTGTGGAAACAAACAAATCCTCATAAATACCTGATGTGAGAACAGTGATGAGCAACACAATAACAGCACTTAAAAGTGGTTGAACATTGATCGAGTTGTGGAAATATTAAACGAAAACTGTATATTCTATTTGAGCTTTCCCCCGAAAGACATAATGTAAATATCAACATCTAACAGATGGCTTTTGTATAAGTTGCTCATACAGGTGTCATGCTGACTTGTTGACTATATTTTAAACACAAGAAACCAATAAACTGAGTTTCAGGTAAAAGGCCGATACAAACGTCTTCATTTTGTGACATTTGACTTTTTTTTGGTGTGAAAGCCAACGCTGAGCATGAGAGCATTCTTCAGGTGAGTTAACAACCATCGCCAGGGGCCTCTGTCAGTGTTAGTTGCTCATTTAGAAAATGTGTGATATTTGTGTGTATTTTTAAGCTTGCACAGAATTGCCATTTCGTTAAGATTTGTCTACCCACTGAGGTTGGCTGAAGAAATCAGTTATTTCTGTGAATGCTTTAAACTGTATAAGATCAGATCTCTGAAAATCTTTATTGGAGGTTTGTAAAAGTGATAGAAAACATAATCAACATAAGCAAAAACAATTAGGTCTTCTCCTCTAAATGCTTGAGAAAGAAATGATATCTTGGACATAGCAGGTTTTAGACTCCTTCACGTGTATGGCTGGGTGACTAAGCCTGTGAATTGAGTAGATCTGACCCTCATCTATTAACAACAGGCCTCAGGCTTTGAATTTGGGAGGCATAGCTCGCTCCCAGAGTCCAAGGACACTAGACAGAACACACTGGGGGGGGGGGAAGTAAGAAACTACAGCAGCCATGTCACAGTCTGGAGGAGCATAGTAGCACAGCACAGTATTTGTCAGAGTACAGACAGCACAGTCAAATACAGTAACACAATCACAGTGACAGGCTGTCAGTTAGTATACATCAACAAGCTTCACTTTGTGCATGAAGCAGGGACTTTTTAAGAGTTTGTTTGGTGTTTGTTTTTCCCCTGGTGAACTGTGATTGTTTTTCAGAGCTGCAGGAAGTAGATGCAGCCATCTCTCAATGCACTGCAGCATATTTTTCATAACCATGTTAAACCACCATCACAGAGCCTTTCCTGCAGCTGTTGTTTTCCCCCAATAAGGCTGCAGTGACGCACATTTCTGGAGTGTTTCTGAGTAAATATCTTATTGCTGGGTGGGGGGGGGGGGTAACATACATGTTACTAACTCATTTGGTTGTTGTTGTTAAAATCTGCAGCTTACTGTATAATCTCAGTGAGGCCTGGAGCACAAATGCACTATTTCCTAAGCAGAGTGAGACACTACGAAGTGCTTCTACTATAACTCTGTATTACCAACTTTTTAAGCAGAATTACATGCGTGCAGCTGATGATGTAATAACAGCCGATAACATAATCATTTTGCCCCGTTTTTTATGTCAATAACATAATAACTTATTATGTCATTGGCAAGAAGTTATTACTTTATTGGTTCAGGAATTTTATGATGTTATTGGCAAGTTATTACATCAAAAAATGGGCAGAATTATAACGCTATTAGCTGCTACAACGTGACTAAAAACAAACTATTCAGGATGTATCCAACCTAAGGCTGGGCGATATGGACAAAATGAAATACCTCAATATTTTTCAATACCTCAATATAAATATTTTCACAATATTGTAAGAATGACTTTTGGTTTCTTATAATAATCATCAGTAATGTGGATATAATGATTAAGTGGGTGATGGCAAATAATAAAACTGCTAAGTTCAGAAAATGGCATCACTTTACTGTAATGCAGCCTTTTCAACAAGGTAAAAACAACACTTAACATTTTCTGGACATCAGTAATATTTGTGCCAAACCTCTCTGGATTTTGTGGAGGGAACAGCTTCTGAAAAAGCATTTCAAGCATTAAAGGTCACTAAATGTACCAGCCTTTACATACCTATGAGGGCCTGAGTCTTCTGCCTGAAGCTCTCTTTAGCTGTAGGGGCCGGCTCAGCACTGGGTGCAGAGGCGTCAGAGTCAGGCGGCAGTGGAGTACTGGCTGTAGGGATGGACTTTGCTATGGCCAAGAAGAGCTGAATGTCGTTGTAGGACAGCCGGATATCCAGAGCAGGAAACTGGATCTGCCAAAGAATCAAATACCAACTATTTACCATGACAACCTCACTTAACTAGTAATGGGAATACTAGTTATCCTGTGAAAAATACTCCTGTGACATCACCTGATATGTCAGCCTAGCAGTTTACATGAGAAAGCCACAGTTACAAAGTGCAGGTGTGTACTTTAAAAGATTTTACATTCATTCACATGTGATGATACAGACAGTGTAGATGCTCATTTAATATGCTATTCTTCAGTTTCTGCACTGATCCCAGTTTTACACAGTGACTGTTACATGTTGCATATCTTATGTGCTGACCTCCAGCAGTGGTGGGATGTCCTCCACATTGAAGGCGTCCAGTAGACCTGAGCTGCTCTGGTATGTGGGGCTGCCACACAGCTCAACCTGAACATTGACCGGGTCGATGATGGACAGCGCCGTCTCCTGCTCGCTGCCCAGGCGACACGAGAACACCTGAGGGGGGAGGGGGGGTTACAAGATACCTCTGAATCAAAAACAATAATATTAAGATCTAGACTTTTGGTGAGTTGTTGCACTCATGTACAATCCCATATCACAGAATAAATCCACAAGTATCACTCTGCACCGAGCTTCACAGTATACTGTTTTGGTCTTTAAGGTCACATTAGGGGTAAGAAGGGGAGAGGGGGAGGAGGTGTTGGAGTTGTACCAGGATTTGGATTTCATTAGTTTGATTCCTGTATGATATGTATGAAGTTTTATTCAGTCACAGCGTAAATGTTGTGTGACTGAGCTAGAGAGGCTGAATAATTCAGACACCCTTTATTTAATATTACTTATTAAAATCTGCAGCTTAGTTATTAGTCATTTAATTCTTGGAGGTATTAAAGCAACATTAATTTAAGTCCTTCATCAGGATGCAAGTAAGGAACTAGTGGTCTCAGTAGTGATGTTGTATTGAGAGAGAGTGAGAGATGTCACCTCTATTCCAGCGAGGCTGCCAGAGAAGGGCCTGTCCAGCAGACGCGGTTTGTAGGTGAGGACCGTGGTGCCTTTTAGAATGATGGCGTTGGTATCCAGACACGATGAGTCCTCCACAACCACAAATTCTGTGCCTGAAGACCAAAAAAAGATATATCAAGGTTTGCATTCAGGAGGTCATATAAAAAAAATTCTTCCCAGTGATTTATCATCGCTCTCTGACCTGTGACGTTGATCTTGACCTCGAGGTAGCGCTCCTGCGTCACCGGCACTGTGGACCTCTTGGTGACTACGCCGCTCTTGACTGTTTTTGGCATGGTGGTGGTGGTGGTGGTGGTGGTGGTGGCGGTAGCACCAGAGCCCGAGTCAGTGCTGGTATTACTGGGCCAGTGCTCACGAGTCTCTGCGCCGCCCGATGGCTTCTCCACCGGCATACGCAGGAAGTCACGCACCAGCTGAAGCCAGTCGAAGATGAGAAAGACCCTCAGGTTGTTGAGGACCATGGTGAAGCAGGAGGAGTCACGCGTGGATCTGCAGGAAGAGGGAACAAAACTTCAAAACTAATGATTTACCGACATGTTTTAACTATTTCCGCTGATGTTAAAAAATGCTCCATGTGCTATAAAGTTCTCCGGTGATACCTGTAATGCAGTTCCAGCTGCAGTGATGCCCGGTTTGTGCCAGTTTTGGAGGGCTGGAGGATGCAGTCGAAGACATTGCGCCTGACCCCGTCGGCTCGACCGGTGCTTTTATTCGGCCTAGTGTCATATGCTAGCAGCGAGTGAGACACCAGGTTGACAGACTTTGATCCATTGGAGAAACTCTCAAAGAGCAACTTGGATTTCATGAAGTCAAACCTAAACGTGAGAGGAACAGATGCAAAACTAAAATAAGAACTTTTTTCCCCCAAACACCATCAATAAATGTTCATTAACACCCTTTCCTGGGATGTCAGGATACAAAATATTGATTCAGTCTATAGTGAGTGTGTGAAAGACTTGAGATGAACTCGCTGTGGGCTGTGAGGGATGTTAACCATACCAACCTCAGGCCATCTCCTCTGCAACTTAAAATAAAATATATATCATGTGACCTGAGACCAACATGGGAGTTGCTGCTGCTCTCAACCCAAACCAGTGTTAAAGTTGACAACAACAGAGCAAAGCTGCAGCTGACTGCTGTTGTAAAACATTTACAGTGTCTTTATGGCACCATGTGTCTTGTTTGTTTACATTTATTTTTGGGCTTTTTTTGCCCTTATTTAGATAGTAACTTGGCAGAGAGGCCGACAGGAAACAGAGAGAGAGGGAAATGACCTGCAGCATAGGTCCCTGGCTGGATTCGAACCAGGGACACTGTGGTTACATGGCATGCACTCTAACCACTCGACCAACAAGGCGCTCCATGTGTCTACTTACCAATGTGGCAACAGTCAAACTTCAAGAAGCTGTAATCACATACAGTAATTGCAGAGGTTTGCAGGTGAAAGAACCTTACAGCAGGTTTACCTTTTTCTCTCATTTTGTTAAACTGTTAAAAATCCCATGAAGAAATACAATGTCCAGTTTCTCACACGTGTTTCTTATGCACTGAACTTCCAAGAAACATGAAGGTATTAAGTGTGCTGGACTTCCCTCAGCTCAAACAAACATCATTAATTCTAAACTTCCTCTGAGTTGTTTTGTCCCAGTGTGTGAGAAATAGTTCCAAGCCTGGAGCATTGCTCTTCTTGGGCATCACCTTTAAAATATGACTGATAGATCATTAGTCTAATCATCTTATGAGAGTTATGATAGGTCTGTTTGCTGATGTCTGTGTAGTTTGAAAGTGTGCAAGGACGCCATTAAAACAATCTGTTTTAGTGCAGGAAAAACTGCTTCCATTGCTCAGCAACAGGTGAGAATTAACTTTTTTAAATTGTGAATTGGCAGCAATATGATTTACCAATACATGTTTAATAGCCAGTATGAGCAGCAGGAATGACTAGAGTGAGGAAACCTCTTTCACTGTTCATGTGGATACCTGACTGTTTTAAGACAAACTTCATATAAATATGAATGTCTAACTTCTGACCTTGCAGTACAGATTTAGATGTGTACCCAGGGTGTTTAAGTATGTTTTAACAACACTGTTGGGTTAGGTTCAGGTAGAGTGAGGCTCACTTCTAACCAAACCAATCAGTGTTGCTGGCTGTGGTCAGTGGTGAAACAAATCATGTATGGTGAATCACTGCTATTTAGCCTGGTCTTAACACCAGGCTAAAAAGCAGTGATTCACCATACTCTCTGGTTAATCTTTAAAAGCTCAACTGCCTTTAACACACACTTCTTAGCAGTGAGATTCCTTTCGTTGCTTTACACTGTGTGTCAAGGTATCATTATGCCATGAAACAGATGTTGGGAGGGGCTTTGAAGTCATTAGTGTCATTTGCATCTCACAGAAATACTCATTCTTTCTGGCATGTGAGCATCTGTGGGAAATTTAGAATGAAATGATTATTTTTAACAATTATTTGACATTTTGTGCAACTGCTTTCAAGAGTCCACCATATGTAAATAATGTATTTTAAATGGTTTTTTCTATGGCTATATGAAGACAGAAAAAGGCCAACCTTGCTAGTGAGTGTTTGTGTTCACTGGCTTTGGGATTGTCCAGGAGCTCCAGACTGACGTCCATCATGTCCACCAGGAATGTCAAGTTGGTGTAGACATCCCCACTTAACACCGTCTGCAGAGAGACACAACATCAGTATGGAAACTAGTACACAAGGTGGAATTACAACTGTATCATAAAATAGACAAGAATCATAGATCAAGCTACAGAGAGGTATAACGTATGTTAGAGTATTAGATTATATTGAAGTATATACATGTGTTAAATATATTGTGAACTAGAAGCTCTATTTGGGCTGTAGTCTTTAGAAAGTATGCCAGTATATTCACTGAAAATAGAACAGGCAATAATCTCCCTGCAAAGTCTCAAATCCGCATTTGACAGACAGTAAACAGAAGTAGAGTGTGGAGTATTTAAAGTAATTTACATCATAATCATACCAAAGCCATATCTATATGATATCTATCATTATTAGTTAGCCAAACTGGCAGGCCGGTTCAATCCTGGCAGTGGACCTTTGTTGTATATTACTCTCCAGACTCCATTTCTGTGGGGCACAACTACCAGCGAAAGCAGCACTACGACGTGTTGGTATTTTCTTGATCACGAAACTTGCTTTGCCCATCTGTGTGCTATTTTAGTGCTGCACAGCACACAATGCACAGGTGGAAGGAGATGCACAAACAGCTGGGAGGTTCATGCAAAGACAGATGTTGCATTTTGGTGTAAATTTGGTCCTAGACTTTGCGCTGAGAGTCTCAGGACCACATCTGTTTAGAGAGCAACATCAATCTGCTGCCTATCTGTTGATTTTATCAATAGAGCAAAGTAAATATTACAACAAATGTGCAGCAATAACTGACTAAAGCTTAAAACATAAATTAACTATTTTAATTAAAAAGATGTGATTAAATTGGCACAAAACATCATTTTGAAATCAGTAAGGACAGCTGCATTGATCTGTTATCAAATGATTCTTACAGTATCTTTTGTCCATAGCTGCCTAATGTAAGCTGCAGCAGGACATCCATGTTGATCAATCTGCTACGTTCGATTTAAGCATCACACCAGAGCACAGTGACATTCACAGGGTTTACTTTCACTGAATTGCCAAAAAAACCAAAAACAAGCCGCTACAGAATAACCACACACACCTCTACACACACCAGGCTGGTAGGTTAGAACTATTGTTCATGTGTCATAGATGGTGTGAGCATTCACAATGTGTCAGTTCCATGCAGTCACATCACAGCTTCACCAAACCTTGTTATTATTTAATTCAACCAGCATTGTACAAATCACCTGTTAAAATAACCCACATTATCTGCCTCTGGCTGTAGAAGTGTGTTCACGTCATGACACTCTGCACCTTCAGACACCAATAAGATTTCCTGAACAAAAATATTTCCATTGGATGAGCTTGAAATGCCATGCTTCACTGTGATTGGCTCAGCTTTTTCAGAAATATGTTGACAGTGATGAGACAGTCACATGCCTCAAACAGCTTGGGGGTCTCTTTCATACCATCAACCCTCAGACTGTACAACACCACAGCTCCCAGTACCTCCCACTCCCACTAATAAGACTGATGATGTTATTACTGTTTAATCCCAGGAACATTACAGAATTTTAGAGATTGTTTATTGTTTATATAGTATTTACAGGTTGTTTATTATATATAGAATTTAGAGACTGTTTATTGCATATCACTTATTACAAGAATACTATTGTGTCAATTTGGAATTTCCAATAAAGTTTACCCTTACCCTTACCTTATCTAAAGTTGCAATACATGCTATTCAGCCACTAGATGTCACATTATAGCAACATTTGACCAAAACAAATGTGCCAGTCGTTTACTCGAAGTAGGGCGGGAAAAAAACATAGCTCATGAAACTGAGATCAAACTGTCAAACGAGACAGTGCTGATGAAATATGGATCAATATGGATGTTTTACTGTCATTTGAGAAAGTTTGTGATGTGTCTACCATCTTGGAAATGGACGCAGAGGACCGGCTACCAAAACAAAGAAAGAGAGGCTCGGATAACAACACACACAGAGGGAGTGTGATTTAATTTACTCCACTATGTCTTTACATAGAAAATAGTTGTTTGCTGACATCTTGTGAAGCTAAATATAGTTTATTGCAACTTTAATAATGACCACACCCTCTGATCTATATTCACCTCCATCCAGGCCTTTTGCATTTTCTGCTCTTGCGCATACATGACCCAAAATTATAACAGGTTAAAATAGGGCCCTAAAACTATCTCCCCTCATTTCCTTTCACGTTTCTATGGTCGCTATGATAAAGGCATAAAATGGCCCAACAGGTATTAAAAAACTAAACAGCATTTGCTACAAAAATGTCGATATGTAAATGGTTCAGATGGTTGGCCAGAGTGTGCGTGTTTGTGCCTGCTTTCTCACATAGGTGCTAGGGTCCTGCAGGTTGTAGGGTCGCAGGAATTCTTCAATAGGCTCTCCCAAGTTGTTCTCCAGCAGCCCTCTGATCAGCTGGTAGTGCTCCAGGTTCAGACAGCAGTGGACTGACGACAGGCTGCCATGTATTGACATGTCAGGCACTGCATGGCTCAGCTGACTGACAATATTGAGGAACACAAGAATGAGATTGAAGAAGGTATGGCCACAGGTGCACTCACAGGGAGAGCTAAAGAATTAAAATAGAGCTGAAATTATGAATAAAAAAAGGATAAAACACACAAACTTAAATTAAAAAGAAGGGAAAACAAAAGTAAATAAATTCTTCCCTGACCCAGATGTCATGACCTGACCAACACCGGATCTACTCCGGCACCCCTTTGTCATTGGAGCCCAACTAAAGATGCCCTCCAAAAGAATGTAGCTTTGTTATTTCTTGATTTATTTTCTTTCTTTGTTTCTTTGGTTAATACTGTCTCCCCCTTGTGCTCTATCTCCCTTCCATATCTTTCGCACAAAAAATCCATACTATATTATAATGTCCTGTATACTTAGCTACTGTAGCTGATACCAAACTTGACCCAATACAAAAAATAAATAAATATACCTAAATGACATAAATCTGTCCACCTATGAATATTGTTGTCCCCTTAATGGCCAATCTTTAAAAAATGTATCAACTTCTTTTGACATTTATATGTAGCACTTAGTTTAATAATGCAATTTTCAAAAATTATACCACATAATGGTGACATGATCATTACTGTGAATTGTTTTTAAAATATGGAAACTACACTATAATAATCTAATATAAAGCATGTGGTTACTTGTCCAGGTTGCGTTCCACTTTCAGCTTAAGGCGGCAGCAGTCTTTCAGCAGGTTGGCTCCGGTGCGACGGACAGAATACGAAGGGAAGATGAGGTCGGAGGATTCAGGAGGGTTACTGACACTCTCCCAGGGTTGACAGGGTAGACGCTCTGCAGCAAAAATATCCATCTCCTGTAGGTCCAGAGCAATGCAGTCCAACAGACACACATGGTCTTCTAATGGGGATAAAGCAGAACATGTGACACTAATAACTACTGTATTTGAAAAGATCTTAAATTATCTACCATGAAATATGAACAGTGAAGCTAACCTAAGCTGTGAGGGCCATCCTCTTCAGGGGCCCTCCCTGTGTCTGGGGCCTGCGGTCTACCAAGGGTGAACCCTGTCGAGGAGCTGGAGCTGGAGGCAGAGGTCCTAGGCTTCTCCTGCTCACTATTCTTCCCAGCTGCATTCCGCACACGCTCCTTTTTCCAACAGAAAAGAAAAGATTATTACATACACATACATATATACATACAAAAAAAATTACCAAGGGGGTTTGACATGGTTTTGATAAATATTGTTACTAAAACATGTTTTGTTTTACTATTGGAAAGACCAACCAATCCCTCATCGCTTAAAAGCATTTTCAACTTCTTTAATAGTGATAGACAATGCTAATGTAATGTAACTCAGGATTGTATCAGGAGGGCTGGGGCATATGAATGTGCCTATGACTGTAGAACAAGTAGTTCAATACTGATAGAGGTGATAGGAATTCCTCTTTAAGAAAGCAATAACTCAATGACATTGTGCCATTATCTCCTAAGCCAATTTTTTAGAGCACAATTATTTGAAGTATTATATTGCATTTCTGAACACTGTGATCCAAAACAAAAACATTCTCAGTGACAGCAAAGTGAAATTCAACCAGAACTGGTATTTCAAGATCAAACTGTATCAAAACAATACACCAACTTTTGTCAGTAATCTCACTGATCGACACATATTGGCGTAAGGATTCACAATATGCAGATGATCTTCTGCTGTACATTTCTAACCCAATTTACTTCACCAGGGATTCAAGACTTTTTTATGTAACTAATTCAATATTCAGGATAACGCAGTTAAACTGTCTTAAGAATGAATTGATGCTTTCCTTTTTCAAGTGATTAACTATAGGTATGAATACCAACAAATGTTGAATGTTGCACCTTTTCTCTGAAGCATTGTCGTCTGAAACATCAAATGTATTGATGCACAGAAGAGGACTCTTCTAGTAATTTAACACAAACATGATCAAGGAGCTTAAAAAGTTGGTATATTTTTTTAAACAATACATGCAATAACTGTTTATCTGAATGCACAGCCCTTTCCCAAACCAATCACAAACAGAGCAACTGCAAACTAGGGCTGGGCAACCATAATGTCAAATACTGTCACCTGTCAAATGTATAATTGTGATAGTTTCTGGTATACTGAAATATGGTGTACGTTAAAAGTGAAAGTGATATTGACAAACCCTTTTCCACACAAAAGCACGAGCATGCCATTGTACCTTGTAATGAGATGTATCCTTGTATGAATGTGCATGCAGTATAAAATTCTTCACAGAAAAACAAAAGATACAAATGAAGATACAAATTGCTTGGTTCACACCAGAGGTCTCCACCTGCATTCACACCAACCCAAACAAACCTCACCAAGTGGGTAAACACACCAGACTTCGATTCAACCAGACTACACAAATCTGGTGTCAACGCAACCTCCGATTTAAGAAACTTTCATTTGTCAGTCAAACTCTGATCATACATCATTCTGCACAGTGAAGCTTTACTTCAGTTTAAACCTTTTGTAAAAGGGCCCTGGATTTATGCTGAATCTTTTCATCTGATGCTACACGCGATTGCTAACACGCATAATACCCAAAATGTTGGATGTTGTCCTAAAAAACTTTCCATTTAGACTAATTAATGGCAACACATCTAAAGACAATTAGAGGAGTTGACATGGTTTAGTTAGTAATGGAACAACACATTTACAATTTCCAGTAAACCATCAGGCAGTGCTGTATTCATTGCATGCATGGATGGATAAACAGGTAGTGTGACTCACCAGAGAAGGGAAAAAGGCATGTGCCATGGTGAGTTTCTCTACCTTGTCTTGCAGAGAGAAGGTTCCATGAGCCCCAGCAGGCAAGAAGCAGTTCTGCACTCTCAGCTGGCCGAGGTTCGCCACAATGACCCTTGGTGAACGTGAGCTTTCCGGGATGAGAATAACCGGGGCGCCTGCCTGGATATCCAGCAGAACCCTTGACGCCCGCTGAGGATGGTCCCGCACCTGCAGGGAGAAACAGGAGACAGAGGGTAGCGATAATTGAGGACAGGGTTTAGAGGAAAGGTAGTGAGAGCAAGTGAAATGGATTGTCAGCAAAGAGAATAGATGTGGATCTCAAAGTATCATACAACAATCTATAAAAACTATGTTGGGTTAACTTTTAATAATGCATCATGCTCATGTATCATAGATATAATCAGCAGTACTTACAGCTTGGCCCTCCATTGCAGCCCTCTGCCTGCCTAGGACATCCTGTAGCTGGGTGAAGTGTTGAATGAAGGCCACCACCTCAGCCTGGAAGCGTTGGGTATGGACATACTGCACTGAGGCCATCTGCAGGGACACCTTGATGTCATATTCCCTCTCCAGGTAAGGATCAGGCTGGCCATATCTGAATGGACAAGAATACAAAGATGACAATCCTCCCATGTTCTAGAGTATCTTGCAGAGTATTTCTATGTTGAAAACACTGTGATATATACCTATGGATGTTGAAATTGAGGGCCTCCCCTCCTCGTGTGGTGAAGCGCTCGCGATAGAGATCCCCATGTGGGGTCAGGTCACTCAGGGACAAACTTCCTAAACTGCCTTGCAATGCCAGGTTACCATCTGAAACAGTGGACATAATATGATTACATTCAGCCTCAGATTATGAGTGGTTACAGGAGTCAACCTTTTCAAATAAAGGAATATGATTTTGTACAAAGGGTTTGTTTTATCTAAGGTGGCTGAATTTGAAGTTTTTAATACTTACCCAACATTTCCAGATGAGCTGATAATTTGGACACACTAGCCCTCGCAAGTTCATTGACTTTCTTGTTTAGTATAAGAGACAATGAATGAACCTAAGCATGAAAAACAGCAGATTTATTCATGAGACATTTAAAAGAAAAAATATTATTGTTGTTTTTTTACTACTATTGTGGTTTGTTTTAAAAGGTATAGTCAGTGACTCTCGAGAATGATTGTTCAATACACTTTTTGTCATATTCTCTCTTCTCATGTACACGTGCACGGGACGGGCGAAAGTGATTTGCTGCTTCTGTAAATGAACATGTAACTACAGCATACCAACTTGAATCATACTATTTATACAGCCTGGTTGTTGGTCCTACCTTAAGGTCCACTTTAGTGTTGACGACATCCGTTGCCTCCTCCTCATACAGAGGATGTCCTGGCACAGGTTGAGGTGACATAGTTGGCAGCTTCACTGCATGATTATTGGCTGTAGAGCCAATACCAAAGAAATCAAGGATAACCACCCAGGTCTGTAGTGTGATTAAAACGTCCAGGCAGTTAAAGTCAACATCCACACTTCGTCCCACACTGCCGTAGCGTGTTTTGAACTCTGGGTGGTTCTGGTCCACAAGCAACACATTGATATGAACTAATGATTCATCAAAGTCTGGTGGAGGCTGAGAGGATGGTGTATGGTGGGTAGGGGAGGGTGGTGGAGTGCTGGGACAGTCCGGGTCTTTCTTGGATTTGCGACTGCTAGCTGAAGGCGTGCTTGGATGCCTCTGGTAGAGCTGGAAGACATTCTTGGCCTCCTCTACGTGGGCAGGCAGTGAGCGGGGCATCTCTGGGTACAAGGCATTGGATGCTGATGGACAGCTTTGGGAAAGGTACTCCTTTGGACTAAAGGTGGAGGGCTTAGGAGCTCCACGGGACACCATCAGATGTTTGTATTTTGACTCAGGGTTCGGCTCCAGGAGGTCTTCCATGAGCAGCGAGCGAAGAGCCAACTGGACTGCCAGTAAGTGCGGATGGTCTTTGGTAAAGTCTCCCTCCAGGTCTTGGAAGCGCAGACTGACTAAGCCCTGGGACCCCTGGGTCAGGTCAGCACTGAGCTGGACCTGCAATTCTGCCACGTGTAAGGTGATTTTCAGCTGAGTGAATGAAGAAGACTCAACAGCAGGTTTGTGAGCTTGCAGAGGCGAAGGTGAGGAGAGTGATGAGTGGGAGAAGCTGATATGGGGAGGGTCCCTTGCAAACAGCCCTCCCTGGGGGTCAGGAAAGCGGTGTGGTCTGGTCGAGGAAGGAGTTGGTGGTGGGGGTGTAGGTGGTTGGCTGGGTGTGGCCCGTTGCTCCTCAATCAGGGACAAATTGTCCAGTGTCTGGAGTACTTGTTCATACACGGGCTTGCACAGGAACACCTATAACCAGACAGTGAAATATTGATACAATTATTAATCAGTCAAAATTTGATTTAAAGGCCCTGCACACCTGGATGCCTGCACAAGCCAAAGCTGGGTAGAGCTTCAACTTAAGCAGGTTGAAAATTGGTACCACTAGTTGAAAAAAAAAAAAAGAGTTTGGTCTGTACTGTGCTGAGAAGAGATTTACGTAGCCAAAATAATTTGTAACAGGTTTACCATGGTTATACACAGCCTTTAAACTCCCCAATCCAAGATCATGTTCTAAGCTGGTTGTCAGAAGGATGCTATATCTTACGTTACTTTGACTTGCTATGTACATTAATCATAGTGGAAATTCTCAAATAGTGTGTGGGGTCATATTAACTCAGAGACTTGCCTTTATTTGAAACAAGCATATATACGAGACATGTATTAATTCCTCAACATTACTATACAACAGAAAAAATGTCGTAATTTAATGTTGTAGATACTGTTTTCACTCAATAAATTTGTGGTCATTGGTAAATTAATGTAAGATATCCCATTTGCTTGGTGGAATTTATTTCATTCCTAGTACCTGTTTTTATACCAAACATCTGCAGGAAGCATTAATCCTCACCAACAGTAACATTAACAGCAATAGAAAGAGCAGGAAAGCAGAAAAAGTAGAATTAATTAGCAGATAAGGATGGTAATTTTGTTCAGAAGAGTGGTGAGTATCACTCAACTGTGTTGTTTTAGTACTTTAACTTGTGGGTCATTACAGTAAAAGCAATTCCCTCTTTATTTTTTATGAGGTATTCTTTGGGGACTGGTCTTTATTTGTTCAAGCTGGCCACTAATTCTATACATAAGTCACATAATAAAACTATTGATAGTAATTGAGAAATAGCCATCATTTGAATACTGGCTTATATGTGAGAATTTATAGTACTGAGACAGTGTATACCTGAACAGGGTTGACAAATTTTCCCTCAATTCTCAGTAGGCCTGTGCTCTTGCAGGTCTCCTCGGTGGTCAGGAAGATAAACTGATTATCTTCATCAATGGGAACTTTCTCCAGGGTGAACTGTATGGTGGTGTCTTTCAGTATATGGAAGGCTGGGGAAGAAAATAAATCATGTGAACTTGCTTCAGAAGCTGTGTATGAAATGTATGCTTGAATCATGTGCATTATCAAATAACTAGAATTTAGCAGCTATCCATCTAGTGAAAAGTCCTTAATCTTTAAAATCTGTAAAATTCTCACCTTTTCCCCGGCTGAGGGATTCAAAAAAGTCATGACGTGTTAACTGTGGTTCATCCTGATTGATGTTCCCATTGTGGGATGGTGACATGTTTCCAGCGTTATCGCCTTTAGGTGCCTTCTTCAAAACCAAATGGCTCAAGTTGAGTGAGTACAGACGGATATCCTTTACCAAGACCTGCAGCCTCTCTCCTTCAGAGTCTTGCCCAGTATCAAAATTGTGGATTTTTATGCTCCCCAAATGTCCCACCAATAGCTCAGGGTGTCCAGGTTTACGTGGGATGGACACAACTGGTGACTCAATGCTAATATCAAGAGTCAGCTTCACCAAGAATGTGTCTAAAGTGGATTCGGGTTCCTCCATGGGAATGTCCTCTTCATCCTCAAATGTATAAGCCCAGCTCTGACTCTGAGTTCGACTTCTGCGTGAGGGAGTTTCAAAGAGTGAAACCATACCACTGTATTCTGCAGTCTTGGTGGCTAGAACTGTTGACACTTTGGTGGCAGCACTTTTCAACATGGAGCGGAAATTGTCTTCTACCTCATTGGCAGACAGACTCAGTTCCTTCAGGAATTTGGCTGAGTGGTTGTAGTGCAAGGATGCCATTTGTAGTGTCAAGGAACACTCCCCCTGTGTCTTCTCCAAAAGGCGGAAATTTAAAGCTTCTGAGGGAGAATCCCCTGTGTCAGAAAGGAACGTCAATCCTCGAAGAGTTGAGGAGCTGTCCTCTACATTTCCAATGCTGACCACAAACTGGCTTCGGCCTCCTTCCTGGGTCAAGTCCACCAACTGCATAGCTCCGAGTGATCCATTGATGTCCAACCGACTGCCCATGGACACATTGACCTTGGTACCAGTGATACTGGCAGTGGCAATCTTCAACCCTTTCTTCTCAGCACCCAGGACAGTGCCAGTGGACACAGTCCGAAGAAGAAGCAGGTTAAGGCGGTGGATCTCCACAGTTAGCTCTTTGTTCTGGTCGTAAGTGGCCTGAAATGTCTCTCCCTCTTCCTCACTGTCAGGCTGAGTTGTATGTTGTTGTGCTGATGATGCCC
Organism: Scomber scombrus; assembly: GCF_963691925.1. Classification (NCBI taxonomy): domain Eukaryota; kingdom Metazoa; phylum Chordata; class Actinopteri; order Scombriformes; family Scombridae; genus Scomber; species Scomber scombrus. The sequence goes on from NC_084979.1 coordinate 2,172,275, forward strand.
AGGTGCTTTCTTCTTTGGGGAAAGACTTCTGGAGGAACTTGAGTAGCTCCACCATGGTCTCAGGGTTGAGAATAATGTCCAGATTATTGACCTGCATGCTTGTAACCTGAAGGGAGCTGTCCAGGTTCATAGAGGGGCAATCTGAGCTCACAAACTGGTACTCAAGCCTAATTAGGGCCTCCTGGTCTTTAAGATAGGAACTGAGGGGAGATAATCTATCCATCGGCATACCAGTGTATGACTCAGTATGGTGGCCCTGATGCTCAGGAGATCTGCCATCAGGTGACGTAGGGGAAGATGGCTGGCTCTCTCGGAGGCTGCCCGTGGGTATGTCAAAACTAAGATGTTTATGAGAGGCCACGAGGAGGTCGAAGTCTGAGCCATAGGTCTGCAAGGTGTCCACCAGCAGAAGACCATGGACAGTCAGCGAGACTTCAGCATCATAAGGCCGCTTGACGAAATGAGCATTTGTGCCAAATACCTTGAGAACAGATATGTAGCGGCCGTCACTCTCCACGCCGAGCTGCATGTAGTTAATGTTGAATTCAGCTAACAGTAGACGGGATTCCACCAGGACTTCACGTGTGTGCTGCTCTAAAGTCATCACGCTCTGTGTCAGGTTCTTGGCTGAACCTTGCAGCTTCCAAGAGCTGTCCTCCCTTTGAAAGATCTTGTCATGGCGGAGGGTGAGAGGGTCAGGAGACCTTATATTTGCGTCTTTCCCCAGGCTTTTGTCTCCTTCACTCACATCTGGACTGCTTAGCCTTGCTAGACAACTCCTAAGGGCAGTCATCTTCTCAAGGTTGATATGAACCTTGAGGTCTGGTAGTGTTCCTGACAGCACAGCCCCAGGGAGTTGGGGGTCTGACGTGTAACGCAGTCTTTGCTCTAGTTGCAGCAGCACATTAAACTTCTCCACCACATGCGTAGGCCCAACTTCACTCTCTTGAAGATGCTTCCAGTTGTCCTTATAGCGACCAACCATTATCTGTAGGTCCTTAAAAGACAAGGAGTATTTTTCATAAAGCTTTTTCCTGTAGGCCTCTGTACTTTCAGGGGATCTGAGGTTGGGAAGTTCATGGCTTTTGAGCCGTTCTTTCGAAGGCAGGTCTAGCTCAGGAGGTGGAGAATCTGGCGGAGTGGCAAGTGGCGTCTGGTATTCATCATCACTCATGTCTTCCCTTTCAGGTTGAGTAACTTTTGAGCTGGCCTTACAGTCATCTTCAAATAAAACATATATGAGATGAGTAATGGACTTATTTGGGTATTCTCACATTATTTTAGGTGAAATACTTAATGATATTACCTTGAGAGTTTGTGAGAAGAATCCTGCCTAAATCAATGACAACTAACATCGGGTCTCCTGACTGGAAGTCATCAGGAAAGATCACCTGGGGTGCACAGATGTCCAGTTTCATGGTCCAACGCTTGCTGTTTTCCTACAGAAGCGAGACAGTATTTAGAAATAATTCATCTACTATTCGTTCGTGTCATTATCCAATGAATCTCTCTTACAATAAATTCTCCCACGAGAAGCTGATCAATAGTTTGTCGGATCTCTGCCTTGGTCTGCATTTTCAATTTGTTGTACTGCCTCCTGGCAGCCTCTGCCACTCTCAACTCCAACTCTGACTGATAGCCAAAACCTAAGGAAGAAAAAAAAAAGTTAAAAATCTACAATGTTATTCTGATGCAATTATGAACGATCAAGGTTACATGACAAATATATATAATACTTGAAGTCTATATTATATCAATACTTGATGAAGTTCATTGCTGAGCTTGGAAATAGTTTGATAAGTGTTTGATTTAATTTAGTTGGACAGTCTATTAATCCATTTCTTCAGTTTATTTATTCATGCTCACATATCGCTAAACTGAGTGTATACATTTCCAGCCCATGATTTGTTTTTACAATGCAACCCATGAGGGGCTCTGTAGATTTTGGACACAACCCGGCCATACTCTTTAAGCCAAGAATATTAATCTTCAAGTAGAATAATTCCTTCCTTGACAATACCTTACAGCACTCGATCACACCTCATCTGTTTACCCATAAAACAACTTTGGATAAACTCTTGAATGAAACTTTATTTTCTCAGTATCCAATTTTAATATCTGCATAAGTTCAGTTAAGAATACATTTACTCTTTTATTGTACATTGACACTCATTACTACATTTATTTTGTGGCGTAACATTTTATTTGTGTCTTTTGATCTATTTAATATGATCTGCTTCTGCTTGTTTCTGCTTTTGATTTATTCAGCTTTGATTTTGACTGATTTATTTGCTTTTGACTGACTATGAACTTAACGACTTGGATTTGGACGTTTGTTTTTATTTAGCTCACAGAATATGTATAACGAATACATTTGCATATGCATAAATACATGTGATGATCATTAAAAGACAAGGGAAAATCCCTAATTGTGATCGTTTTACCTGGCAAATTTTTCTATCACCGAATGTAGGACCATGAAGGACCACTAAGGACCACTCAGTTCTAGGTTGCATTCAACAGGAACTCAGCCTGAGGCAGTCATCGTGTAGTGTGCTGTTCAGTTTTCTTTATCAGTGCTGTTTCTTATTCAGCCCTTACTTTATCTGTTTTATTTATTTGTAGAAATGACGCCAACAAGGAAAAAAATGCTAAAGCATGTTTTCTGCTGACTTACCTGAGGTGTGAACTCTTCCTTTATAGAAGAATTCCGTCACTTTTTTGATTGCTTGTGGGTTATAGATGATGTTCAGTGGACTCGTGTTCACTTCCAGTCTTCTCTCAAATTTACACCTCACAGGGTTACGCTCATAAATCATTTCAAACACTGGCGGTGACGAGCTCTCTGCAGTGGATCCTGACAACACAAAAAGAACACAAACAGGGTTTTCATTATGAGATAAACATTTCAGTGACACCTGATGGAGTATGGTGCATTGGCACTTGTGCTGCCTCATAAAGATAATTATTCCCCAACATGAACATGTAGACATTTGAAAAAAGTACTTTTACTTTTAGTTATTTTTGACAGAAGGTACAACATGTTGCATGTACAGTACAGAGATATTCAACTGAAGAGTCTGGAATTATCATTACACACAACTGGAAAACATTGGATAAGGTGAATATATTGATGATGCCTCCTATATGAGCCCCTAGTTTGAACCACATTATCACTCAAACCAACTGCCTTTTTACACACAGGAAAACAATGTGGTGGGTTACAAACTTACAAACATAACAGCTAACTTGCCTTAAAAACACTGCAGACCTGACTGTGATGGAAATCAATAAGGGTGATGGAAAAAGGGGGGGGGCAGAGCAGCACAACGCATGCCCTGTTTTGCACCCTCAATTCTGCTCACCACTTCAGTCCTCAACGTTATGTGTTATTATTGAACTATAAAAAGGATGAACACCTTTTATTTTGTGGACAGTTTAGAAATCTAATGTTTTCACATGACACATGATATTCAAAGGCACTAATACACTGCAGGTAAAACCTGAGGCTGATAAAGGAGTTTAGTGTGGAGCTGCTGCTATGCAGCGGTTCTGAGACATAACAAATGGACTATTTCTTTTAAATGTAGATGTTGTGATGAAAAAGCAACAGTAATAGTGTTGAGTATCTTTTAGAAATGAAAAATATTTATAGCTATGAAAAAGTAGTAAGCACAAGCATACAGTAAATAAAAACTTGAGTAGAAATACTCATAAACTGAAGAAAAAATCCCCTCTCCTAGATGAATCTATACCCAGTTATATACTGTAATGGCTTTAAGGTGCTTATAATATCATTTACTACTGTTTCAATCAAGCAAATATAATCATATTACTCAATATATAAATATAATTGTTTTAAAAACAGAAACCTTACCAGAGTTACCGGACTGCCCAGACGCTTGATGAGTGGTAACAACAACTTTGTCCTACAATTGATGTAAGCAACTTGATCAGCATGACAACATACAGCAGAAAGTATTGGCATATATCATATACTTCAGGGGCTGGAATACTGCCTGCGCTCCTTCTATTACTGCTTACCGTTTTGGGAGATACCAGAACAGGGAAGATGGTGCCTTGAGTGGTCAAGTCTCTCAGGAACAAACCACCCAGCTTAACAGACAGCAGGGACGACTCAGAACGAGGTAAAGACTCCAAAATCACCTTCACCCCTGTGGAACAGTCAAAGACAACTCAATCAAGGCAATAGTACACAAGCAAAGAACGTTTTTCTCTCCTGATAACGAATCTACAACATGAAAAGGCAACATACTCTTCTGCAGTATAATAGAATACAGTTCTTTACAATCGTTAAAAGGGAGGTAGACAGTGGAACATGTATCCATACACTGCTCTTACATACCTGAAAATTCCAGCTGGATGACCCCACTCTCATGCACTGTGTCTCCCCTCCGATCCTGGTGGAAGAGAGTGACTCCGCCCTTCTCCAGTAAGAACTCCAGCCGGGCGAACAGGTGATCTCGCCTGGTGAACGTGTTGAGAGTGTGAGAGTCCTCCAACGGGTCGAACAAGTCTTCTGTCTCTGCTGGAGAAGTGTACATCATCAGGGTTAGTGGTCATTATGGTATATTGTATTTGTTATATTGTACATTGTTTATCTGTTATATTATTATATTGTATTAAGATTTGTTTTCTTTTTCTTGTGCCCTAAAAGTCTCAGAAACCATAAGAGGTCCAATTCCCAAACTTTGCAGATGTTATATTTCTCACCGACTGAACAGATAAAAAAATGACACCGATTGGCCAGATCAATTTGCGACAAGATAGATTTTCTTTTTTCCCATTTTAAATTTGAGCTACTCCTTTGGCGCATGGCATATCTGGACAAAGCCGAAAAAAGAACCATTTCAGATTTTTGATATTCCATACCGTTTTAAAATTACATATTTTTGAACTTGTGTCTTTAGGATCAATTTTACAGAAACGCTCAAAAGTCAAAACTAGCTTAAGCTATTGTATCAAACTTGGTCCATGTGTTTGAATGCTAGGTCCGAGCTTTGCTGTGCAGTCCTGGGATATCCTGCCACTAAGAGGCACCGCAAATGCGAAAAGTTTATATATCATAATTGGCTTCATGGATTCTTACAAAATTCAGTTTGCCTGATCGAGGGTGACGACTCAGTCGATGTATAAGATTTGGTAATGACTGATTAGAGGGGGTCAAAAAAGGTTCAAGTTTTAAATCCCCAGGTGCTCAAGTCCTCCCTGAGTACAACGTAGCAGCTCATGTATGTGGTAATATTTTCAAGTGCATCCTGGATCATACTGATTTGCTCACAATCTGCTTGGACCAATCACTGCCACTTGTGGCTGTGTTTAGCTTTGTCATCTATATCAATATTATACTATGTGTTTTGCCTGTGCCTATATGAATAAGATTTCAACCATCATGTATTATAGCTGTGTCTTATTTCACCCATTTTAAGAATGAGCTAATTTAAAAGAATATGCCATCCAAATAAAACCAATCATTTAGTGGCAACTTCCACCAGAGTTTACAAAGAAACCAAACTCAGCATGATGACAGATGCTAAATGTCCAAACAGGAGTCAAGTCTCTCACCCAGAATATCCCAGGAGGACGGACTGGGAAGGAGCTCCTCTGGGACCCTATCTGGGTCCTGGGAATCTCCATACCAGCCACCCCAGCCCGGGAACCAAGACTGCAGGTACTGGATCATTCCAGAGCTCCCGCTCTTGGGGATGGATGTGGTGGGTGAACAGGGTGGTGGGTCACTGCTGGGCTCTCGCACATACTAGGAGAGGAGACAGAGAGAGAACACATTTAGGAGATCAGTGAAATTTTAGAATTGAATTCTTCTTACTGGTTTCTGCTTCTTTTGGACCAACACAGATCACTAAGCTGTTGAAACTTCTCTTTTAAAATGCCTGATGAAAGTCACTGGACCAAAACTTAGCTACTTGATGAATTTACCCCAAGTGCTGACAGTGTGCAGGAGTCGAATCTTTGTTTGGAAATTCTGTTTTAAAAAGTGTCGAGCACCTGTATGAGTGATCTGCTCTCACCTCTGCGATCTCTTCCTGCTTTCGAAACCAGTCGTGGACAATTTCTCTCAGACTCTGCACCTCTTCCAACGTTTGCTCCTCTTCCACTCGCTCCAGTTCGCACTAGTTGACCAAGACACATTTGAAGAACAGTTCAGTAATATGTGTTTGTAAGTATATTATCTCAAAAGCACATTGAGCTTATTTCCTCATTGAATTATTTAGTCAATAAAATGTCAAAAGTTGTAAAAAAAAAAAAAAAAAAAAGAAGCTCATCACGGTGTCACAGTTTGTTTTTTTTTTATTTGAGAAGCTGGAACCAGAGATTGTTTAGTATATTTGTCCTGCATTATAAAGATGCAGGGGGCTGCATTAGTCCTAACAGATTATTACATTTAAAGGTTTATCAGATGACAAAACACCACATAGACATGATTTTCAACTCCTTCAACTCTGGAAAGTTATCACAGTACCAAATATGTTATCTTTTGTTTCAAAATTCACAAGGTTCCCTTAAAAAAAAAAAAAAAAAAACAACATAGACCACCAGGAATATGAGCTTGCATTTAAGTGATTGGCCAGCACGTTGCCTTACCAGAACGTTCACAATGTGTTACACCAAAAGTTGAGCCTGGTTCAATTTTATTGCTGACTAATGGATAGTTGTTTATTTGCTGCTGCCCTCTGTGTTGGCACCTCTACCTACACTGTCTCTATTCAAATGAATGAGAGGCCTGCAATTTTTCATGACATGGCCATAAAGTGTAGTACCTCCTCCTGAGGACTCAGTGGGACTCCTTTGAGAGTTCTGAAGTACAGGCTGGTGTAGGTCTGGGCATCTCGTGCTCGCTTCAAGGCGAAATCCCAGCTGCCCCGCCTCCGCTGCTCCCTAATCTCATTTAGGTTGGCCTCAATGGCAAACATCCACCACTGTCGGCAGCTGGGGAAAAAACAATGTCACAGGCTTATATCTAATCTAGTTTGCACACATGAGATATGAAGGTGGAATGATGTAAGAGTGATAGAACAGAAAGGGGCATTCCTCATGAAATATTATGGGTGCAACCTGATTTTTACTTTCACTCCAGTGACTCATGCAACTCCATGAAATTAACTGTAGAGTAATATTATCATTATTGATCGTGACTGTGATGATTTTGCCTCATATTTTACCTTGTGGAGTATAATGTAGTCATCAGAACTGATAAAACTATAGTACAGTAAACATGAATGATCCTGTATGTCTGAACTTACTGCCCAGTAACAGGAACTTTGGGTCTCCACTTTCGGTAAAGCATCTCCCTCTCCCGGCGGTCCAGCTCTTTGAGGAAGGCTGTGATCTGCTCGTACTGGACCTGAGTCAGACACAGACACAGACACACACACACACACACACACACACACAATGAATTACTGTTCTGCTTGAATGCTCAGCTTGTGTCGAGCTGGTTTGGAGCCAGTGACCTGTGTTGAGACCGCTGAACCACAATATGTCAAGGTCACTTTTATTGCCTCCCTCTGGAGACAGCTGTTGTTGACACTAATGGACAACTAAACATTGACTGAATTCTACATCAAAAATATTGAAGTACTGAAGTCAGTGAGACAGTGAATAACCTAATGACCTGTAATACTTTATTATTACAATGTTTTTCTGGTGATCAGTGTGTCATAGTGCATTGGGAAAGGGAGAAGTGGCCTCTTATGCATTTAACACACAGTCAACAGCAGGAAGTCAGGGGAATAGAAATAATGCACCAACATTTCAAACTAAACGGATAAAAAAAAATGAAAGAGAAATCATGATCGACAAAGACATCTTTACTGAATTTTTCTAAAACCTGCTTGTACAGTAAATATTACACTACAATATTTGTCACCGCTTTCTCAATTTGAAATATTTTACAACTTCTTACAACATTTCATCTCCAGACTTAGTGACAGTCTGTGACTCCGTTTTGGTAGAATTTGAACAAATACTTGATAGTTACCTGATTATGCAAATTAAAAAATAACAAGAGAGTGACGCTCTTTATACCTGACCATTAGTTATAGTGAAGTAAAGTCTTTTCACACAAACCATGATGTGTTGCAAAAAGAATGAAGTCTCTTCAACCTTCTGTTTCTGACTACATTTTGAACTCACTAATAAACCTCACACACATTATGATCCAGCACTTCAAGTTTTAGCACTCCTAAATATGGAATGTCCTAGAACTGCATAGTTGCATCCAATCACGTGCAACAAATGTGTTTAATTGTTCCAATTTGATTTATGAGCATTTCTGTCAAATGAAACCTGGTGACACAAATCTGAAAATGTAGAACACACATGAAGGAGTATCCAGATAAAAAGGACAAACTTTAGTGCAGCTCAATCCAGATTTGTATATGTTAAAATTGGTAAAGTTTTAAATAAAGTTGAAAGCTGTAAAAAAAAAAATTACGGTTTCAGACATAATCCATCATCCCTTTACCTTCACACCAAACACTGTGTACAAAGAGATGCGTTCAGGTGTCCGTACAGACCTGTGACAGGCGTAAGGACATGGGTTCCAGCTGAACTTGGCCTTCGATGCGGGGCGTGTGTCTGGACCTCAGGGGCTCCTTGGAGGCGTTTCTTCTGAGCAGTACTGAGGCACACACTGGTTCAAAGATGTACTGATGCTCCCGGCTCTGCATGCACTGGGTCATCGCCTCCTGCGCGTTCCCAAAAACAACCAAACAAACTCACATGGAACGTTGTCTTTTAGCACCTTTTCTAAATCAGACGCCACAAAATGCTTCACAATAAAACATCAAAGAAAGACACTACAAAAAGAATGAATAAAATAGATATAGAAAATAAAAAGAAACCTAAATAAAATCACCCGAAACATTAAGGACTGAATGTCTCACCTGGATCTGATTTACAGGGAGTTTTCCCAGCATTTCACACTCTGTGTCCCAGTAGACGCTGAAATCTTCAATCTCTAGCTGCTTCTGCCGGAGGAGCTTCTGGACCTGCAAATAGAAAAAAAAGGGAATACTCGTTAGGCTCAAATCCAGAATCAACTATGGATACCAATTCACGGGCAGAGAGAAATATTATCATTTGGTCTCTGGGGCAACAGGAAGTCCTATAAATAATAAGGCTTGTCAGACCAAAAATGTAGGAGTCCTGTTGTTAACACTAAGAGTAATTCACACAACATTTTAGTGCTAAAAGTAGCTACTAAATCTTAGTTAGAGGAGGTCCAGAGGGGTCCATTTACATACACTTTAGTTACCAGGTTACTCTGAGAAATCTGAAGAGTAAGTCATCTGGTTACAGTCAAGTCAAGTCCATTTTATTTCTATGGTGTCAAATCATTCATGTTATCTCAGGGCACTTTTCATATAAAGCAGCTCCTATACTATACTCAATATTATTTACAGAGGTCCAACATTAACCCATGAGCAGCACTTGGTGACAACAGCAAGAAAAAAACCCACTCACCAACTGTACATAAGAATATGACAGAACCTGAGCCCTGTATATTACATTAAATACATCATCAACATGGACTTGGATAAATGGATGTTAGATTTTAAAAAAAAATGGAATTACCTCACCTGAAATCACTGGTCTAATCAACATTAAAAAATAAATGATATTTATCACAAACCAGACTGTAAATAATGACTAAACAGACACTGAAAAAGGAAAGGAGTGGTATGACAAGGACTGTAAATACTTGAAAGACAGCAGTCAAACTGAAAAAACACCAGACACAAAACACACACCTGAGACAGAATGATGTCGAAACACTGAGAGAACAAAGACGAAAGAAAAAACAGCATCATGGTTAGAAACTAAGAAAAACGGAGGAGTCCATTGATCTAAATCAGTTTTAAGTAAAGATGGAAAAACCTAGATTAACCCTTCACAGACTGTAAACAAAGCTGCCCACATGAGTTAAAATATCATGTTAAAATAGAAGGTAATGTGACCCCCCCAATTGTTTTGTACAGCAGTGCATCAGCCAAAAGGTGAACACACATCAGTGGGTATGGTGTTTATCAAATAATCCTAGCCAATCACATCACTGCTCTTATAGCTCTGAAACAGTTGAGCCAATCACAGTTAAACGTGACGACGACGACAACTCCATAAAAATGTCTGCATGGTTCACGACATGAACACAAACATACATCACCACAAATCTGCACCCCAAGACAGACGGACTAGTTTTTTCATCAGTTGGTTTCCATAGTAATGTAAAAAAAAAAAAAAAAAAAAAAAAAAGGAATCAAAACATTTAAATATATTTGGTGAAGTTGTTTATATGACTACAATGAGCTGAAGTAATTTCAGCAATAATTGTAATATAACCCTAACCCAAATATCTGAGGTGCTGTAATAAGGCTGAGATAGCATCATTATGCAGCTGACATCCAGCCAGGTGCTCCGACTGAAAACCTTCATGCACATTATCTTTATGAGGTGCATGAGTGTGATCAGAGTTTGATTAATGATGCTGAAGTTGATGTTGTAACTCTCTCTCTATATCTCTGCTTAACAAGTCAGGACTCCTCTTCCTTAACATTGACCCAGACAGGAGTGATTTAAGTTTAATCTGGACCCTATTTTCCCATCTTTTAGTGTCTAAGTGACTAATGGGGACAACAGTTTTTTTTTAATTGGTTCATTATTGAGCAAGAGTGTTTCAGCCAGCGGCCGCAAAACGGGCTGCAATGTAATCCTTTGTAATCCTTTTTAACCACCGACAGGCTCAGGTTATTATTATAAGTGTCTGACAGCATAATGGAAAGCTCCATGCAGAGAAATGAAATGTTTCTTCTTTACCTTTCACCTGATTTGATCCGTTTGTTACCGTGTCTAACCAAGTCTCGCTCAAGGAGACGGCTCATTCTAAAATCTTGCGAGAGTTGAGTGCTTAAAATCTGCTAAGTACTCAGCCAGGAAGAATTATTATATATTTGAATGTATGTGTATATGTATATATGTATAAATGTGTGTATGTAAGTGTAGGTATGGGTGTACATATGTGCATTTATTGTATACATATTAGTACTTATATGGTTAATTAGGAGTATTTTGGGAATACTTGGGAATAGTTTGATATGAACATATGTAAATGTATGTGTGCCCATACATACAATGTTAAAGTATGTGAACTAGAAAATCTCTTTTCTATTACATTTATTGAATTTGTCTTTATTGCTGAGACTGTTGTGTTTGTTTTCAATTTACAAAAAATCAATAAACAAAGCATTGAAAAAAAGAATTCAGCTAGGACAGAGCTGGAGATGAATGCTGAGAAGAGTTTGTTGTGTTGGAGAAGGTAAAACATCATTTAGTTCTTTCTATGTTTCTACAGCAACTAGATGAACAAATATGAAAGAGAAATCATGAGGTGTAATGTCACACACACTTGGATAATGAACACTTACCGCCTCTTTGGAGGGGTTCTGAGCAGAGACGTTGTAGATGCACACACCAAACGAAAAGGGTTTCTCTGGGTTGGAGAAGTCATCCTCAAATCTCAGGTGCACATCTTGGATATTCAGCTGCACAAAACAGCCAGAAAAAGTGAAGTCTGTTACTAAGAGTGGAATAACACAAAATATATGTATTGTTTCCAATATTGAGAATTAAGAAACATTTTGGATTTAAAATGATGGATGGCTTACCTCGATGTTTTCCACAATCCTGGTAACCACTGAGGCAGTGACTGAGTACCAGTAAGACTCTCCCCTCTGTTCACACTCACTCTGGAGGGAGAACAACACACACATCATCAGCAGCAGCAGCATCAGCATCATCAGCATCATCAGCATCATCATCATACATGCACATACAGTATAAAGGTCAATGAGGTTTGTTCTGTGTCTATGTGGTTTTTGTTGTTCAAATTTAAAGGGTTAAAATATGAAAATAAACGTATGAATAACTTGCACACATTCTTTTTTTTGTGGACCCAGCATCAAATTTCTGCTTTTAATCCATTTTGAGAGAATATATTAGAGGATTATGGTAAAAATGTCTAAGTGGTGTAACCATAAAAACTTTGTACCAAATAATTCAACTTGCTTAAAAACAGTAAATTGTCAATAAAACACCATATCAACTAGTTTGGCATGATCTTACATTATAACTTTTTATATTAAATAAAGGTAATGGAATACAATTGTTCTAAATATTACATTTACTCTGGGGAATCATGGAGATCAGGAAACATTTACTTTTTTTTTAATGAAGTCATTATTAGTATAAGTCCACTTAAATACACTGTAGGTGATAAAATATGTAATATCTATCATTCTTTGTGGTTACACCATTTGACATTTTCAGGAGCATTCAGTCTTACTTTTGGTAAAAAAATGCTACAAATGTCATTTCAAATGATATAAAACCAACAAAATACTAAATGTACATTTGAACAAACCTGATGCTGCTTTTAAATCTAGTTTAACAGATTTTTTAATTGCTCATCTTGCAGACACTTATTTGTCACTGACCCATAAACACAGTGTCTGTCAACATAGAAACAGAAAAATAAGTCAAATAATTATAAGATAAAAAAGCTCAGTAAAGCAGAAAGTTAAGTCAGATACGATAAAGTAAATGATTTCTCAGTGGAGTGTTTGCTGTCTTTAAATAGGATACCAGTGCTCTCTGCTGCCATTTAAACTATCAGTGTGTCAGCAGTGTTCACCAAATTAAATGTGAGAGCTTTTTAAAAAGTCTTCTCTTTATCTTATCTCTTACCTCTTTATCTTTCTCTCTATCTCTAAACAACATCACTAAATGTACCAACAGCTGAGATAAAGAAGTGTGGAAAAGTTTTTTTCTTCTAATGGATCAAATCTGTGGAACAACTTGTCTGACATGCAGCTCAACAGAAACATCTGAACACTATTTCATCTTAATCATTTTACTGAATCTCACTGAAATATTTCATTGTATTCATTTTATTTATTTTTTACACAGTTTTATTGTATTTAATGTTTTTTTAAGCGCCTTTTATTTTGTTAAAGGGCTTTGAGCTGCATGTATGAAAGATTATCATTATTATAATTATAAATAATAAAACACTTTTTTTATGTTGGAGCTGTTTGTTCTTGTAAGATTTAATAATTCAATGTTTATTTTTTGTTTTGAAGAATATTAGTTTGATTATAATATTAGTATGATTTTAGTTCATTTGAGTCATTTATTCTCTATTTTAGTCTAGCTGTTTGTGTTTTTTCTCCCTTTCTATTTGTATATACTTTGTTTTCTTTTTATTATAATTGGGTTTTCTTTTTTTAATTGTATGTTTTTATGTAAAGCACACTGACCTGCCCCTGTGTATGAAATGCACTATATAAATAAAGCTGCCATGCCTTTTGTTTTGAAGGTACTGGGCAGCTGGGGCACAGAGGATAGTATTTCTATAGGTAGGCAGGTTAAGGACCAGCGCACACTGAGAAAGGTATTTGATTTTTTACAAGGGCACGAGAGCCAGCAGACATCATTGTTCTTTGTCTCTGATTTTGAGTTGATGTATTTTCTTCATATTTTTTTTTTTATTTTATATACAAATTAAGGACAAATCACCTCTACACTTTATTCTAGTTCATTTAAGAAAGTGTGTAGTGGATGAGCTTCCTGTGTTTGCTGCTGGTCTGATGCTGCTGACTGAAACTCCACAAAAAAGGATTAAACAGCTTAATGCAGCACAATCCACTGAGGCACCAGACTCAGCTGTACTTCATAGATGTAAAACGTCTGCTGGCAGCCTGCATTACAACTAATGTTACTGTCTACAGCAGGAAACAGACTATATTCAACTGGAAATGTAGTCTAAGCCTTTCTGATACCTTGTAAGGGCTTATTTAATCTATTCATTATATGTAATATGTATCTATGTGAGGCTGTGATGCTCATAAGAGACCAGAAAAAGGATTTTGTTATTCTTTGATGATTACCATTAGTTGGAGAAATAAAAAAAAAAGGCACATTTTTTTAAAGTGTTGATGTTGATCCCCCTACTTTGAATTTGTCTTCTAGAGCCTTGAGGAGGCGTTTTTTGCGCTCCATCTCCTCCTCTCTCTCCTTCTCCCCGTCATACTCCTGCGACTGGGCGGGACCGATGATCAGGTTGAGCTGGGACATGGAAATGACCCATGGGTCACTGTGAGGTCGGTAAAAAGGGATCTGGAGAGTAATCTTTCCGATGAAGCCTGAAAAACAGTGAAGGACGACATGGAGCACATGAATGTAAAGACAGACTTTATACTTACAGTATATATACAAGTTAAGACTCCAGACATTTGAAATGAGCTGCACACATAACTGATGACCTCAGTGTAGCATTCACTGCAGCTGCACTATGGACACAAACCTGCTCCTTCAGTTAAAGTACAGCCTCTGACTGACATGTATTCTATATCCAATAAAGCTGAAAATGTATCATAAACTGTATTTAAGGTCCCCTGCATATATATATTTTTATTATATAGTTTTTTTAATGAATGTTATTTACTAAAAACAAGCAGACAGAGTAGAGTCTGCTTACAGAACATTTTCACCCTGCTTTGAATCAAATGATCAGGCTGAAATTACAGCTAAAGGTTTTTTCCATTCCTACCTTACCTTTTCTGACTTCAGCTAAATATAATCACCTCTAAAAATCACCTTACAATCATTTCCATCTGCTGTGCCTGTGAAGGCATGCATGAATAAGTATGAAGTATGCTGCTTCATCTTTCCATCGGGTCAATAGACAGGAAAGTCCTGATTAGTAGACAGGATGCAGCCTTTGAGACACTTTTCACACACTGAAGCTCTTCTGAAGAGGACATTTACATTTTATTTAGCAAGTACTGAAGCAGAAGGGAATGTTGCATCCAAGCGATGTCAGAGGAACCAGATGAACACAACAGCACTGTGTTATGCCCTGTTACATATTCGGAGTGTTTCTGTAACAAGTTCAACCAGATACAAGAGTGTAACAGAATGTACGGGTCTCATTATTGGAAGGGAGCCAAACTGTGTACACTGGGAATATAACCTGTGGACTTTGTTGAGAGAGAGAGAGAGAGAGAGAGAGAGAGAGAGAGAGAGAGAGATTGATTGTGTGTGTGTGTGTGTGTGTGTGTGTGTGTGTGTGTGTGTGTGTGTGTGTGTGTGTGTGTGTGTGTGTGTGTGTGTGTGTGTGTGTGTGTGTGTGTGTGTGTGTGTAATTTTTTTTTTTAATTAAAATTGTTATTTTTATTTATTTTTTATTTTTTTCCAGATTGGGGGATTATGTATTCACTTCATTTATTCAAATGTTCATGTTTAACGTCAATAAGAAAATCTCAATAAAAAAATGTTTAAAAAAAAACAAAAACAACCTCAGATACAAACAAATCAAACTCAATTAGAGTTAATGAAACTTCACTTAGTTCTAACTGCAAATGATGGTGGCCTAAGCTATTTTGCTAATGATAGGCTGAGACACTGTTCTTTTCACAAAGGGGTTGGGGGGGGGGGGGGGGGTCGACGCTGTCAGAAATACCTCATATCTCTGACTGCAGGTTAGGAGGCAGACAAGAATTATTTTCCCTATCAGCTGCTTCAAGACCTCACTGTTATCTCAGCTCCACAAAATGAAACAAGCTCCTAATGGTTGCTGATGAGTTGAGTTTGAGTTGCTTCAGTATGAATCTTGTGTCTCACCTGCTTTGACTTCAAACGGCAGGTCAAATTCTCGCAGGGCATCTTTCCTCAGAGGGAGGTTCTCCAGCTCCACCGCACCTGAGGAACAACAGGAAGCAGACAAACACTGATTTTTAAACCAAACTGGAGCCGTCTCACTTTCCCAGTAAATGCCTGAAGATTGAGGGTGTAGTTTGTTTGCTTTGGGCTGAATCAGTGGATTAGTTTGTTGCTGTGTTTCACACAGGCGAAGAAAATCCACCACTAATTCTCACCGTTACTAGTTCACCTGGCTACGTGCTACGGTTATATCACTGCACATGTGTACGGCAGCTCAGAAGGGACAGTATTCACTTTGTGGCAATATTTCCATTATTTAGAATGAGTGGGAGGAAATAAGAGCAAGAACATTACAGTAACATGTAAGTTGTGTGTGTTGGTCTGTTGCAGTGATGTAGATGTGATTAAAAGCCTGGATGTAGTTTAGAACTTGTATGTGAGCATTATGTTTGAGAAGCCACTTCAGTCAGCTGATGAAGGAGAAGGAAACTGATTTAGTTGTCCATCCAGGTAAACCCTCCATTCATGTTTACTATACAAAGCTCTTCCTCATCCTGTCATTATGCAAAGCACAGCTACATCATGCACAGTGTTTCCTGCTGTCGAGTTTGATCACATAAAAGGAAAAGTACCCGAGTTTGTTTCTGATCAGACCGAGGCAGAACTTCATCAAGTGTCACAGTCTGAAACTCTCATTTTTCACTACACTATAATACTGAATGTCTTTGTATATTCTGGGTCATATTAGTCCTCAAATTGAAGGCTAAAAGAAAAAAGCATTTAAGGTGTTTTTACTGCTCTCACATGTAAAACTGGGTCACATATGATCATGAATAGTATGTGAAGGTTAAGCAGCCTAAATCAATGATCTATCACTATTTTCTAAAAAAAAATGTATTGACAGTTGGTACCAATATATCAATAATGTCACATAAGCAGTAATGTGATATATCACAGTATCATTTTTTTTGGCCCATTCCTGATAGTTTCACCATTTTTTAAGTGTGTACATATATGTACATATATACATACACACATACATGTACACGAACACAAACGAGCACACACACAGACTACATACTTAACAGCAGTAATAATAAGAGAATTGCTGCACAGTAAAGATATTGAGGCGTCTCAACTCACTCTAGTGTATGTAAGAGCATTATGAAGAGCTCTTCTAACGGTCAGTATGAACAGGGGACATTTTTACAGCAAGAAAAACAGGTTTCAATGTTTATTTGGGCTCCTGACTGTTGTTTAAACTGTATGTTGTTTACATAAAGTATTCAAGTATTATTGTAGACGCTAAGTTAGTAAAATCTCTCACGGTGATAAAATACAGCTTGGACTTTTCTAATTCATTCAGGAAGGGGGAAACACATTCAAACACATAGCCACATACTAAATAATCATCATAGAAGCATGTGATTACCTTTTAAAAGGGCGATGGAGAGCTGGTCTGTGTTCAGGTTGGTGACATATTTTCCCAGATATGTGTTTAGCACCCAGGCAACAAGGCCCTCCAACATCCTGATGGCTCAGGGGTGATGAGGGCTACCCAGAGGTGAGGGGGGGGGGGATTGTGACAATGACAAGCACAACCCTTAAGGTTGTAGCTGTTCAATGTCTAATGCACACAGACAGGACACAAATATTAGGACAAATTAAAAGGTTATACACTGTTATCCATTTATTTCAATAGAGTGGCATTCGATTGCTAAGCTAACAAAACACCTGTCCTCACCATTCAGATATAATCTGTTCTTCTATATGGAAAACACATCATTTACAACTACATCTTAAAATCAAGTATTGAGTAAGTATGTTCCTTTGCTAAAGCCACTTGTAAGCACTTTGTAGAGTGGATTTAAATACGTTTCATGAGTTGTTCGTCTATAGCAGGGGTGTCAAACATGTGGCCCGCGGGCCAGAACCGGCCTGCCGAGGGGTCCAATCCGGCCCACTTTCCTTCCATCCATCTGTCCTACCTACCTTCCTTTTTTCCTTTCTTCCTTCACTCCCTCCATCTGCCCTTTCTCCCTTCTGTCCTTCCTTCCTTCTTTCCTTTCCTTTCTTCGTTCCTTCATTCCTTCTTTCCCTCCATCTGTCCTTCCTCCCTTTCTTCCTTCTGTCCTTCCCCTCTTCCTTCCTTCTTTCCTTTCTTCGTTCCTTCCTTCCCTCCATCTGTCCTACCTCCCTTTCTTCCTTCTTTCCTTCCTTCCATCTGTCCTTCATCCCTTCCTTCCTCCCTTCCCTCCATCTGTCCTTCCTCCCTTTCTTCCTTCTTTCCTTCCTTCCATCTGTCCTTCCTCCCTTTCTTCCGTCTGTCCTTCCTTCCATCTTTTTAATGATCCGGCCCAAATGAGATCAAATTGGTCTGAATGTGGCCCTTGAATGAAAATGAGTTTGACTCCCCTTGTTTAAATGTAAATTCAGCATGAAAGACATCATGCCTTCCTGTAATACTGCGCAGGGAAACTGTATTCTCATTCTCACTGCTGACTGGAGACTCCAACAGAGATTTCAGTCTAGTTTTATAAGTTACATACCTTTAAAACAGTCATCTTAAACAAGCCATGTTTCTTTAGAGCAGGGGAGTCAAACTCAGTTTAGTTCAAAGGCCACATACAGCCCAGTTTGATCTCAAGTGGGCCCAACCAGTAAAATAATTCCATAATAACCTACAAATAAATATATATATATATATAGTATATCTTTACCATAATAAACCGTCTATTTATTGTAGCTGCTTGACAACATTCAGAGAGCAGAGGGAGTGTATTTTTTAGGTTTTACACCACTGATATCACACAATATCATGTCCTATTTTATAACATAGCAATAATGATTTCAATGTATTTTATTGAAAATGAAAATTACAAGAACTTAATGAAACATTAAAACAATTTATAACACATCAAACTATTAATGTAATCAAAAGCCAAACAGTTGTGGCATCTATACCACAAAGTATAACGTTTAAAAATATTTTCATTATTGTACACTTTGGGCCACTTTAGGAAAAGTCAAAGACATTTAGGGGTGTTTGTACAGCTGTTAAATGTATTGTGTTGAATTATATTCTGCTCAGGATGTTAAAAAAAAAAACCCAAAAACAGAAAGCAGCAGACATTGTTTTTAATTAGTTTTCTTTCATTTTCATTTTGCAAAGTTATCCAGCGGGCCGGTTCTGGCCCACGGGCCGCGTGTTTGACACACCTGCTTTAGAGAGTTCTGTGGAGTTTGTGTGTGGTGGGAATTGAATATTAAGGGATAACTACGTTGTTTTTAAACGTGTAATAGTTCCTTTGAGAGCTAGAAAGCTAGTTAGCGTATATTAGCAACAGTTAGGCAGCTAAGATAAGACGAGGACACTTCAATGACCGCTACCACTGTAGTTATTTACAGTATTAAAGGAGTGACGATGTCTAATCACAGTGGGTGGCTTACCTAAGGTTGCCCTCTCTTATCCGACGTTGGCACAGGGACAATAACTTTAGACACTCAATAAGAGTTAGCCGTTAGCAAAGCAGGAGCTACCATTAAGTCAGAACTGATATAACCAACAGCAGTGTCATTGACTCACCGCCAAACACAACAGTTGAAGCTCTTCGTGAAGTTATGGACGCACTTCTGCTGAGTCCATGTTGATGTCAGGAGACGCTCATGTCTAGTCACAACCACCCAGGACAGGACAGCATGAAGTGCATGACGTTACCGTGAGCTGTCAGCCTGTGTCCTGACACTCACTAACACACATGATATCAACTACGACAAAGTGAAAAGAACCAGGAACGTGTTTAAAGCTGGCACCAGTCAGCAGGGAAGTACACACTCAGCGTGTGTGTGCTGACGGACAGGACAAGGTTGTGATCCTACTTAGCTACCACTTAGCTACAACTAGCATCCGAAGGTTGAGTGCACACAGCAGCCACAAACACAGCCAGCTGACGGTAGAACAAACTCAAAGGTGACACTAACCACGTTCGTTTTCATAGAAAACACAGTTAATCCTCCTCGGAAAAAAAGGGATTCTTCTTGTATTTAAGTCTTCAGAGTTGTGCGTCGCTGCATCATAAATAAACACACTTCCTATTAACGTTGAACTTCCAACAACACACACTTCCTGTCACGTGACGAAAACAAACCCTTCCTCCCCGTGTTGCGTTAAAGTCAAACTGGGAAGATAGGCAGCTTTAGATTAAATCGTGAATTGAGATGCTCTGTTGTAAACTTTTACCGTCTAAAAGCTGTAATGGCAAGATTGACTATACCAGATGAAAACAGAGAAAATGTAACTGTTGATATTTACAAAAACTAAAGTAGGTTTGAAAAGCAGGACTATTTTTCAGGGTTACTTACTCACTGACTGGTAAATCAGACATTTTTGACACGGCGATGAGCGGTATTTTCTGATGTATGTACCTTATATGTCGTCGGCTAAAAGCTGTTGAGAACAGTGCTTTCTACATTGTACTTAGCATCTGTTGATCAATTACACATGTCAAATGTAGTCACAAGACAAAAGACAGAGACCTTGAACACAACATGACTACATCTTCGGCAGGTGCAGTTCGTGGTTCCTCCGCAGAGAGGCGCTGTGGTGCCGACACAGCAAGACCAGTATTCTTAACTCATGTGGTCCAGTATCACGACACAGGCTCACTTTTAACCGGGGTAAATCACCATGGTAACTGATATTGAACAGTGTACCTGCTCCGGAGCACGTTTTTTCATTACTGTCATATAAAAAAAAAAGAAAAAAGTTCTTCTTCTCAAATGATGATGTAGTCTAATTATTCATCTTCCAGAAGAAAAGTAGTAATTTAAACAAATATTTTATACAAAAACACATACTAATAGTTTTTTACAGATAGATTGGAAAATTATTTATTAGAACAACAAAAATTAAGTATTTGTGATATATAGCTGAAAATTCAATATAGAATTATCTTGTATTATTCCAAACAGAACAAATTCCAAAAATGTTCATCAGTATGGCTATTGATTAAAAAAAACAGCCTGTCATTCCAAAAGAGTCTCAGAAAATAAGTAAACAGCAGCCTCAGGGTAACTACAACAACATGTACAACTGATATCGATATCCTCATATCTGGGTAAAATTGATGAATGTGTTTGAAAGAAACGTCCTTACTACGTTATCAGCTACTGATTTGATAAGAGCCAGGCCTGTTTCTGTTTTATGTGATTCACAAAGTGATTCCAGACATTACGTATTAGGAAGAGCGATGATGTGTTTTTGAAAGAGCAGTCGCATGGATTTATTGTTATTACAGTAATGCAAGAAAACCTCATTTCCCCTATAAGACAGTGCATTGGAGAATCCAGAGCATGTTAAATTCAGGGGATCAGATCACAATCTATCAACAGCCAATCAGATCACTGAAAAAAAGTCTCATTCTTTCAGGATACCAACAAGGACAAAAGTCACAAGTAGAATCATTTTACTTTTCCATGCTTTCTATTTTTTTTTTTTTAAACAGAAGTTCTAGTGATGATTGTAGTTGTATTTTAATTGTGCAAAGTTTTGTTTCTCTCCTGAAGGGATTGCTGTCACTCTCAGTGCTTTTACACATTGTTGTCTGTCATTAGAACAATAATCCACACATTGGGATTAGCTCCCATCATTACAAATGTTGGTCAGTGGTTATAAATTTGGGTCAGACAGACCTCACCAGGCATTACCTACCAGTGCTTTTCCTTTCCTCTCTGCTTTGGTAGCAGTAACAGTGACATTACTTTCTGTCTGTTTCAACTTTTATATGTGCATCACATATCCAGAAAAGTTTATCATCTAACAAAAAATGCAAAAGATACATATACATAGAGCTACTATAATAAAGACATATCCATATTCATTCACACTTATTTTAAGCTTTAGTCTCATCTTTAAAATTTTGGAAATATTTCTCATGTTATATCTTGTATTGTAGTTATGTGATTATATTGTTACATTTCACCTTCATGAATATCACTGTGCTGTTGACATACTTGATATTTCCAGAAGGTATCACCATTTTATCTCATATCAGATGAAGTACTTCATTCATGGTTCTGCTGGTGTGGTTCATCATTAAAAACCCAGAGGTAGCAGAACTGCTTCATAACCAGCAGCTTTGTGCTTCTGGTTATCTAGAGGGGCCAATAAACTCAGTGAAGCCGGTTAAACCAAAGAAAGCCAGACTAAGCTGAACTTGCTTCATGTTATAGACCTCTGCTCCAGATGAGGTTAATTGTCCAGCATTACCAGGGCAATTTACCAGGGTTGAGTTGAGTTGAGTTGAGTTGAGTTGAGTTGAGTTGAGTTGAGTTGAGTTGAGTTGAGTTGAGTTGAGTTGAGTTGAGTTGAGTTGAGTTGAGTTGAGTTGAGTTGAGTTGAGTTGAGTTGAGTTGAGTTGAGTTGAGTTGAGTTGAGTTGAGTTGAGTTGAGTTGAGTTGGGTTGAGTTGAGTTGAGTTGAGTTGGGTTGAGTTGAGTTGAGTTGAGTTGAGTTGAGTTGAGTTGAGTTGAGTTGAGTTGAGTTGAGTTGAGTTGAGTTGAGTTGAGTTGAGTTGAGTTGAGTTGAGTTGAGTTGAGTTGAGTTGAGTTGAGTTGAGTTGAGTTGGGTTGAGTTGGGTTGAGTTGAGTTGGGTTGAGTTGAGTTGAGTTGAGTTGAGTTGAGTTGAGTTGAGTTGAGTTGAGTTGAGTTGAGTTGAGTTGAGTTGAGTTGAGTTGAGTTGAGTTGAGTTGAGTTGAGTTGGGTTGAGTTGGGTTGAGTTGGGTTGAGTTGAGTTGGGTTGAGTTCAGTTGAGTTCAGTTGAGTTCAGTTGAGTTCAGTTGAGTTCAGTTGGGTTCAGTTGAGTTTATTAGGATCCACATTAGCCATTGTGCTTGGTAACAGCTACTCTTACTAGGGTCCACAGGAAGAAGTCTATTCAGTCTATTCCTATGTTCACTCCATGTCCATAAAGCAGGCACAGCAGTGCTCTCACAACCACAATGTTAACATGCTGATCTTTAGCAGGTAACCCAAAATATACCCTGTTCACCAGTGATGACTAACATTTTCTAATTAGTACAAAACACAACAGACACATTGAGGCTGTTATGGGTGTCATTAGTTTAGCAGGTGTTTGCTTATAAATCAAACTGCATGACAAATTAAATTTTGCAATGATGATGGCACTAGATGAACATTTTAGGAATCATCAAAGTTATTACAATTCATCCTGAGGGGGGCATACATTGGTTTGTTAATTCTGGATGAGGTTATCTTAATAACAAAGGCAAATGAGGTAGGTGTGTTGGGGATTGTTAAGACCTGGCTCTTTGAGCACAACTAAGTAGGACATACAGCATTTATTCAATCAAATAAAAACAATTAAATCAACTAAATATTTGCAATATGGGTTGTGGATGTCAGTATAATCAGCAGTGTAATGTGCATGAGTGAAAGATGTAAGGGGAGGTGTTGAAAGCAAAAACAAAGAACTAAATCTTCACATAACTGAATCAAAAAGGCATCTATGGGGAAGAGGGGAGAGCTGGATAGCTGTTCACACCTGGCTGGTTTAGTGGTGATCCAATCACAAGTGTCCAGCTCCAAGAACAGGTGTGAACACACCCGAGACGCATTGAGGATGTCATGAGATCCACTTAGAAGCCACAGCAGCTGAATGCCAGAGTGAGAGTGCTATATTGCATCCAGACATAAATAACCTGAATTCACAGAGGCCCTCAGGTGTTCCAGGTCACCTCAGTGAGCCACCTGCAACGAGAACAAAGAGTCAGATGAACCACACAGCAACACGATGACTCAGCAGGGGTTATCACAGGAACCCTCCCAGCATGGACTACATAGTGAGTACATTGAAGTCCCTGATCCAGCTTCTGTCAATATACCGCACTTAATCAGGTTTGGGTTTAAGGACTTGTTACTCTGACAGCAGTTTCAGATGAAGTCAGTTTATGAAAGCCAAAAAGTACCGACTGTCAAATGGTCAACATTCTAATGTGGATTGCCACATATGAAGAATGGGGCCCTGGTATGAGTGACCCTTCAGTTAGGATGTAAACAGTTTAGTGTAGGGCCCAAGGCAAACAATGTTTTAAAGGATAGGCTTGCATTTTTTCACAGTCTGTACAACAATACCCCCCCATACATTCCCACATGTGCATTGAAACCAGTTTTTCTCTTTGTAATCATTCCTCCTGTTCATTCCGGCCATTGAAAGATCTCTTCCTAACAGGCTTCCATTGGAAGTGATGACGAGGGACAAAATCCACACAATTTGCAAAATAGGTGCAGGAGTATAGTCAGATCAAGCAGATGTCTTTTTATGATGACATTCCCTCCGTTGGCTCAGGATCTGTTGGATCACCTTCACAATTGACAGTCTAAAATGTTTTACCACTTGTCTCAGTGAGAAATATTTGATAAAAATGTCATATATTTGGCTGTTAAGGTGTGAAGTTACACACTGTAAAGAATATTTCTTATTAAAAATCCTTTACTACAAGTGTAAGCACTGTCTCTGATGGTGTTTTTTAAAGCTGTGTGTGTAATTACTGGCCTTCATGTGTGCAGTTGATCAGCTCTGCTAAATGTAGTGAGAACAATAATCCATCCAGACCACACTGTGTAATCTCTCCCACCACAATCAGCTGGGTGGCAGAGGATCTCTCTATCTGTCTGCCTAACCTCCGTCATCTCCTCCTGCCTAACTTTAATACAGCTACAAATGCAAATTAACTATTGGCGAACCATCAGGGCTTGTTAATTGTATTACATGTGATACATTACATCACCCTCAATATATTGTTGCCACAATGACAAAAATTGTCTCTGTTTCTAATGAAACAAATATTTTTCTATTTGTTTAACCATGTTGCATTTTACAATATTTTTTTTCTACCCACCAAATGATTCTGTATTCTGTTCCACGACACTCTTCTTGTTATAGCAACTTTGTTACTTCATGAAACTTTTGTGTTATGACACAAAATGTAAAGTAAGGAACATTTCTTATTGTAATTACACTCTTTAACAAATTCAGGCAATGAAATTATATGTTGGACAGTAAATATAGAGCACCTGGTAACAAGTAGAAAGGGACTTTTAACATAGCAGAAAAAAGCACTGACATATGGGTCAGTGACACATAAGGGTTGGTATGAGCAATTCAAAAATATGTTAAAAAATAGTTTTAAAAGCAGCATCAGGTTTGTTAAAATGTACATTTAGTAATTTTGTTGGTTCTATGTCATTTGAATTGACATTTACACCATTTTTACTGCAAATGTCAAATGGTGTAACCACAAAAGAATGATAAATATTAAATATTTTAACCACCTACAGTGTATTTAAGTGGACTAATACAAATAATTACTTCA
This sequence comes from Scomber scombrus, assembly GCF_963691925.1. Taxonomy (NCBI): domain Eukaryota; kingdom Metazoa; phylum Chordata; class Actinopteri; order Scombriformes; family Scombridae; genus Scomber; species Scomber scombrus. The sequence continues at coordinate 2,197,426 of NC_084979.1, forward strand.
TGTAAATGGTTCCTGATTGACATGATTCCCCAGATGAAATGTAATATTTAGGACAATTGTATTCTTTTTTAAGCAAGTTGAGTTATTTGGTACAACGTTTTTATGGTTACACCACTTAGACATTTTTGCCATAATCCTCTAATATATTCTCTCAAAATGGATTAAAAGCTGTGCCAGAGGCGGCTGAGAGAAGCAGCCAGTGGCTGTGGATAAAGATACAAGACTCCTGCTGGGCCCCCGTTTGAGAGGGTGATCTGGGGGACACACTGCAGGGACTTGATCACCCCTGTTAGGGCCTTCCCCAGTCGAGGATGTCTAGTTGTAATGGCCGAAACATCCAGTGAGACCTGGGGTTAACTACTGATGATGACTACCCTGGATCACCCTCCAAAGGAGAGTGCCCACCTGAAATCTCCTCTGTGTTATATATCGTCAGGTCAAAGTGTATTCTCTAGGTACGTGCTCGCACTTAAAGGATGGTTTACATCTCGTCCTGTGTTTTTGAAAACTGGTAAAAGTTTTTATGGTTACACCACTTAGACGTTTTTGCCATAATCCTCTAATATATTCTCTCAAAATGGATTAAAAGCTGAAATGTAATGATGGGTCCACAAAAAAGGAATGTGTGCAAGTTATTCATACATTTATTTTCACATTTTAACCCCTAATTTGACTAAACCACATGGACACACAAAAAAAAAAAGTCATTGACCCATATATGATTTGTAGCAGTCTGTTACAGTATCAGCTCTCTGTCTTGTAGAGAGATGCTGCAAATGTCCCCTCTGGAGATCAATTGAGTCTTATATAATCAAAATATAGTCTGCTGTACTAAGACCTTAATGATTTTAATTCACATTGTACTCATATGGTGCAGGTTCCATATTATATATACACTTTATTGCCAAAAGTATTCACTCACCCATCCAAATAATTGAAATCAAGTGTTCCAATCACTTCCATGGCCACAGGTGTATAAAATCAAGCACCAAGGCACGCAGACTGTTTCTACAAACATTTGTGAAAGAATGGGTCGCTCTCAGGAGCTCAGTGAATTCTAGCGTGGTTCTGTGATAGGATGCCACCTGTGCAACAAGTCCTGAAAAGTCGTGAAATTTCCTCGCTCCTAAATATTCCACAGTCAACTGTCAGTGGTATAATAACAAAGTGGAAGCGATTGGGGACGACGCAGAGGTCGTCAACTTTCTGCAGTCAATCGCTACAGACCTCCAAACTTCATGTAGCCTTCAGATTAGCTCAAGAACAGTGCGTAGAGAGCGTCATGGAATGGGTTTCCATGGCCGAGCAGCTGCATCCAAGCCAGACATCACCAAGTGCAATGCAAAGCGTCGGAAGCATTGGTGTAAAGTAGACAGCCACTGGACTCTACAGTAGTGGAGACGCGTTCTCTGGAGTGACGAATCGTGCTTCACCATCTGGCGATCTGATGGACGAGTCTGGGTTTGGTGGTTGCCAAGAGAACGGTACTTGTCTGACGGCATTGTGCCTAGTGTAAAGTTTAGTGGAGGGGGGATTGTGGTGTGGGGTTGTTTTTCAGGAGCTGGGCATGGCCCCTTAGTTCCAGTGAAAGGAACTCTGAATGCTTCAGTATACCAAGAGATTTTGGACAATTCCATGCTCCCAACTTTGTGGGAACAGTTTGGGGATGGCCCCTTCCTGTTCCAACATTAAAGCAAGGTCCATAAAGACATGGATGAGAGAGTTTGGTGTGGATGAACTTGACTGGCCTGCACAGAGTCCTGACCTCAACCCGATAGAACACCTTTGGGATGAATTAGAGCGGAGATTGAGAGCCAGGCCTTCTAGTCCAACATCAGTGTGTGACCTCACAAATGGGCTTCTGGAAGAATGGTCAAAAAGTCCCATAAGCACATTCCTAAACCTTGTGGAAAGCCTTCCCAGAAGAATTGAGGCTGTTATAGCTGCAAAGAGTGGACCGACGTCATATTAAACCCTATGGATTAAGAATGGGATGTCACTTAAATTCATATGCGAGTCAAGGCAGGTGAGCCAATACTTTTGGCAATATAGTGTATCACCTGGGGGCAAAGTGTTGAAACCATCAATTGTAGTTTGTTGTGTGTAATGTATTTGGGATCTGGAGGTGAAAAAATGCATACTGTACAAAATGAGTGGCTGGGGCACAATGGGGAAAACAACAATTCCTTGCAACTTTCCTAACAATCATTGCGAAATCTGCATAAAAGCTTTAAACTGACATCTTCAAACTACCTTTATAAGCTTGTTTTTTTAATGAAATCCCTGAAATGATCCTTTCTGACCTCCTTTTAAATATTTACTCTTCATGTTTGTTTTTGCTGTTGCATTAATATCCAGCAGTGCCCTTTGCCACTGCATGCTGCAAACAAAGAGCGTAATAATACATGACAATCACACTCCAGTCCCCCTCACCCACCACTAGTCCTGGTGGATGTGAATCCCTCGTTACACTACTGCTGACTCTAATAAACCACAAGCCCATTGGCTGGCTCTTATGTCACCTCCCTACATAATCCAGGGCAGGCCCACTGTGGAAGGAAGGCCATCTGTTCCAGCTCACAGATGCACTACCAGGCATTCACATCTGCCAGAGCCAACACCATCACGTCATCCCATACACCCAGCAGCACCTGGAAGAGTTCTAATATCTTTCATCTAGCATCACACACACACACACACACACACACACACACACACACACACACACACACACACACACACACACACACACACAGGAGGAAACACAGCCACACAGTGACACACACTGGATGCAGTTGACATCAGTATTATGTCATTCATTTGTAGTAGCTACATTTTAAGTTGCATTACACATGTATTGCTTATTTATTATGTTTTGTTATGTTTGAAAATGTAACATGTAACTTTTTTTTTTTAAACATAGTGCTCAAGATTCATCCATAAAAGCGTAGTTACAAGCAAATCAGATGTTTAAAGCTGGAATCTGTGTGTAACAGCTGACTTGTGTAGATGTAGCAGAGCACAGAGCATTAATCACTGTAAGATCCTGACCGATCTGGTATTAAAGAAATTGCCACAGCTGTTCATCAGGTGTAAATATGCACATATTCTCAATTTATGATGCGCTTATCATTATAAAACATTGGAGCAAGCTGCATAAACTGCTCCACTCACCCGTAAAAATAACTGTAGTGATACTGTTACATTCAAATACCAGTTTTGAGGAGCAGAAGTATGTGGGGCTGTGCTGAAGCAGAGGCAGCCCACAGGACCTACAGGACAGACCCAAAGCTATGGCACTGCGCGGCTGCTTTTCACTGTTGCTGAACATGAACATAAAGAAGAAGCAGCAAGTGGAGTTAGTTTAATTCTGAACATTGATGAAAACAAGCTTTCCTTCAGCTTCTGGAGGAATCTGATGTCTAGTCAATTACAAATATTGGATGGGAAAAGCATCTATGTTTGTCACTCCTTGTTTTTACAGTCATGAACCAGCTGTTGGCCCATGCCAACACTTGACTTGATGTTTCTTTCATCCTTCCTCTTCCAGGATGTTAGTAAGCGTTGTTAGGATGCTCTCATGATGCCATCTGTATCTTCCCTAGGTCAGTGCTGTTTTGTATCCAAATAGTATGTGTATCATTGTTCCTCTTCCACCACACATCCTGCAGAATGGCCCCACCTGTGCAAATTCACTGGTTTGAAAGGTGTTGTAGGTGTTGTGGCTTTCAATTAACAACCCCACAATGAAATGCACTTTACAGTATATGCATTATTATGCATTTCATAAATGTAAAATATACCATTGTGGGACTCTATAGCTGACAGTAATGATGTGAAAGGATTATGATTAGGAAGTGTCAATCTCAATATACTGCTCACTATTGAGTAAACTACTATTATCATACATGTTATGTACATGTAATCCAGCATCATGTATTCTTTCTGAACCCACCCCATATCCAAGTGTGGTACAGGTGGCCCCTGTGAGCCACGAAAATAGCAAAAGTGCGCTGCATTCACAAAAACAGGAACTTGATGATGGTGAACACATCATGGAATGGTCCAAGTCTGCAGTTCAGGGGGAGGTCATTTTTATTCCGCTTGTATGTCTGTTTAAGTAATTTATGTTAAATTGATTTCTTCCAGGAACCATTGTTTGATCATGCTTCTATTATATATTATATATTATATATTATATTATTATAATGTTTGACCTCCATAATACTGAGTATTATGTCAATAAATAAATCTCCCAATCAATTTAATCAATACATGGACAAATCAAACTCACAGCATTCACATTTCAAAGCAAAACATCTTTATTACATATTTTCTGTTATCCTCTGTCACCCACATGTCCTCATATTATCCTTCTATTTAATCTTCAGTAATCATGTCAAGTAAAGCCCTTTCAAATGTGGGATTACATATCGATTCCACCATTCATTCCCAGTATAGACCAGTACTGAGCCCAAATACTTATACCACTACCATTGGTCTTAAATCATTGCTCCTCTGATGAGGTTTTTTTTTTAGAAGAATGTTGTTCCCTTCGAGATGGGAAACTATTTTAAGTTAGCAGTGAGAGACATTGTGAAGAATCAAGTGAAAGACAGGGAAAATTCACACAAAAACAAAAACATAACACAAACTTTGTTGGCCTGGTGGGTTGCATAAAATCTCCCTCAGCCATAAACCACCTGTAGCAGAGTAGATTTTCACACAGACCCTGGTGTGCTGGCTTCCAACACTGCATGTGCCAAATATGGCCCTTAGACATCCAGCCTGTAAAGCCATATAAAAGTGTGAGTCCCAGCCAGGCTGGCTGCAACAAAACTGTCCCGCATCAAACTGCAAGCAGGAGGGGCGGATAAGAGATAAAACCTATAAATCACTGACATGCTTGGCGGTGGTTACAGCTAAGAGCAATACAGTTTTACTGTAATGGAGAAAAACGTAATCCCTACCGCCCCCATGCTCAAATGGGTGATGAGAGACGTTGTCCAACACAATTGACAGATCCCAGAAAGGAACCAGGGACCTGGTAACTGGGAGGTTGGGGCCTGTACCCTTAATGATGCAAACCTCATATATGCTACTGTGTCAACTAGTCTGGATTACTGTAATAATCCACTACCAGAACTGCCTTGGTTGCACTGGGGGGTCTGGACTGTTGGACAAGAAAGGTGGAGTAATCCTCTCTTTCCTCCATATCATCCCTATCATGAGGTCAGAGCTGACTTTGCCCTTTTCATCCTCACGACCATGGGCTTCTAGAAAAAGTGAAAGTCCATGGCATCCATCTATTACCCCCAGCTTGGGGTGACCTACGACTGGTAGGTCGTAGCTGCTGAGTGCCTCCTGACAGGCAAGGGTCCTGGTTATTGGCTACTGCCATACTCAGGCTCGTTTCCAGGATCCTATCAAGTATTGACACACAGTAGGAACATGACTGGTGGTCACCTAGTGACGCTTGGTTGGGTTTAGCACCCATATAAGCTATGCACATGGGATGAGGATCCTTGCCTGAGATGGAGATGACATAGGGTACACAGGTAGGAAGCAGCCTCTTTAATCTTTGTTTCTGATCCATTGGTGGGGTAGCAGTCATAGAAATGCTAACTGAAAAGGAAGGGAAACTTACAATATTCCACTGAACTAGTCACACCACAACATGTGACGTTAGCGCTAGTATTACAGGGTTTAGTTAGAGCTATTTATGTACCATAAGAGTTTGATTGCTACTGACACATTAGCTGAGCTAACAAACCAATGCTAACTGTGCACTGGTAGGCTTGCCATAAAGCATTAGCCAGAGGGAATGATGCTACACCAGTAAGCAAATACAGGATATCATTCTTGCAATGGACTTAGTCATCAAAATCTAGACTGAAGCAAGTAAATGTGTTGTATTCTTGTGCTGGCATGAGTGATGGTAGGAACTCCTGTGCTGCAAAATTTCTCATTTATATCCTCTTGGCCTTTTTTAAGTTATTTGAAATGTTGAAACTCACAGCCTAGGACCTAATGATATTGAGGCCGAATTTGTTACTATGTCACACCCAACAGTTACATTAAATATGACATTATGTTTCCTGCTGTTGCAATTTAATCATCTATAAATGTAATTTCTACGAGACAGGGTTGGTATAGAATATATTATTTGATGCTGTGAATACCATTTAAATATAATGTGGAAAAATATGGACTAGTGACTATGGGATACCAACAAGAACATTTTTGAGAAGACCCTCAAGCCTTTTCTTCTAATTAATGGAGCAATTATTGTCTTTCTCTATCAAGAAACCCATTATAATAAATGAAATAGTTATTGAAGCTAGGGTCAGTTTTAGAAATACTGAGTCAAAGTCAGTCTCCCCAATCCCACTTAATTTGTTTGAATTCTTTCAAGGATACTCCTGTAACACTTTTTATTGTACAGGTCCTTTAATGTTATACTAATATCTAGGAAGTTTTCTGAATAATTAGCAGGTCACTAACAGTTGTTTAAGACATTTTACAGAGAGGGTGGTGCAATTTCATACAACGTACACGAAAAAATTGAAAAAGTTAAGTTCATTATGTTTGGGTTCATAATTGTAAGTTTGTTAAATTCATAGTTTATCTTTTAATTAATAAATATACTGCAAAACATCTGAATAAATTACATTCTTAACAAATTGTTAACCAAGAGAAAATAATTATATATTATATAATATAAACTCAATACAACTATGAAAATTGAAGTGTCTCACAACTTCCAGGAAACCTCCTAAAACGTTATTATGAAATTATGGACCTGGATAAAATAAAGATTTACCATTTGATTTCCCAACATGAAGCACTGAATGGTGTTTCAGCAGTCAGTTGCTAAAACCCCAAATTCCCTGAAAAAATGCAAAAGAGATGACCTGAGTGTCCTCAGTGATAGCGGATAGTGATAGTGGAGTGGTGAGTGAGTGATGATGTGGATTGGAATTTCATGACTGAAATTCTTATAGACATTCAAGTCACTGGCTATTTGTCATCTTAAGGCACTTCTGCTTTAGCTTTTGGTGGAAGCTGCTTTGCTACAACCAATGAATGTTATGCTGTCTATCTGTGGCATTTCTTTACATTGACAATGCAAATGCAGTGCCTGTTCAGAATGGGCCTACTGCTTGACCTGAATGCAGTTGATGTGAGGTGTGTACTCTAATTGTAAATACATGTTATTTACTTCATTTCAAGTAACCTAAAGGAAGGGCTGCATTTAAAAAGAAAAAGAAAAAAGAAAAATAATGGATTGATCATAATGGGTTCTTAGAACATTCCTGTTTCTGTGCCTTCAGTCCAGATTTGAATGGGTATGTTTGCTCCAAAGATGTGTGCTTTGTCTGTAGTGGTACTTCACTATCACCACAGTCTCAGAGCACATGAGACAAACTGGTTTTGAAATGAATTTTTTTTTCTGTTTTACTCAGAGCACTTCCAAAACGTAAGTGACCCATGCTCAACCATGTACCTGAATGCCTCCTGTGTAGTCACTTGCTGCTGATCTGCTACACATGCTGCTAATGCTACAATTTAGTCTAGACCAGGGGTCAGAGTGTCCATTCTTGTTTAAAAGCTCTGTTTTCGCTGTCTACTTTTTTCTTTTTAAAGCACTTTTCTCCGACTTGCGTTATGTCATCTTTAGTCTCTCACTGATATGCTGGAATTAGTCTGATTAATATGAAACTTATCATGTGTCCAAGTTACACCAAATCCAACACTGCACTCCCTTGGGTCCCCAGCCATAAACCCACCAAGTGTGGAGTCAATCAGATGAATGGTTCAAGAGATACGCAAAGGACATACATACAGAGTCTCTCCTTTTCCCTTTAGTAGGTAAAGAGTGAGAAACATGGCAGTGAGAAACCAGGCAGCTACAATATGATGAAACTTGTCTATGCAGAGTTAGTTAATATTAAGTAATGTCCCTCTGCATGGAATGACTTACACACTGTGCAAAACATTTAATCAAATATGATTTGACAGCAAACAAAGCAAGACAATACATTTCAGGGCGTTTTCAAACCAGTATTGTGTAGTCCAGTTGGTTTCCTCAGTATAATTAGTTTGGGCAGATCTGAACACAGCAATCGTACTTGGGTACAGACCAAAACAAACGCACTAAGACCCTTCAGAGGGAGTGGTCTCAGAAAATGAACAATACCCATTTCAATATGACAGTGCCACTGTGCACAAAGCCAGCTCCACAAGGAAATGCTTGTCCAAGTCTGATGTGGAAGAATTGTCCTACACAGAGCCCTAACCTTAACCCCATCTAACACCTTTAGGATGAAGTGGAATTCTGACTGACAGCCAGGCCTGAGCTCACTAATGCTTTTTATGCAGAATGGGAACAAAGCTCTGCAACCAGGTTCCACAAAAATCTAATTTGTTGGATATAGTTTAGAACTATAGTTGCGTAGAACTATATCCACAACCCTCCAGCACCCAGAAAACCATTTGGAAACCCAAAGTGAGGGGCATAAAGTTGTTGGTATTCATCCAAGAAGATCTATCATCAAGGTTAGTGGCAAATGAAACATTAGAATCTCTGCCTGTTCACCAATAGATGTTTTGTGTATGACAAGATAGACTTAGCCAGTGTTTAATCAGTAGATAAAATGGACAGTAGTCAGACACTATATCTTGTGTATACTTTTTATCTCTTTTCTTTGTTGTACATCCTGGTGTGAGAAACACAATTTCATTCTCCTGTGCATTCTTGTATAGTCTTGAATGACAATAAAGATTATTTGAACATGATGTAGCCTGTGGTAGGCTGAAATGATTAGACTCATCATTCGGCAGACCGTTTCAGTCTGCCGAAGGTTCCCAGGTTCAGTTTTAAATACTGTATATCTTGAGGTTCAAAATGAAGCATTTGTTTCTGTACTGGAATATAATAAAATATCATGTAAAATAAAAGCTATGCTGTGAATTGAGAGTGTATGAACATTTCAGGAAGATTATTTTTTAAATCCTGACAACTCTCTTTCAACAACCAAGATGTTGTTGGCCAAGGCACATAGCCACCAGCTGTTCCTGTGCACCCTCTCAGTAGAGGTCTTGGGCAGTTCTGAACCTCAGGAAAACCCATGAAACTGACCCATACCAGATGTTTGTAGCAGATTGTGCTCTCATGACTCAGACTTCAAATTACCCATGCATTTGTAACTGAAATGCATTGCAGACTATGGGTCAAAGTATCAACCATTTTCTACTATTACTTTACATGCAAACCTCAGCTGCTTTGACTTTTTTTCCCTTCTATTCTGTGGCATGTTGTTTCTGTAACAGAAAGAAGAAGAAGAAAAGAGAAGAGATGTTGTTGATTGCCAAGAGAAAGATTGGAAGCTAAGATTTGTTGGCGTCCATCGTGTAATCCGCCATGTAGATCACCCGAGTGATGGCAACATTTATGAATCTATGATCACCTAACATGACACAGTGACCATCTCCATCTCAAAAGATAAAAATATCCTGTGGTCTGATCTTGGCATAAGCCACAGATCTTTTTTGGGTTGGGTGTTTATTGTCAGATATGTGAAGACCTTTACAGAATAGGACCAACTACAAAGGACTGTGCTTTTACCGGCCAGCTCCTACTGTGACTTCTTTCACTTGGTGGAGACATTATTTGTAGTTCCCTGGCAATGCTTGCATGATCTTTTATTTCTTGTAGTAGTCCCAGCACTACCACAAATGATTGTCCCTCTATCTCCATATAGAATAAATGTACCAATCTCATCTTATATGCATACATTTTACAAGAATGCCTTGAGCACTGCACAACGCTACAGAGCTTTCGTTTCTAACAAAAGCCATCACTGATCGGTATCTCTACATTTGTTTCTGTACACAGAAGTAGAAATCGCTACATTCGGTAAATGCGATATCTGTTCACAATGATTCAAGAATAGCTGACATCTCCCAAACCATTGTGTGATTCTCAGGATAGCTCAAGTATGATCTTGGGTTTGACATGGTAAGAGCTTTCTCGGTGTGGCATTTTCCTTTTCATTTTTCACTCTATCCCTCACCCCTTGCTCTCATGTTTTGTCGAGCTTTATCCCAAGATACCAAGAGGACCTCTGAGCAAGAGTTTTTTTTTTTTTGGTGAAACACTCGCATTTGATGCAGTCCTTTTCCCTGCCCCCATCAGTCATTCCCTTCCTCCTCATCTGCTTTGCTTCCCTTGCTGAGACGCTGGAAGCAGTGGACCGTGGAAGCGAGGAAGAAGCTGGCCACTATGGCCGCAATAGAGACAGAGATGCCAGAGAAGATGACAATGAGGTAGTCGGTGAGGCTGAGGATACCCCTGCACTCCCGGAAACTTTCTTCAGAGAGTAAACTCAGGGGAACACGGCGTCCATCCAGAGGCAGGGAGCACTCTATCCCTTCCATACCTGGTAAGAGAGAACACAACAAGTAAACTAGCTGACAAACAACTGAGGCCTTTTTAAAAGTCATTCCTGTGTCAGCATGGCTCATAACTCATTTTTAAGTGGGCATTCAGACCAAATAAAGTATTGCATTAAAAACGCAAGAACCCTAACCCTAATCTAACCTGGTCATGGCTTAATATTTAGGTCTTGATTAGACGCAGTTTGATTAGACTCCTGGACTCCCCAAAGGTCCCTGAAGGGATTTCTGTCAAGTTGTTGCTGCCCAAGTCCAAGAAGACCATGAGGTCTTATTAAAGTCTTGTTAAGATTTTTTTTAGATCTGCTTTTAGTGCTCTTACACAGCAATGGCAGAGAAAAACAGCCCATACAATTGAACTTAAACTGTAAGCTCTTCCCCCACACAGTTGTTTAATACACCTACACACAAACAATCACATGCTCTCTATCTGGATCACGCCTAACTCTAAATTACAGACTCCTTAAAGTAACATGAGCTGTAAGGCAGTGCGAACACATCAGTGAATATAGTTGCTATTGGTCCACAATGAGCATATTTGCAAGTTGGAACACTTTTGAGTCATTTCAGTTGTTACAACCTTAGGAAGACCTTAGGAACTCAGTACTCCTTTCACAGGCCCCATAGTGCACATGCTGCTTTGTCTATTTCTGTCATGGACTACTGCCCTTCTAAATTCAATTCAATACAGCTTTATTTATCTCTGTAAGAGCAGTTGTATGCAGCAGCTCGCTCCCCCCCAGATCAATAGTTATCAGTGAAGTGAATGGAACTATGCTTTCAGATTATATCTTGTGATTTTTTAATGTTCTTATTTTCACCTGGCCAGATTGTGGTGCTATAACAACACATTTTAGGTTTTGGGTCTATCATTTTTTAACCATAGGAATCACAAACAAAATTTACGACAATTTTTTCCTGGATTTTGTGGGTCCAGTGAAATCTATTCATATAAGCCACGAGCATTTGCGCCACAATAGATTTTCCTCCTATTTTAATTATGACTCTTTTTTTTTTCATTGCACACAGGAAATAATATTCACACAGCATCTGATAACCCTGATAATTCAGATCTGTGCCGACTGACTTCTAGTTGCGATACCACGGCTACCGCTCCGTCTGATGTGTGTGAAGTGTGAGATATCGTATATCACTGCACGCGGCTTTGACTGCAGCCAATTTTCACTTCCCCAATGTGGCCGTAGTGGATCTATTAATGCAGGTTTAAGAACTTGTGTCATTTAATTTTCTGCTTCACTGGTGCATAACCCCCTAACAAAATCTCAATTACAATTCCACAAACTAGTTGAGTTACAGTGTGCATGGAGCTCTGAGAGCCCTTGAATTGGTGGGGCCATTGAGCAATTAGGTGCTTTGTCTGGTTTGCCATGGTGGTATCTGTGTAGCTACTGTAGCCATAGTCATACTGTTTAGATGTTAGACATTACTACCAGCATAGCCTACAGCAAGTCTACAGTGTATCTACGAAGACTGTCTGTGTGAGCTGCATTGCTACTCTATAACTTCTTGCACCAACAGGTCAGAATATATCCACAGGAGATATTATTATTACATACATATTTTAACTCAAAGGCTAAACATCAAAAATAGCCTGTTTTCCCCAAAACATTATATTATTTTGGATTTATATTTCTTATAATTTCTACAAGCCATGCTTTGTGAACATAGTAGTGTGTTTTCTGTACTAATGCATTGTAACACCTAGAAAACATTTTGTCCATTGTGTAGAGAGAAGCACATCCATTTTATCCTGCTTCCAATGTAGTGCTGCTGTTCCCGAGAGTCACTAGATATCATTGTCAAGTGTGTATGTGTTTGTTTGTGTGTGCGTGTGTGTGTGTGTGTGTGTGTAGTGTGTATGTGTGTGTGTGTGTGAGTCATTGTAAGACCAGAAGGGGTTTTCCACATGAAAAGGGACTCAGTGACCTCATCGCTTGGTGATATTCCAGTCACGTGGTGCTACAAGACGCAGCCAGACTGATGCTCACACAGGCGTGAGAGAGACAGACACTCACAAAAAACATACACATTCACAACAAAAAAATATAGTAAATTTAAAAAAACAACAAACACACAAGCATCAGTAAATGGAGTCAGCCACTGAAATATCTTCATTATAGCATGTGCACAAAGACACATGCAGGAACACACACAGGCATATGAACACATGTATATACATTCATATGCACCTGGTCCACATGCACAAGGACACACAGACATATATGCACAAAAATGTGTGTGCGCAAACATGTAAAAGTGCACACATGCAGAAATACATGGTTAAAGCATTTGTGCAAATGTATGTGCTCAGGGGAAAAAGATTGGTGTGCATACACATGTTGACAGCCACACAAAATACAAACAACAAGGCACATACTGCATATCCATCAGTGAACACACACACACCATTCTTAAAGCAACCAGACCCACGGACATAAAAGTAAATGTGACTCTACACAGAATTTCCAGAAACTGTCAAGTTCTTTTACATGAGTGCTTTAGCCATGTGTGTGTGTGTGTGTGTGTGTGTGTGTGTGTGTGTGTGTGTGTGTGTGTGTGTGTGTGTGTGTGTGTGTGTGTGTGTGTTTGTTTGTTTGTGGAGTAAAGGTGGATAGTGTGTCTTTATACTGTGAGAAAGGAAGTCCAGACATAGGTAGCTGTGTCAGTGTTGTGGTGTCATGGCATCAAATGTGCTGTACTGCTGAATAAAGCATGTCGCTCTTTCACCTTTGGCCTTTACCGACCTAAACAGTAAGGGGACCGTGTTCACAGTATGTCATCGTTGTTATTTAAAACTCAAGACCCATTGTGGCACAGTTAAGAACCAACAGCGTGTCATTTCTCTGTTTTGCCATAGTGTTGAAGCAAGTTGCTGTTATTCACTAGTCAACTAAAAAGTCAACTGTAGCCATGACGATGAGGATGAAATGACTTTAGTCAGCTTCAGTGCAAAATGACACAAAATTCAACAGTGCAATGTGTCATCATTCATAGATGCAAAAAAATGACAGTAATTAGATTCCACAGCTGTCAGTGATGGAGGATAATGACGACGATTAGTGAGTGAAAATCTCTGAAATCTCAACTTAATACTCACTGTTGAGTAAACTACAGTGAGTAGTGTGGACGAGGGATGTGCAGAGAGGCCAGCATTTGTATTTGTATCTGTCTTTATTGAGGCAGCAAAATAACCTAGAAAAGAACAAAATATCCCGTCTTTGTTTTTACTACACAACTCATTTTAGAATAGTAAATGAAAGTAAATGTTCTTAAGTTAACTTTTTTTTTTTTCAAAGAGTTTCACATCTTCTCCCTGACCACAGACGTCTGCATTGACCAGTCAGCCACAGCTCAACGGGTGCTGTTGATATGTTATTTAAAATTCCAGAAAACAAATAATTTTTATGTTCTTTTCTGAACACTGTTATTATAGACGTAGCTATAATGTATGCCAAGCTATTAGCATGGAGCACCAGAATTATAGCAGACACACCTACATGCCAAGAGTGGATTGAGTTTATGCAAATCCACATATAGGATTCATCGACTTTTATGACACTCTGCTTTTAAACCTAACCCTAACCCTAACCCTAACCCTAACCCTAACCCTAATTTACAAATGAGGACTTTTTAGGACTTTATTACAAATGACATTATTTAGACACTTTTTTTTAGACACACCTTTATTCAGGGCAACTTCACTGACAGAAATGCTGCAGTCTTTTTCACCAACTCCCTGGTCACATTCACACTGATACACATTCATAACTGGAGCTGCCCAGTACAACCCCATTCTGAACTAAGCACCGTGGAGTCATTCAGCTGCACTGGAACAGTCGGGGGGTTAAGGGCCTTGCTCAGGGGCACCTCGGTGGTGTTAATGGGAGAGGGGCAAGTGCTGCTTCCTCACTTTCACCCACCCAGATTTATCATGCCAGCCTGGTGAACTGAACCACGACTCTACAGTCACAAGTTCTCTAACCTTTAGGCAACCACTGCCACCAATAGTTCAATAGTTCAATTGTCTGTCTGCACAGTGTGAGATAACCCTTACATACTGTTCAGGGTCAAATTTGATCTGCCTTGACAACTGTAAAAAAAAACCTTTAATGTCTTTTACTCTGACATTTGGTGACTTGTGGCCTAAAATGAACAAAAATGAAAATATTTTAAAATGTTATACTTTTGTATAGGTGCTACAAATCTTTGTCCATTGAGTCTGTTCTGGGTCATATTACACCCGTATCTATTGACATGTGTTTCAGTGAAATGAATAGTTAATAGTTTTAATAAGGATTTCTTTTTATGATGAAACAGTGAAGACTGATGGCTCTAATGGTTCTACAATAAACCCCACACTTCCATTAAGTTCTTGTCATTTTCACTTTACATAAAATACATTTCCATCATTATTGCTATGTTATATGTTCATGTGTTAGGTAAAACAGGACATGATATTGTGTGATAGTAGATGTTTTTTCTGCTCTCTGAAACATGAATCAAGGTTTAATCACATTTATTGATCAGTCAGATCCACTATTGATGCTTTCTGAACACATCTGTGGTTAAAATGTGGTATAGACTCTTTTTATGAGGGGATTCTTAGACAGGGTCAAAATTCACCAAACTGTGAGGATGTAGAATATGAACAGTACGTTAGGGATGATCATGCCACATAGTTTGCAGAGATCATAAAGAATAATCCAAATCCAAAAGAGAAATGGAATATTTCCCAGAGACACAAGTGTTCATCTGAAATGATTTATGATGAAAGTGATGATGCTGTTAAACATTTCAGATGTATTTGGATATTTACTCACTCAGTTAACTATTGAAGAGTAAGACTTGTAGGTTTTCTATCTTTGCCTCAGCTGGGAATTGATTTGTTTTTAATAGAACCCCAATCCTTAAGTCTATCTCTAACTACAAAACACTACAACAGAGATTCTTTTTAAATGATTGGATTAAGTTGGCGTATGACAAAGATTGTACTTTAATAAACTTATGTCTTACCCGTTGGGAGCTTGTGGAGATTCTGTGTTAGCCATTCAAAAAGTTTGGCAAAGTGACAGTTGCAGAGCCAGGGGTTGCCCTCCAGACGCAGTATACGGAGGGAGGGCAGGGGCTCCAGGACCCCGACGTCCAGCTCTGTAAGACCATTCCTCTCTAGCTCCAGCACCCTCAAAGAGGTCAACCCCACGAAAGCATCCCTGCCTACCATGCTTAAGTAGGGATTGTTCCCCAGACGCAGTTTGATTAGACTCCTGGACTCCCCAAAGGTCCCTGAAGGGATTTCTGTCAAGTTGTTGCTGCCCAAGTCCAAGAAGACCAGCCTGGAAGAGGTGCTCAGTGTCCCTGGTTCCAACTGGGAAAGGGAGTTATTCCTCAGGTCCAGGTAGACTAGATCGCTGTAGAGGACTAGGAAATCAGAGGGGATCCAGGGAATCCAGTTGTTGGAGAGCAGGAGACGGCGAACATCTAAAGGAATGGACTCCGGAACTCTGCTTAGACCTTTGCCAGCGCAGTCCACAGTGTGATGGTCAGGACACAAACAGCTGGATGGACAGTTGTGACCTCGCGTAAGCAAGGTGGACGAGATCAAGGCAAGGAAAGGCTGCAGCCAATTAATGCATGGTAACATTGTCAAGGGGGCGGCAGCATTAATCAGGAGATGGGGATGAGGGGGATCTTGACAGGGTGAGGTGGGAGGTCAGGGAGACGGACGGAAAGATAAGATAGGTTAAGATCACAGGAGGGGAAGGGAAAGGGAAGGTCAGATCATGAAGGTTCAGGGTCCCGGGGCTGGCATGATTTTGCGCTCTCGGCACCACGAAGAGAGAACAACCTGAAGAGCCATCGAGTAGCGAAGAGCGCTGTTATCTAGGAGATCGTGTAACAAGCAGTCTGGATCAAATAGCAGCCTGCTGGCTTTGAGGGAAGAGAGGGGAGGAGCGGGGAAAAAAAGAGAGAGCGTGCAAGAGAGCGGTGACGAAGGGAGGGGGGATGATGTGAAAGAGGAGAGGATTAACAGCGAGGTGAACAGAAGCTAACGAAGCAGAGGCGAGAGGGTGGGGGGGGGGGGGGGGGCAGGGTTTGCGGGGTAAGCCACGAGACTTGTGTTTGTGTGTGTAGAGTGACAGGACAACCCTCTGTGTCTCATTAGTTAGCCACCGAGGGGAAACAACCGCCTCTGTCATCAGTCAAGCAGAACCAGAGCGGGAGTCCTCACTGACTGATATCGTGTCAGTGTTGTTTTGATGTTTGATGGAAATGCTCCTTCTCCAGACAGACAGAGATGAGGATGAGGATGCCATCATCATCATCTGTGACTCACATGTGACGCAATGACATACGTGCAGCCAACAGCAGCCTCCCACGCAGTCCTCTGGAATCACCATCATTTCCTTGCCGCCCACCTTCCCCTCCCCTACCTCTATCTTTTTTCTTTTTCTTACTTTAGATTCGGTGGCTGCATGAGGAAGGAAAAGAGGCAGTTTCTCCACCTGTCACCACGACACTTGTTCTGAAACATTTAACTAGGAGGCGGATGTGTTCCATGCCATGGAAGTGTCATTTGTGTTGTGACGCTTTCAGGCTGCAGCTCCTAGCAGGCTGATTCACGTGTATCATTACACTCACACACAAGGGGCTGACATGACATCATAAACAGCTGTACTGACTGATGTAATCCAGCACGGTGACACTGCAACTAATACCACTGAATCAAGCTATGTTCATGTCTAAATGTCGTTTTTGGTTCAGATCGTGTCACATTCAACTTGATTGAAATTTTTATTTTTACTGATACACTTCAGTACTCTTAAAATAAACACTTAATAATATGAACTGCAAATTTATACCATGATGTCACTTGTATACACTTATAGGGATTGTTCACAAATCTATAGATGAGTCAATGACGTTTTTTGTGTCCATGTGGTTTAGTCAAATTTAAAAGGGTTGAAATTAGAGAATAAACATTTGAATAACTTGCACACATTCTTTTTTTGTAGGCCCAGCACAACATTTCTGCCATTTAGAGAGAATATATTAGAGGATTATGGTAAAAATGTCTTAGTGGTGTGACCATAAAAACTTTGTACCAAATAATTCAACCTGCTTAAAAACAGTAAATTCTCAATAAAACACCATATCAACTAGTTTGGCATGATCTTACATTATAACTTTATATATTAAATAAAGGTAATGGAATACAATTGTTGTAAATATTACATTTACTCTGGTAACCATGGAGATCAGGAAACATTTCATTTAAAAAATGAAGTAATTATTAGGTGGATAAAATATGTAATATGTATTATTCTTTTGTGGTTACCCCATTTGACATTTTCAGGAGCATTCAGTCTTACTTTTGGTTTAAAAAAATGGTGCCAATGTAATTTCAAATGAATGTACATTTTAACAAACGTGATGCTGCATTTAAAACTATTTTTGAATTGCTCATTTTGCCACCCTCATTTTTGACTGACCCATGTACATTTACTTACTAAACATATTTGAATCCCTGTGACTAACAACTGCTAAAATGAGCAAATAGGCATTTGTGACTTACATGTTATGCTATGAATGTGGAAGTGACATAAACCTCCACAAAAATTGCTTTACTAAAATTTTCTCTTGTATTGAGGATGAAAACTGCCCAATATTTCATCTAGTTACACCTATAAGACAAAATGCCATATTACACAAATACTGGTAAGGCTTTAGGAACAGTTAAACAGCCACTTTCTTATAGGTATTCAGCAATCTGCAACCTTATAGCTAGCTGCCAATACATCCTATCGCTCACTGCAAAAAGAAGTAGAATTGTATTTTAATTTGAGCTGAATTAATGTTTCTTTTTTATGCTAATAAATTGTTAACATAAAACATCCTGTCCAATCTATGAAACTGTCCACTGTCCAAAACCCATCACCTGTTTCCAGTAGCTCTCCTGTTGTTCTCCCGAGTCAAAATTGACCCGGGAGAACAAAACAGATTATGTGCTGCCATTAAGAAATATGAAATGGTTTCAAAACAGTATCCTGACTAAACTTTGACATATACCAGTTTTTGATAATTCATCAACAAATCATCAAATTTCCCTCTGACCTTTAATTTAGTTAAAATATTTTAAAAATCCTGCTTTTTAAACTCAAAAATGGGGTATAATTTCATTTAAATGAGGCCTATTAACCATCATTTCCAAATATATGTGTAAAACCTGTGGTAATAAGTTGGAGTGAAGTTGGCTAAAAAGGTCTAACACAGAATCAGGTGATAATTCATACCTTGTGCATTATAAACAGTCAAACCAGACCGGGTCAATTTTGACCATGGGAGGACAGAAGTTGCATTGTCCACGCAAAGGCAACAGGAGGTAATAATTTCTTAAAGCATAACTTCCTTGTTCCTTGATTGTTTTCTCAATCAGATGATTTATTATTCATATAAAAACAAAGCTTTTCTCTTTTGGTTTAATAGTAAGCAGTGTTGCTTGTGGACATAAGCACAAGTAAACCTGAGATATCATGTAAACTTGTTGTTGTTGTTGTTGTTATTTACTGATAAAGTAAAGCAAATAAGCATTTCAATGATTCTTTTATATCTGGTTATTCTAAGTCATTTGGTTTCAACGTGTATGTGAATGACTTCAGTGTAGAATCAATGGATTACAAATCCAAAATCCCTCAATCTTCTCTTCGCCAGTGATGTCAGGTCAGTAAAAAATGAAAAATGATATAAATATCCCTCGAGTCTTCCTAAACCATAGAGTCTCTGCTCTGAGAAAAAAAAAGATGACGGATAACAGAAATAAACGTAGATGGGCTCACACTGTGATCTGTATCATGTATGGAAAGTGGGTCATACTAAGTGCCACATTAAGAGGAGGCAGGGGAGCACAGGATTGGTTGTACTGCACAAAGCTTACTAATTTAAGTCAATCCAGTGGCAGTGTCAATCATTTCATAGCCTGAGAATGAAAGAAATAAAAGTCACAGTCTGGCTGTATGTCCCTAGACTGGACTGAATGTGTAAGAGCCATATTGTACATTAGTATTATCTGCATATTGTGTTATGTAAAAAAAATTGTGCAATTGCAGTATTTTAATATTTTAACATTCCAATTTATACCATTTTGCATCTATTTATATCCTTAAGGTTGTATCTGTGCTACCATTAGACTGCCCTGACTCCAATGGAAAGGTCATATGTGAGCCAGTATGAGCAAAGTAACCAACAGTTGTCTGAGCATGTGTTGTGCGCTCTTTAAACCGTTTATTATTATATTTATGGATTATATTCTATGGGTTTTCAGTTTGCTACAGATGAGAGGTTACAGGTTATAGTGTGGATTAGTTATAATAGTTAGATGTGTTGTTGGTATGTATGTTGGTTAGTTATTACCCAGCCAGCATGTCCATGTGGGCCCCATAAGGGTTACATTTGGACTGCAAATATGGGTCCCAAGTGGTTTTGTCTGCAGTTTCCATGGTGACCACACCTGTGTTTGTCCACATGGGCTTCAAGTGGGTTCAGACTGGTTTTCAGGTGGGGCCCAACTGGGTGAGAACCATGTAAGCCCCAGTGGGATCAGAATGGACGTTAAATTGGGCCCATTTAGTTAGCCAGCATTAGCTTCACATGTGGGGCCCATACAATTTGCCCTGTTTATGCCCATGCCTGCTTAGCCCACTTTCATCCCTTATGGGGTTCATGCAGTCAGCCCACATGGGCTTCACATATGGGACCCGTAAAATTTGCCCTGTTCAAGCCCATGCCCGCTCAGTACCCATGTAGCCCACATTAAACCCATGTGGGGCCCACATGGACCTGCTGGCTCGGTAGGAAGACTTTCAGCTTACTTGACAATGTTACAGCAGTTGGTTTCCTGGTGATGTGAATGCTTAGACTTTATAACTCAGATACTTACATAACTGAGTTGACATTTTATAGTTAACCTAATTGAATGATTTTGAGTTAACTCTACTCAAGTTTACTGCCATTGAAACCTTTGTGTTAGTGGGGTGTGCTTGAAAAACAAGTCGATCCATGGAAACCCCAACTTGCATGTTACAGAACTTAAAGGATCTGCTGCTAATGTGTTGGTGCCAGATACCAGAGGACACCTTCAGAGGTTTTTTGGTGGCACGAGGGGGTCGTACACAATATTTGGCAGGTGATTTTAATGTAATGGCTGGTGTTATTATCAGTGATTCTTTTATGAGACTCAGTGTGTTGTTTATTTTATGTAATGTTATAATGTTTGTCATATCATAAATGGACCCTAATACAGATCCACATGAAAAAAAAACCCAATATATTATCTTACTAATCCTTTTATAAGAAAGCATAATATTGCATAACAATGCATAATGTATGCGTTAGTGAGACGTTTGCATGTCTGGACTGCAATATATTATTAAGATGTGCTAAATGAAACTTCTTACACAATGACTGATAATTAAAAGAGTTGACAGAATTGAGAATGGCAGTCTTTACTCTGAATATCCACAGAGGACTAAAATAAACCATGAATAATACTGCAGCATTTGAGCCAAAATGAATTTTGCAATTACATTAGATAATACTATTCATACATTTCCTTCTGAGTTATTTCAGCTTCAGTGTTCCAAAAAACATGGCAGAGTCTCTACCTCCATCTAGTGTCCAAAGCATGCATCACAGAGTAATTTACAGGGGACATATTTATACATCAGTTTATATTTATATATTTGTAGTTTTACAGTTATATCTCTTATACTGGTCCTTTATGTAGTCAACAGGCCATTTTAGTGTCTGTTTCCTCAAGGCCTCCTTCCTTGATGGGTTCTGATTGGCCAGCTTCAGGAAGCGTCATTGGCCCTGGAAGCTACATAAACAAACTATAGTTGCAGGATTTCACTGCTTATTCCTGTTTTTTACTTGAAATGTCAATTTCTCAGATACAGCTAAAATCTGATCCGACATACTGCAAAACATTTTTTTCCTACAGTATATATACTGCAATATGAAAAAAATACAGGACATTTCACCAGACACATGCCATGTGTTATTCACGTACAGTTAAACAATAATCAATAATCATTTTCATCATTTAGGTACTTTAAAAGTCAATCCACTTTCTAACAAAACAACCCCCCTCATACATCTACCACACTCTCTGCCACCCCTCCAGAAATCAGCTTGGACTCTTCCACTTCCACTTGATGCATGTGAGTCTCACACTGGTATGGACAAGTGGAGAGTGAACAGGTGGGAGAATTTGGGAAAAGTTCTTTAAAAACTGTATAAATTAACTTAAATGAATTAACAGTTGTGTTATTTACCTATGAATCTACCATGTCTAATGAGCAAATGTATGCTTAATCTGCATGGTGGAGGATAAACAGGCCTCCCAGTGCAGCTGAAGATGGTAAAACTCTGAAACTCAAGCAACAAAACAGATTTATCTATACCCAGATATATAATAACTTCATTACTTTTAACCAGCACCAGGACGAGGTGCTGTTAATAACGGACAGAACATTGACAGAACACCTATTTATAGCATCCAGGTGATTTTATCTTTGACAGTAACCTCATCACATCCATGTTTACAAGCAGGTCTGCATGAGAGATGCAGTTGATCAGTTTATCACACAACAGGCAGTGCTCATGTTCAGGTTGTGGTAGGTGACTAGTACTGTAGGACATGCTTTTGTTGTTTGATAAATGAACAAAATGCATCCTTTCATCACAGCACATTGGGAACTCTGTAACCAAGAATCCCTAAATTGGGCTAAATGATGTAATATCAGACTCTGGCTTTTCTTGTAGATTAGTCATAGATAAATGAGAAGCATGTAAGTTTCCCTTTTGAATCAAGCAGGAAAAAAGTTGTAGGATCAATTTGCCTCAGCTTTCGACTTACATATGTTCATGTCAAGTTGTAGAACTCTGACCATGTTTGACATCTGACAACAGTATATAAATAATATATAGATAGTGTTTAAATAAGAGAAAATCACAAAAAGCAGAATATGGTCCCTTTAAGTGAGAGACAACACCTATATCAATGCACTTGGGTGCTAAATTTACTCTGGAGACGCCCCCCCCCCCCCCCCCCCCCCCCCCCCCCCCCTCATTGAGGCATATACATACAGTGTGTGACTAAATTTATACTATGTACTATGTACTATTTTTTTGCTGTTACAGATTTGATCCAGCACCTGCTTTCTTATTTACAACATAACTTTAGCATTCATATATAATTTAATATGTATATATATAATTTAATAATTTGTCCCATTATAATCTTTTCATAATCCGAGCTGAACTCAATGAAGTCAGTTCATGTAAAAGAGTTCAATGCTGCGTCACCAGTGTGTTTTTTTTTTTATTGAAGACAATTGCTACAAAACTCAAGTTTGTTGTTTTCTTTTTCTTTCTTTACTTTTCTTTTTCTTTTTTTCTCTTTTTTTTACAAAATAAACAAATAACAGTATTACAAATAATTCAAATCGATACATCATTCACAAGTATACCATCAAATATACATTTATACAGAAAAAACAAAGTAGAAAAAACAACAAAAAAATCCAAGTGAGATCACAGTGGTAAGGACTGAGGAGGGAGGCGTGTTTGGCAGTGGGTGACCCCTCCAGAATCTAACATTGATCCCTGTGTCCCATGTGCTTTGGACCTTAAAAGGGTCCAGGAAATATCATTTTACTACTCCTGTGTACACAGAGTAGGAATGTTTTCAGGGCCACCTCGGGTCACTAAAGGGAAACGGTACCGCATAAAGCTGAAATGTTCTTTTCTGAGAGTTACATTTGACTTTTATTTCCCTCATATAGACTTTTAAATAACTTTCAGACTTTAAAGCAGTGGTCTCCAACCCTGCTCCTGGAAAACTACTGCTTTAAAGCAACTGTTATATGGGTCAATGACGTATAAGGATTTAGAACAACTCAATTGTAGAATAATAAAAAACAAGCATATCTAATGCAGTAGTTCAAACATTCAGAATGTTGTGTACCTGAAGATCCATATTATACATTTGAAATTAAGTGATTTTAGTGAGTTTTTTCAAGATTAATTGGCACTGGCCTTAAAAAGAGTCATGTGGTGCGACCATGATTCATCTTGAAATAAATTAATTTACTTAACACGCTTCACATCTTTTTTTACAAGTTTTCAGTAATATAAAGTGTTTGGAAACAAAGTATTTGCATTTTTTAAACATTTTTTGTAAATGATGATCTTTTATTTATATAAGATATTTCAAGATGAATCATGGTCGCACCAAATGACTTTTTTTTCAAGCCAGTGCCAATTAATCTTGAAAAACCCACTAAAATCACTTTCAAATTGTAATATGAATTTTCAGGTACACAACATTCTGAATGTTTGAACTACTGCATTAGATATGCTTGTTTTTATTATTTAAAATTGAGTTGTTGAAAATCCTTATACGTCATTGACCCATATATTACATACAGGGTTGCCAAAGCCATGGCGATGCATGGCTATGCAACATTTTTGGATATACTATCTTTTTCTTTTTGAGACTGAGATTTTAAAAAATGCTTATCAGTCTCATGTCTGCAAGTACAGAGCTGAGGGAGGAATATAAATGTATAATGAAGTAGGCGATATCTTGTGTTGAGCAGTTATTCTGTTTAAATGAACAGTATTCATATATTCTGGATTTTACGTGAGGGAGAAGGAGAAGATGACATTTTAAGAAATGTTAAAGTAACTGAATTTTTTTTTTTTTTTAAATGTAAAAACCATTTCAGACACAGATTATAATTCCAAGCATTGGAATAATATTACTATTTTATGTCAATAGAGCTTTTAATTGCTATTTTAGTGTTTAACTGTTGGTTTTATATATTTTTGAATGCATTATGTAAAGCACTGGAATTTTTCAAATGTATAGAAATAAACTTGTCTTGTGTTGATACATTTTTTCAATTTATCACAACTGAGCTTTACATTCTCATTCTGCTTGGCAGTGCTGCTTATCATGATTTATTCAGCATATGGAGCCACATTTTATGCTGCTATATGTCTAGATGGTCTCCAACCCTGCTCATGGAGAGCTACCGTCCTGCATGTTTTAGGTATCACCCCACCTGATTCTAATTATCAACTCGTTATCACGCCTGTTGACAAGCTTCAGCTGCTTGATAACGAGCTAATAATTAGAATCAGGTGTGTTAGAGTGGTGGAGATACCTAAAACATGCAGGACAGCTCTCCAGGAGCAGGGGTTGGAGAACACTGGTCTAGATGGACATGAATCACAGGCCCAAGTAATGGTCTCTGTTCTCACGACGTGATTTCTGGCCACGCTGCTGCTACACAAACAGAAATATAAAAAATGACAACATGTAGTTTTAGTGGTGTTACATACTGGAATTATGTCTTCTAACCAACAGCAAGGTGCATTGACTTTTCAAGCTTCATAGAGTGGTATTGTCACAGTGGGGTTTACTTCTTTTACAAAAACTCATTTTTAATTTTGGTAGTCAAATGATTGCGACCAAGATAGACTGATACGTTGTAATGCAGACTCTGTTTATCTTTGGCATTTCTGTGCTGGAATTTCTTGTTATTTACTGTCCGTGGTAATGTATGTGGTAATATCTGTCAGCTAATTTATTGCTTGGGTTCTATTTGGTAACATTATTTCTGTACATAGAGCAAAAAACCAAAGCTGATGTCGATTGATCATATTTGGAAAACTGACACTCTAACCGTGGGGGGAAATATTTCCAGCATGTTAACTGTTGCTTTTACTTTCTGCTTGTGTGAACACATGAGGTAAGAAGGTGTTTGTGGAGTATTTTTGAACTCCACCAGCTCTGTACTGAACACACATAAGATCGACATCCATCTGAACATCTCACTCAGAAAGAAAGATAATAGGGAAACATTTCCAGTATGTAGAATTTTCCAGTTACAGGGAAAAATGAACAGGACACCTCTCACCAGAACAAGCACATTTCAGCTCTATGCGAGTACTGTGCGATGTACGAGCCGTGGAGCAGCTCAAACATGGGCCGGCATATGGACAAAGCACAGCACACACACACACACACACACACACACACACACACACACGGAAACAGTTACAAAAAATGAAGGTTCTCTTTGAAACTGTACATAGAGAGGTCCTATTCAAGTGAGGTCACACTGGAAGCATCATTTCTGTTCTGTGTGTATGTGAATGACCCTGCATACAGAGATGACACTGCCAGTGCTTATAGCAGTGAATCTGTAGTCCAGCTCTAAACTCTACAAATAAAAAGCAAATATAAATAATAGCAAAGCGGAAGGAAGATAACTGTAATAAGTGAATGTGTCTCTCTGCTAAATAGTTAACAGACGTAGATGTAGTAGGTGGTTTCAGTTGCCACAGTTCTTCACAGAATGATCCAGTTCATTTCTTTCAAATATAACAACCTCACTTTGTCAGTTAGTCAAAATATGTCATTTTTAAATGAAATCTTTAATATTTGTGATTTTAGTGCAACCCAATTTAGCCGATGTTCATGATACACATTCATCCATGCTGAGATAAGGATCCTATGTGACAACTAGTCACTGAGAGCCCCATTCAAACTTTTATTCATGTATTTTTTCATCATCCAGCTACACAATAAGCGAAGTTTCAGGATTTCTTTCTTTCTCATTTCTTTATAAGAAGGAGCACAAATATTGAAATCCTTTGCAACTGAACTATTTGGATTCTATTCTCACATTCTTAATACAGGATTTGAGTGATTGAAAAGAATACACCTGGAACCATGCTGTTTTTCTTCTCTAAAGAGTAGCGATTAGAAAGATTTCCCTGCGAAGAAACCTTCAAATAATATCAATTATGTGTCATAACAGAGTCTTAGGATGCTGCTTAAGCCCAATGTGCCAAAACACTGAGATGTGCATACCATGTATATATGTACAGTATGTGTTTTTGTGTGCCTGTAAAACATGTAGGACCATTGTTATGACAATGACACACATGCTGTAGTATGACACAATAGTGCAGACTGGTATGTGATTGAAAAACATATATCCTAAATATAAAGATAATAAAGAAGTTTTTTTTTAAAAAGAATGTGGAGGAGTGTAAAAATGAGATGTGGAAGCACCATTTTTTTAGACTGTAGTCATGAAGCATTAGTTTGAAATCGCTATTGCCAAACAAGCACTGTGACTTCAGAGAGTTTGACACGGAGCACGGAGTACACCCACAGTGTGCAGTGTGTGGTGTCTAATGTGCTTTTTGAGGTGAGCGAGTCTCGTACAGTCTGCTAAGCATATGGGATATGTTCAAACATAAGCATGCAACAGTAAATATTGTACAAGTAAAGCAGTTCAGTTCAATTTTCTTCAAACTCCAGTTGATGACCTCACTGTTCACCACATGTAACACTGACATAAGGGAGGTAAATGAGTGTGCAGAGCCAGATTAACCCTGACATGAAATGAACAATTATTACAAGCACAAACCTGCAGAGCTGGGGTTTTTTTTTTGTTTTTTTTGTTGTGGTTCTTCAAAAACTGATTACAAAGAAAAGCTATCAATGCTAACCTATATGGAATCCCAGCCAGCATGTCCATGTGGGCCCCACATGGGTTAAATGTAGGCTAACGTGGGTAATGAGTGGGCATGGGCTTGACAGGCACACAGTTCCCACATGGTGTCCGTAACATGGGCCCAACATGTGGGACTAGCTAAATGGGCCCCATTTAAAGTTCATTCTGATCCCACTGAGACTCATTTGGACCCCACCTGAAACCCAGCCACTTGAAGCCCAGGTGGGCAAACACAGTTGGGGCCACCATGGACAAACTCCGGACAAACCCATGTGGGACCCATATTTGCAACTCAAATTGAACTCTTATGGGGCCCACATGGACATGGTGGCTGGGATGGAAGTGAGAGATGTAATCCCTCATTTAAAATAGCAATGAGTTACAAAACATCAATTGTCAGCTGGGAGGACATTTGATTTAAGGGGGTGCTTTTGGATGCTATAACAAAATCAGGAGTGTTATACCTCATACAAAGCTGACCATTTACAAACAAAGACCAAGTCCAAGATTAGTCATATACAGTATATTAACAGTGAGAGAGTAAACTTTGTGCTAGTACAGTAGAAGGAAGAGGTATAACATACAAATTCTCCTGATACCAAAAAAAAAAAAGAATCACTCAGACTACACGATTCAAGGTGCAAAATCAATTTTCTGTACTGTGAAGTATAAATTATCATAATAACCGCATAACATTTATAAAAAGCACAGTTTTTTTTATCAAAATTCACATTTTTAAAAACCAACAAAATAGAGTTCTGAGAGTGTACCGTTTCTGTGAAGTCTAAAAATGATGTTCTCTTAAGAGTGTTTGCTGAGACCGTCTGTTAGGACAACTACAATACCCAGCATCTCACCGAAGCAGGGTCATTTTAAAGCATGAAGGAATTATGCACGTGGACCGATAATCAGATGATGGATCTCTGGCCTGGTAGAGCTGGTGGGCCCATATTGCATGGTGTCAATACTGAGCTGAGGACCTGTACATCCTATAGACAACCTGAGAGCAGAAACACTCATTTTGAAGAAGCTCATGATGCCTTTTTTCTTGAGAAGACTGTCCTCATAAGAGAAACCAACACATTCTCTTATTCTCTTACCAAAATGGCAGAATAGGCCTATTTCCAATGACTCCCTAAGCAACATATATGAGTGTTTTCAGCACCCTCTAGAGGATGGATGGAGAGCAGAAGAACTGTTTTATAATATAATTATGTTTTATGATGTGACAACGCTGTGGTTAAGGTCTGGTTAGGTTTAGGCACACAATTCACTTGGTTAGGAAAAAGATCATGGTTTGGACACCCGAGCTGCAGCAAACACTGGTGAAATTCACTGCTTCTTGCAATGAAAAACACACCTGAGGCGAGGCAAGTGGCGGTGTCTTTTGTGGAGAAACACACTAGTTTGGAAGCAGCAGGCGATCAGTGGTCTCCTGCTGCAAAGGCCACTTTTTGCCACCTCCTGATGGGGAAGTCACCTTATATTGATGTCACCTGAACAGTCACTTCCCTGGTTCATAATTATAACAGTCACTAGATCCCAGCCAGCATGTCCATGTGGGTCCCACATGGGTAAAATGTGGGTTACGTGGGTACTCAGTGGGCATTGGCTTGAACTGGGCAAATTTTGCAGGTCCCACATGGTTTCAGTAACATGGGCTCCACATGTGAAGGCCACATGGGTTGACTGTGTGAGCCCCATAAGGGCTAAGCGGGTATGGGCATAAACAGGGCAAATTGTATGGACCCCATATTGTTTAAGAAACATGAGCCCCACATGTGTAACTCACCCAGTTGGGCCCCACCTGAAACACAGTCAGAAATCACTTGAAGCCCATATGGGAAAACACAGGTGGGGCTACCATGGAAACTACGGACAAAGCCATGTGGGACCCATATTGCAGTCCAAATTTAACCCATATGGAGATGTTGGCTGGGATGGTGTAAATGTGACCATATGTCATTTTTGCTGGCTTCAATTTTAGACCTGTACTGTCAATTGTGAGGATAGACCGGAACAACAACAATATGATTCATATCTGTCAGAAGTTAAAAGTGGATCAAATGTAACACTGTTATGATGCCACACAGTCTACCCCTCTAACCCAAACTGTACCACAATCTTCCTATATGTGTAATGATGTAGTTTTAGTTGCACAAACTGAATCAAGCCTTAACCACAGCAGTCGGCAGGTACAGGAAATTTGTAACAATGATGGAAGTGTAATGGTTTTTGGAAAGTCCTGACAAATTATGTCATTCTACCAATTAGGACACCAAGTTAGAAAATGACAAATTTTGTAGTTAAGTTTTTAGGACTTGTTGTGAGAACCTAAAAGTGAATATTGACAGGTCAGGCAAACTATTCCATAAAGGGTCGTGTGTCTGCAAGTTTTTGTTCCAACCAATCAAGAGCACATGATTCGACCAATCAACTGTCTTAAGACTGAGATCAGGTGTGCTCCTGCTTGGTTGGTATAAAATCCTGCAGCCACATGGCCCTTTATGGAATAGTTTGGACATCCTTGATTTAGGTTCTCAGAAGAATTTTCTATAACAGCTTCTTCACACATGAGCTCCATCTTAGGGCCCCATGTGAACCCTTGGGGTTTGGGGCCTGGGCATGGTAGACCTGTTCAATAATCCATCCATTATGCATACAGCTGAAGTCATCATGGACAATCACACCCGGCACAGCGCAACACTTTGTCAAGGAAGATACATTACCAATCCTGTGCAATTATCAAGGAGTTATTCTTTTTACTATGAAAGTGAAAAAGGGACTACATGTCACTGACCTTATTGATTAACCAGTCAGTGAATAAAAAAGTGGCCAAGATGATGTATTAAAAAACAAAAAAACTACACCCAGGCTTCAAATTCCGCTCGTGCTACCATTTAGATACGTCCACAAGTGCAACATTCTTAAACCTTCCAACCTGTACAGCTCAGGACAGTAGTGCTTTAAATTGCTTAATAGTCCCCAAATCCCAAATGTATTCTCAGTTAAGTGCTTATGTTAAGGAAGTGCATTGAATACACGTAAGAGAATCTTGTATGTTTGAGTCTCATGTTTTGAGTGGACAAATATCTTGTGTAAGATATATTTAAAAACAGAGGTTTATTACACACTGTGGGCCCTCTTCTAACTGATGAGACCACCACAATTAACGATGCTTCATTTTTATAGTCCATATGTTATAATGATCAGATATCTATCTCATAATTACAAGATAACAATCTCATCATTTTGAGATTCCATGTTTTTTCT
This sequence comes from Scomber scombrus, assembly GCF_963691925.1. NCBI lineage: Eukaryota > Metazoa > Chordata > Actinopteri > Scombriformes > Scombridae > Scomber > Scomber scombrus. The sequence continues at coordinate 2,227,773 of NC_084979.1, forward strand.
TGTGATTATGACATACAGATCTCATATGGCTGATCAGTGTAGCCCTAGAAACAGATGAACTGCAGGTTGTCGGGGTGATCCCAGCTAATCCCGACTAAATGATAAAGGCTAAATGGTTTATTGAGTGTATTGGATGTGTATCTGTCTTTGAGATTTTGTCTTAATTGAATTTATTCACACTCAAGCCCACAACATCAGACCTATGTGAGGTACGGTTGTTTTGTTTATGAGATTTTTTTTGGGTGAATGTAATGTAATGCACTTCTGTACAACATCTTTTAAAAATACGTGCACAATTTTGCTGAGAGGAAACTTTTGAATTCGGGCACTATTGCACATCATGTTAAAATAAGCTAGTGTATAAGCTAACGAAGATACTTAGTCACACAAAGATTGCACATTAGTGATAGAGTGGGGACTAGACTGTAATAAACACCATTAAGCTATTTGTTGGGGGGGGGGGGGGGGGGGGGTATCTTAAAATAAAGCAAAGTATATTGATATGTACATGAGTGTGTTTTCACTATGAGAAACACTGATTTCTCTTTAACAACTGAAAATATCTTTACCTACAACACAACACATGAACTGGGACAGTTTGGATTGCAACGCATTGATTTTTGAGCCAAACCTGACCGGGACTGTACAGTAACTCTACACAGCTTCACAGACTATGGGACAGTGAAATCACAGTGAATGACAGACGGTAGATGCTCCGATTAACATTTACATATGGTCCATTTCAGGTGACTGGAGTGTATTTAAAAGTTAAAAATGTTACTGTCTTGGTAAGACAACGTGTAAAAAATAAGGACAGGACTCATTATGGAGGCCATTTTTTTAAAAGTCTGTGGGTTGACGGTAGATTTGTTGCCTTTTGATTTTTCTGTCTGTAACGTCCGTTCACCAGTCAAGACAACATCAGCAGCTTTTGACAGCACAGCTATTTCAATCTGTGATGACCTTTTAAAGAGCCCTTTTAAAGGGCAAATCCGCTCACTTCATTCCACTCTGGGAGCCAATAAACACAATAAGTAAAACCCAACTTAACCACTGTTTAAGTAACAGAATTGTAATGTTAACAGCAGTCAAAGTGAGCACAGCTGGAGAATCACATAGAGAGCAGGGACTGTGCTGAAACCTGACCAGTGCACACAACACAGCTGTTTGCTGCTGCTGCTGCTTCTATGGGGCCTTTTGACATCATATGCCTTTGTTGTGTTGGATACTGACAGCCAGTTATAGATTGGTTCACAGTGTAAAACACATTAGTTTCACAATAACAGTTCTTAAGTTGATAGATGCCTGCAGTTTTTTTGGCCTATTCTTTTGTCCATGTCACGTGACTGTCAAGCTTCTGTCGCTGGCACTGCTTTGTATTCTCAGTGGAAAATGCAATATTTTAAGATATATTTGGCGTTAAAATGCGTTTTAAAAAAAATTTCGAGTGAGAAATATGCATTTTTTTCACAATCTTCTTTCAGTGAGTGCATACAATGTTTATTTTGAAGATTCTTGCAAGCTTTCCATCATCGCTACAGACAATCTGACAAGCAAGCTCCCTTTATGCTGTGATTTCCCACAAATTTAAAAGGGAATAAAGCAGGTTAATAAACTCTGAATATGTTGTTAAATTTGTTTTCGTTAAAGCTTTCATCCTTTAGATTTGAGTCCTGGTTGATTTGGCGCCACCTGTGGTTACTACCGGTAACAGCGGGTGTGTTTTAAACTCAGATCTCAGAGTTCTATAACAAATTGTACATGAATCACTGGCAGCAGCAAACACACCTTAATCTGCTTCTCTGTCAGAAAGGCAACAGAAGAAGAGCAACTGGTTGATCTGTTCAAAGCGCAACCGAACTAACTAGACTTCTTCCACTGGCACTGATTTCTGTCTTTCATATCAGAAGTGTATTAATTAGTATGTGTGTGCATTGTTTCCTGTGAATCCATTCGGTCAATGAAAACTGATAAACCGAGAGCCAATTGCTGTAAAGGCACCTCCATAAATACAACCAAATATGGGGATTGATATGATGAAAATTATACTGATTATAACTTAACTTTAATGTTGTGAAACCAACATCACTGTGTGACAGAGCTAGCAGTAAGCACTGGTAAATACATGTGCTCAATTGAAAGTGATTTATATTCCCGGCTTCTTGCATCTTGAAGTAACCGTTAAGTTGGATTCTACTGTTCTGTTTCTCATTTTCATATTCAACATTGAGTCAGCATTGTACAAAAAAAAATCAAAATGAAAGGCCAATTTTGTTCAAATCCTGTTAAAACATTCAGAATACAGAATGTTTAGACTTGGTGGCAGTGGGGCCATGTATGGGGAGTTATTTAATAGAATAATCTTTAAAAAATAAAAGTATGTTCCTAATCAGGCACAGACTGAGCACTTTGAACACTGGTCCAGGTGGCTGTGGTTATTCCCCCCCCCCCCCCCCCCCCCCCCCCCCCCCCACCCCCCGAGCACGACTGTAACCTGAACATATAGCAGCTAACAAGAAAACTACCAAACGTCTGTGCTGTGCTGCAGACTGATGGAACCTTCTGGAGAGATTTTAGAGGGAGGGAGGGTGAAGCTGAGGTTGGAGTGTGCATGTTGTCAGCCCTCCTCAGAGGTTCCAGGAGAATGCAGGGGTTGGTTGGCTGCTGGCTTTTCCTACAGTAAACAGAGCCTGTGTGCTCCCTGGTCTGTGAGCTCACACCTCTACTGAAGTGATCTGGTTCATCTGGGCCCTCATTGACTGGATGCTGTTGAGGATCTTCTTCTGGTGGCCGGCCAATGTCACTTCAACTCTAAGGATGTCACTGCAACGGGAAACCATTAGTCAGTTCAACTCATTACACCAGAAGACTACATTAACACCTGAAATCTGGAACATTTCTGATTTTATGAGTTCTGGAAGTCTACTGCTAAGTTTAAATGACATTTTCTGTGTGCTTTATAATATGATGAACCACAGTGTGTATAGGTGCCCCTTGGTTTTGCCTGTCATCACCATCCTAACCCTGTGATAGGTGGAGGTTGTTGGAACTTGACACGCACTAGCCAGGGCTGAACAAACTGTCAAAACTCATCTTAATCTCTTTAGGGAATAAAATAATTGAATCTCTATTTTGACTTACAGTTCATGTGCAATTATAATATTCTCTTAAGAAGAATACAGTATGAATTACTGTAAGTGTGCTCCCTCCAATTCTGAAAAACTGTCACTTTGGATAAGGGGTTTTCTCAAATGTTCTAAAATCACAATTAATAAACAATGCTCATGATGATTAGTATCACTACCATATCCCTCTTTCCAACATGTCTTTAACATAAATGATCTAACATACTCCATGGTCATTTGAGACACCACATCAAAGCTGGTGAAGCCTTCGTTGGCAAAGTTCTCCTTGTACTGGCCCATCTTGATGGCGTCCAGCCAGTCATCCACTGTGCTGAAAGAGGAGAAGTCTGGTGTGCTGCGGTCCAGCAGAGGTAAGTGAACACTAGAGAACAAAGCAAAAACAATAGAAGAACATATGAACGGTGAAACATTTTACGTTTTGAGTGTTATGTGATGTAGGCCATTCCTGCTATACCTTGATGACAGTGGTGTCATGGCCTTGAGGCTGTTGGGGTTGCGGATCATCTTGTCCAGGGTGCTGACAATCTGGCTGAATTTGGGCCGGTTGTTGCGGTCTTTCTGCCAGCAATCCAGCATCAGCTGATGCAATGCACTAGGGCAATCCATAGGGGGCGGCAATCTGTAGTCCTGCTCTATGGCATTGATTACCTACAATACAATACATGTAATCAAAACGAATGACAAGTCATAGAGAATATGAATGGTATGTGATGATTGAACAGTCTTTGAGATACAGATGAGCAAAGAAATATACAGAATAATAAAAGTAATGAGAAAATATATTTCCTGTGGAAAATTTGAGATTTGAAATTATTTTTTGCTTAAAAAAGCTGAAAGCTCCAATGCACAGCACTTCACTGCTGAAAAAACTGGATGCTGCCATAACTGGATGCTGAACTATAAAACCTAAAGAAGCAAAGCATTGAAATACATCGCTAAAAAGCTTTAAGTTATATTTTAAAATTGCCAAACCTGGCAGAAAAAAAGAAATGCTTTGTATGGATCATACAGGTGGACTGGATTGAAAATACAGACATGTGGAATGAACTGCTAGAAATGGAAGTTGGGCTGAATAACTGGAATCTAAACTGTAATACTGTCAAAGTTTTTCACTTCTGTTGAAATACATTTGGGAAAAAGGTTAATATTAATTTATAAAAGTAAAAAAAGTTGAATTGAAGCATACATGTTCATAAAGAGGAGAGGAAGTGCCCATTAGAATGGTTTGTGTAGCTTAAGGTATGCAGCAGTGGTAGCTGAATGAAAAACATGAAGGAAGGAGAATGAATGTCCAAATCTCTGCTGAACATGCAGAAATCTGAAATGAATGACTTAAGTACATAAGATAAAACAAATCTCCTTTTACCTGGGGCTTTCATTTTTAAAAGTTAGGTCATCCACAGTTTCCTCATGACATACTGTACAGTGACTGTTAGGGGCTTTTATTTTGAAAAACAAACCTCATCCTGAGCTTCCTGTTAAGATAGAGTTGCTCTATGGGGCTTTTATTTTGAAAGATTATGTGGGTAAATGAAAGATGAAGAGGAGATTGTGTGTGTGTGTGTGTGTGTGTGTGTGTGTGTGTGTGTGTGTGTGTGTGTGTGTGTGTGTGTGTGTGTGTGTGTGTGTGTGTGTGTGTGTGTGTGTGTGTGTGTGTGTGTGGTATATTTAAAACTATAAGTTAGACAGGAAGTAGTATTTACAGTAGTAGTATTTATACAATATAAATCTGCCAGTTTCAAGTTTCAGAGAAAATTGAGTTTTTAAAAAAAGGTGGATGGGTACCAACATTTTCAGCCATGTGTGTGTATCACCTTTATCTAGATTCACAGCTCAGATAACATTAGTGTCAATGAGACACAGCATGCTCTGCCCTTTTGGGCAAATTTTTAAAAAAAAAACGTGTCCTATTTTAATACAAGTAACACTGGATGAGAGAGGACACATTTCTAGATACATCCTGATTTTGATGTATGGATTTTTTATTTTTTATATGAATGCCTGAACCTTCAGTTTTTAAAGATTCCTTTTAACACATAAAAATACTCTGTTTGTAAAACTAATTTGTGTCTAATATGCTTTTTACATAAAAATGTACGTTCAAATCAAGCTTGTGAAGTTGCTTGTGTTAAACTGAGATTTAGAATGAGCTCAGACAGACTTTCTTCCTTCAGCCACCAAACACATCCAATCAAAAGAACATGTATTTGTTTGAAATTAGCTACATTTTAGCTACTATTTTGACCATTATGTTTGGCTAATGTTTTTTGCTTTATTTCTCTGCTTGCTCACTCACCATTTTTGACATATTATTCACTAGTTCTTAGTGACAACTTGTATATTTTCAGGTCTTATAACTGACTCAATATGTGGATGTATGTTTGATGAAATCATTTTTATTATTTGATCAAATGACCTGAGCTACTCTACAAAATGTCCACACTGTGCTTAAATACAAATGCTGGTTGTTTATCAGGCGGGAAGTTCTGGTCCTCTGAAATGAGGCGAACGTGGAAGTAACTTAAAACTGCATTCTATCAAAAGGCCACCAGGGGGCGACCGTTTTGGTGTCAAAAGGACTTCCGTCTCTATACAAGTCAATGGAGAATCACCAACTTCTCACTTGATTTTCTAACCTCAGTAAACGTTTTCAAAATGTGTTTATGGTCTCAATCGCTAGTTTAAAGCCTTCTTCAATGCAGTATGATGTTCATTTGGGACATTTTGGCCTCCCTGATTTTATATGTGACGATAAAGCAGGGTATGCATTAGGGCGTGGCTACGTCGTGATTGACAGGTTGATTGGTTCACAGGTTCAGGAGGGCGCCTCATGCTCCTCCTGATGCCCATATAAGTAGAATCCGTGTTTTTTTTTTTACCCGGCATGCACCTGAAATTTTCAAGATGGCGCTGCCCAGATCTGAAACTATTCGCTTCCTAGCAGCAGTCCACAAACCAATGGGTGACGTCACGGATGTTACGTCCATTTGATATACAGTCTATGTTGTTTACTCACATCTTGATTGCTCATGTCCCAGTAAGGCCTTTCGCCGTATGACATCACCTCCCACATGACTATGCCATAGCTCCAGCAATCACTGGAGGAGGTGAACTTCCTGTATTGAATGGCCTCTGGAGCTGTCCACCGGATGGGAATCTTCCCTCCCTGGAAACATGGAAACGGAAGTGTGAACAGAAAGACAAGGACATGTTTTTGTTTTGTTTTTTTTAGAAAAACTATGCTACTGTAATCTTATTGCCCTTTAAAACAGAAATGATGCACACAACCTGGATCTCATTGTTATGGAGGAGGCATATCATGAAAAAGGAAAGATGAGGATGCCAACAACCAGGCTGTGAAACATCTATGTGGGTAAATATGTTGCAGAATGAGAGAGCTCTCGTGTTTCCCCCCCCCCCCCCTTCAGCTCACTTGTGAATACTTAATGTAAAAATCTAAACATACCAGTTCAGATTTTTGTTTTGCAAGTACATCATATTCTACTGTTCTCACATCAAGTCTGTCATTATGTGTGTCTGTAGTGTATGATGAAGACTCACTAGAGCGCTGGTGTAGGTGGGGTCTGAAGTGTCATCCTCTAAGAAGCGTGACAGGCCGAAGTCAGACACTTTGCACACCAGGTTGCTGTTGACCAGGATGTTCCTGGCTGCCAGGTCTCTATGGACGTAGTTCATGTCACACAGGTACTTCATGCCGGCTGCAATGCCGCGCAGCATTCCCACCAGCTGGATCACAGTGAACTGTCCATCATTTTGCTTTAAGGAAAAAAAACATCAAATGAATGTTTTGACTTTGTGATGAATAATACAATAATGGCTGAACACTATACGTACTGGATAATAGGACTGTATAGTGACAGAATTCCTACAAATTCATTCTGCAACCACATGTATCCTTGCCGACTTGGGATCAGATCTCATCAAAACTTTGTCTCTTGCCTAATCTGTTGTAAGCATTATTGGTTGTTGCAACAAATCATTTTTGCATGGGTACTTCCTAATGGATAACTAAAATAATGTAGCTCAACATTCTTACGTCACATAGGCGTTTTTCAGAATTGTTTTCCAACTGTTTTTTCCTCTTAATCTTAAACCATTAAAGAAACAGCCCTTTTTGTTGTGATTATCTATGAAAGACACCAAAAAGCATCAAACTGAGTTTTCCACTTACACATGTGATAAGTTGGTCTTAAAATTTAATTAATCTTTGCACTCACTTAACTGTTCAGTTAGATTTCCTGTAGATTTAAATTTCAGATAAAGGCTGATGTTTTTTAGTTACAAGATGTTGTTTTTTTTTCTGGAGTAGTCAGTGAGTCATCATAGCTTTTATTGATGAATATTTATGGTGACCTGTGGTGCCATTACCCAGCCAGCATGTCCATGTGGGCCATACATGGGTTAAATGCGGGATACGTGTGTACTAAGTGGGAGTGGGCATAAACAGGGCAAATTGTATGGGCCCCATATTGTTTCAGTAACATGGGACCCACATGTGAAGCCTATGTGGGCCGGCTAAATGGGCCCAATTTAAGGTCCATTCTGGTCCCACTTAGAGCCTATATGGGCAAACATATGGGGCCTGCATGGGTCTCACTCAGTTGGGCCTCACCTGACACCAGGTCAGAACCCACTTAAAGCCCATATGGGCAAACACAGGTGGGGTCACCATGGAAACTGTGGACAAACCCACTTGGGACCCATATTTGCAGCCCAAATGTAAACCTTGTGGGGCCCATATGGACATACTGACTGGGTATCAATCTGACATTTTACACAAAAAATACCTAAATCTAATCTAGGAATAACTACATGAATAGCGTGTTGTGTATGGAGAGCTATACTGGTGGTAGGGGGCTGTTAGCTTCACTTTCTGGTCTGTACTTAGTTTTGAAAAAGTATTGCAGCAAGTGTAATGGGATGCATGTATAGATCAGGATCAACTTGTTCATCTGTCAGTGTTTTTACCCTGAGGAAAGAGTCGAGGGATCCGTTCTCCATGAACTCGGTGATAATCATCACAGGGCTGCTCTTGGTCACCACCCCCTCCAGGTGGATGATGTTGGGGTGGTCAAACTGGCCCATGATGGACGCCTCGCTCAGGAAGTCCCTTCTCTGGCGTTCAGTGTAACCCGTCTTCAGTGTCTTAATGGCCACCAGGATCTCTCTCTTCCCAGGCTGCCGCAGGTTTCCACTGCAAACCTCCCCGAACTCACCTAACAAGAAGATGGAGGCAGACAATAGAGGGTGAATGACATTAAAGTTAAAACACCCTAGCTTTCACCCCAAAATGTTTACTGTATTTCAACTTCAGCTACAGTATTACCATTTTATTTATTATTAATGTTATTTGTTTTTAAACTTTTTCTCTCTCTTCATTCAATTAATTTGGAATATTTTGCTTATGTATTACCAGAGGACCTATGTTTAGTAAAATAGTGCTGTTTTGTAATCCCATGTGGAATGGGCCAGATGTTTGGCATGACACAGAAATAAAAATAGAAGTAAAAACAGGCACTGAAGAGTTCCAATAAGTCCAGTAAGAAACCTTCTGAAAACCTCAGCCATCTTTTTGATGGACTGTTCTACTTCACCTGCACCTATCACTTGTTCAATCTTGACACAGGAAATGTCGATCTCCATGGCGAACTCTCTCACTGCCTCGTTAGGGTCTTCATAAGTGAAGGGGTCGATGTAGATCTTCATTCCTGGTGACACTTCAATAGAGAGATAAAGAAAAAGGACAGCAACAGCTATACACACAAAGCAGAAAAAATAAAAGCAGAGCTAAAAGATCCTGAAATCTGAATATACTTTCATTAGTTTTGCCAGCTGTGAGTCTGATGATTAGACTCAACTATGCCAACAGCCTCTAACATACTGTGCACTGTAAAAAGTGTTACTTACTGTGACCACTGGTATAATGTTGGAGTTTGTCTGTGTAGTCTGATTCTGGTCTGTCTCCTGAACTCCTCCTGCTAATGACAGACATACACAGAAACTTTTTTTGAAAGCAAATCTCTCTCGAGTACGCAAACTCCATCCACTGACAGAAAAAGCTAGTAAGTGGACCCTTTAGTTGTGATTGTTTTGTCAGAACACAGATCTACGCAGTCTATTTTTAAGTGTACAGTGATGGATCCTCTGGAATGCACATCAATTTCATAACTCAAAATGCCTTTGAACAATCCTCCTAGTTCCTAGTCGGAAATTTCAACTGGAACGCCCCCTGTAATCGGATCTGCGACTCGGAAAGCTGGACGTACCCCACTAGCCCCGACCTCAAAATCCAACGTTAATGCCAATATCCTGTTTATTAGCACTTTTGTCTCATTTGTATCTCATTAAATCAGTTGTACACACAGCATTGTCCAACTTCCATCTGTGGATGTGTTGCTACACAGTTTGTATGAGCAAAACACAGCAAAATGTATTTTAACAACTGTATTGCTATCAGTGGCTAACATGACTGAAACTGGTTTTCAGACTTCAGTAAACTGGAACGATACAAACTTGGGTGTGACGTCATTCCCAGCTCCAAGCTCAGATTTCCGAGGTAAATGGAATGCACCATCAGTCTTACCCCACTCACTCTGGGAGTGCATGAAGGTTTGTTTTTTTTAGATTTTTTTCTGGCATATATGCTTTATTTTACAGTAGAGAGACAGGAAATCACAGGAGAGAAAGGGCGGTGTGACATGCAGCAAAGGTTTGCCAGCCGGGACTCGAACCAGGGTCCGCTGCATATATGGCATGTGCCCTTAACCACTCGACCACTTCATGCGCGCCAGTGCATGAAGATTTTGAGCTCCTGAGCTCTTTGTTAGACCTCTATGTTTACTGAGGATGTCCACAGTAGTTTGGAGTGAGTCTCTTTGGATGTTTTTGATCTGATTTCAACTCAAATTCTGAGCTAGAGTGCATGTCTTTTATTTTAAACTGTTGTGTTATAAGCAGGTCAGATTTTCTGTTAATGAATTGTAGAACACTGAACTCAATTTCAGTTGGGAGCAGATCGTCCATGTTTGTGGCCTGTTTTGTCATCTAAGGGGTTGGCTGGAGTGGCTTGTGGAGGTATCTGGCATGCTGGACTGTAGGTAGTAGTGATCCATAAAGCTTTCCAGTCCGTTATATGATCCACTTTCTCCATGAACAGGTCCAGAGGTGCAACGATAAAAGTTTGTGTGATTTGATTAATGCATGTCCGTGATTTCAGTCTTTGCAGTGCTGTTTGTTGTGTTGACAGTAATGCAGTACAGTGAAGCAGCTAACTGAAGTAGGTCGCTATGATGAATCTCACTAATGTAGTCATTGATCACTGACTCAATGACTACGTGTAATGTGACAGGGGTCGCTTGTAGTGACTAACCAAAAGAGAATTGTCACTAAAGTTCTACAGAAGTTCTACAGTTTGGTACAATCAAGATAACATATGCTAATATATCATTTCATGGCTTGCAACATTACCAACCCACCTGCAGCAGACAATTACGAAGACAGTGATGGCAATGATGAGGACGACTCCTGCAGCAGCTGAACCAATGATGAGGGGGAGCTTCTCCTGGATACTGGAGTTATATTCCTCTGCATGGCAAAAGACAGAAAATGAAGATGAAGACTGAACACCATTCTCACACAAGCTTCTACTTTAAAAAAGGTGTCAAGAGAAAGTAGAGACCTAACATAGAGGTTGCCAAGATGTGAAGCTTTGACTAGCAAGTGGTAGTAGGTCAATACTGAGGTTGTAGTGGGTGGTGGTGGTGTACTGAAGTGCATTATATTGAAAAGTGTTCTTAATATTTTGCCCACCTTATCTATGTTAATGGAGTGGACAAAATATTAGGAAAACCATTCAATATAATGCACCAAACTACACCAACACCCACCATGAGCACAATAATAAACGTAAAGTAGAATTATCACCTTTCTGACAAAAATGTCAACGAAAATGTAAAATGTAAGCTTCGTAAAAGTAGAATTTGTGGCAGAGCTGTTGTATTGCCTTGCATTGGCTGGTGAATGTATGTAAAGACTTAGTTGGCCAGAAAAACCAATTGGCGCTCATACCTTCAGTCATGGTTTGGAAGTACATTTTGCCACTGAAGCGGCCAAATCCAGCGACAGTCCGAGCCCGAACCTGAAAGACGTAGATGCCTCCAGGCTTCAGGCCTCGTATGACTGCAGTGTTGGTCTGACTCCTTGTTAGAGATGAGTTCCACTCTGCCTGGTTCTAAAAAAAATACACATCAGAAAATGATGTGTCAGTAAATAAAGATGAATGAGATACTGTTAATGAGTCACTACAGCGGTAATTATCTCCGGGAGTTTGTGACAAAGTCTTCATCATCAACACTGCTGTACCTTCTCATAGTACTGCAGTTCATAGTCCAGTATGACTCCATTGGGCTGATCAGGTTGGGACCAGGACAGTGTGATGCTGTATGGGGTTCTGCTGACCTGGTGGATGATGGACACTGCTGATGGAGCTGAGAATGACCCAAAGGGAAGCAAAGTTAACAGCTGTTGAGAAAAAGTCAAAGTTTATCTGCCAGGTGAAGTGTCGTGATAGACTCACCAGCCTGGTTGGTGGTGATGTTAACAGATGCGTACTGTGGTGAATGAGGACTCTGTTCAGACACGCCGTTCACAGCTTGTATTTCAAAGGTGTACTGGGTGTGAGCCAGGAGGTCGCTGATGTGGACACGGGTGTCTGTCAGTCCCAGCTGACGAGGCACAAACTGCACGTTGTCTCCGCAGCGAGTGCAGCCGCCACGCCCACTGCCACAGCTCTTACAAATGATGTTGTAGACGACATCTTCCCGGCCACCGCCCTCCTGCGGGGGGCTCCACTCCAACCTCAGAGAAGTCTCATTCACCATGGAGATGACGTTTTGTGGAGCTGATGGAACAGCTGGAAAAGAGAGAGAGAGAAAATAATGTAATGTTAGACAAGGTAAGGTACTTCTGAAACAGAACTCACATGTCAAGCAGGCAACAGTAGGACAGATACCAAAAATACTTTTCCCCCTTCAATTTTCTTTTGAGGTGGAGGTTTAAATACCCCCATTATTCATTTTAAAAGGTTTTCCTGCTGGACAGAAGATGTCTCCTACTTCAATGTAAAGTGTACTTGCAATGGAGGTTTCAAGTTCCCAAGTCCCACTTCTGTAAGTTGAAAATAGGACCATGATTGGCTTGCAAACTATTTGTGATGTCACAAATCATAGTCACAGAAAATTATTTTTTTAAAGAGCTCAGAGAAACCTTCCTCCTTTAGCAGATGAGTGAGAAAATATTTGAACATATGTCATTCTGCACAGTAAAGATCAAGTTTTCAACTGTAGGAACAAGAAAAAATATTTTTGAGTGGAGGGGGACTTTAGGTTTTTGCAGGTGCTGCTTTAGTAGTGCAGATCCATGTAAACAAGTGACACCACAGAAGCAAATGTGTTATACTTGGATCCCAAAGAATTTGTCAAGATTGTCTTGTTCATATTCAGTACTTTATTTAGTATTTTGCTAGATCGTGACTATTCATCACTTTTTTTGTTACTTTTTTTCTTAAATTGACTAGAGGTCGATTGCATAAGCCTGTGGTTTCTTGACCTTTCCTGTCACATTTATTTTATTTCTCTCCTTACTTCTGAGCCATGGATTCAGGAGGGGCAGTGCTCTCACTCTTTACCATTATACTGAAGGGGTCATGGAGTTTGGCTATTCAGTCTGCATGTGCAGATGAAGACTGGATGGACTTTGTAGATCTGGAGGCTTATGAGGTGCGTCCACATTCTCAAGCATGTTCTCAGTTTGTGTTGGGCTCTGCCTGGCTTGTGTTTGGTCACCTATTCTATTTGTGATTATCATGGTGTGAAGAGAGGCTGTCTGGAAGAGAAAGCATTGATTAAGATTGTCATAAAATATTCAAATGAAAAGATCAGTCCACTCAGGGGAGCCAATGGATGTCTGACCTAAGACCCCTCCCTCTGTGGTGAAGAGGAAGGTGAGTCCAAAAGTGAAGCTCTCTGTTTGTCAGTCAATCTACGTTCCAGCCCTAAACTATGGTCATGAGCTTTGGGTAATGACCAAAAGAATGAGATTGAGAATACAAGTGATATCTGGATCTGGAATGAGTTTCCCTTGCTGGGTGTCTGGACTCCTCACACTGTCTCTAAGGACGATCCTGTCTACAACCAGCTCAGAAAAGAACCAATGCTCTTTTTAAAGTAACCACTTGAGGTAGTTTGGGTATCTGATTCCTCTCCCTGGAGGATTTCTGGGCAGGGTTGGGAACACCTTAGGATTACCCAGGTAGAGCTGGGGGATGTTGCTAGGGAGAAATATGTGTTGGACACCTCACTACACCTGGTGCTGCAGTGACTCAGAACAAGGATAGTCGTTAGAAGATAGTTGGAGAGATGGATTTTTACTTAAGGCCTGTTTGGCTCTCCTAGTTCAGTCTCAGTCATTACAGAAACATAAATGACCTCAATATCCATGAGTGAACTAGCCCCAATGATATAGATTCAAACAGCCCAATGCTTTGTAATGTTTTTGCACTGCATAGATGGATAGGTATTTTTAATCTTATAATTTGCATTAAAGTTCTATCCGTGACAGTGACAGCTGGCGTATACATACTAGTACAGGGCATCTGTGGAGGATCGGAGTCGGAGCGGTAATAGCCATTGCGGCAGACGCAGTTTGTTGCTCCCTCGTTGGTAGTTCTGCTGTTGATGGGGCACTGCAGACATCTGTCGTCTCCCTGTGCAGCCTTGAAGAAGCCTGATACACAAGCTGGAGGAGGAGATAGAGAGTGCACAGAGAAGAGAGAGGACAAAAGACAAAAGAAAGAAGTGATGAGAACAATAAGCTTAGAAACAAAGTGTCTGATGAAGTCAATCTGTAGTGTCAACTTGATATCATGTTGGCTGCTGGCAGCATCGGTATCAAAAACATCAGTATTAGTATTAGTCTAAAATACTGTGTCTGAGCTCTAGTAGTCCATCTCTACATTTCCCCCTCAGCATATGTTTAGTCATGATAGCACAGACATCTGCATCTCATAAAGGTCAGCTCATTGAAGTGACACATACTGGGCCTCCTTCAGATGCTGTCAGTTCTGCTGTCCACAGGAACAAAAAACATGGTATGCATGTGGAGCAAAGGATACTGTCTGTACTCTTTACATAAGATGATCAGTCAGTAAAATGAGAGAGAAAGAAATCTGTACTATCAATATTTAGTTTTCCATCATTTTTTTTGTTCCTGTTTAAATGCATAATGGAAGATGCCACCTGTACCATGGTGACTTTACAAGCAATATACATAAATACAGCAGAAAAATTACCATTGTTTTTTAATCTAATCCACCACAGAATTAACAATAAAAAAAATCACAAGCTTTAAAAGTTCATATTTCTTGCATTGGTAAAGGAATGAATTGAATTATGTTGTAGTGTAAAGGTAGATACTACTACTGTAGATAACTGAACTGAACTGCATTGATATAAAGGCATTTGGTAAAACCCTAACCCCAACACCAGCTGTGTTATATTCTTAACACAAAAGTTCTTAAATGTAAATGGTCCAGTGCACATATTTCAGTCTGAGATGGATCAAGTCACTGCACTGACACTGCAATGATAAATGTGTAAATTATATTTTGTGACCTTAGAATTATGAAGTTCCACCTGCGTTCAGAGTGGTTTTGAGATGTTGAGGTTCAAAGTTTTGACATCATACCAAAACTGATATACACTATAGTTTATTTGTCAAAATAACAGACACCCTCAATATACTCTAAATATATAATATCCAGATCCTACATAGGTCTATATAATCTGCTGAGGCTTCACAGAAAGTAGTTATTTTGTTGAAGATATGAAGATTAGTCTTAATTTCTTTCAGTAGAGAAAATGTATGTATCAGCTTCTCAAGGTAGTTATGATTTATATTTGGGCAGACAAGAATTACCTCCAAGCTCCATTAGAAAATGATCACTCTCAAAGATGCCAGCTGTTGCAATAATGTCGATATTGTGGGTGTGGTGGAAGGCGCTGAAGGGTGAGATATGCAAGGGTTTTTGCAGAGGCAGTGGGGCTCCCACTGAACCAGCCAACGAGGCAGCAGAGACTGGCTTTTTCTTGTGTGTCTGCTGGGATTTGTTGCCAGAAAGGCAGTATTGCTAGCGGCCAGAGAGAAGGGACGAGTGACATGAGAAGGCAAACCGGTATTGCTCCTCCAAGACCTGTCACAGGACATCATTCAGAGACGCAAGAAGCTAGATGGAGTGAAAAAGCAGCTAAGGAGAAGGTATGTTATGGTATACTGTACCTGGCCATTCTGAGAGTTGTCGCTGACAATATCAGACAAACTTTCACTTTGCCTGAGATTGTCTTTCGTCAAAAGCCTAATAAAACACAGAGGTTATAATCGATGACTGAAATACCTTTACCAGGATTTGGTTTTGTGAACTATTGTGTGAGTTATCTTTGATTTAAACATCTACAAGTCGGGACAGTGCACATGCAGATCTGATGATGCTGGGACTGAATTATAATGCATTTGCAGTCAATGCTTGGAGAGGCTACTATGTTACACCATATCTTTTTTTTCCTGCTTTTTCTCTCAGACAATAGGTTAAGATTGAAAAGTATAAATTGAGATGTTGATCTTCGTGCATCCCTTGATTTTAAGCTAATTGAGTAGATGCTAGGCTATAATATAATACAATTTTGGAGTTATGTTTTGTCTTATAATATAAGCTTCATAGCGGTTCAGTGGGTTTGGGACGTCACAGACAGATTACTCCAGTGTATTGTTCAAGAGTAAAAGTTATGGTAAACCATCTTGTTCTATCAGATGCCAAAATATTGGCAAAGAGGCCTGGAGAAACAGGTCTTATTCACCTGCACCAAGTGTGTTAAGAGAAAAGGGGTTTTCCTTGAGCCCACTGATCTTTGTGGTGGCACTTGAGCCTTGAGCAGCTGCCATCAGAAATAATGCAATTAAGGGCATTCAAGCAGAAAAACAGAACAAAAATGAATTTGTATGCAGATGATGTTTTGTTCTTAACCACAAAAAAACACAGAAACAACATAACCACATATATTGTTGGCTTCCTCCAAGTTTAGTGTATTTGGGCATCAAGATTGTCCCAGGTCTAAAACATATTATAGTTTTTCTCTCAGCTGTCTAAAATGTATATATTGCAGAAGTGTTCTAGGATGGGTTCAAGCTTTCATATCACAAATGGAGAGGAATCCCAGTTAGGAACCCATTGCTGGCATTTGAAAGGGAATCTTTGGGAGTATCACACCACACCACAGGGTGAAAGCCTTCCTTTTGGTGAAAATATCATCACTTTGGTATATCAAACTACTGATGGAGTGGGAATCTTAATTGAAAATGTTTTTGAAAATGACAAATGTATGTCATTTAAACAGATGATGGCTAAATATAAAATCCTAAAAAAGATTTTTTGGAAATATCTTCAATTGAGAAGCTGTAGAATGTCTAAACAAAGAAAACCCTCCCTAATGACTCAAACATACATAAAAAATGTCAAAGCAATTGGTTGACTATGGGCTTCTAGATTTTATTATTTTAGGAGACAATCTCACCTGCATCTTGGTGTAATATGCGAAGGGAAGTGCATTTGATATTTGTTAAACAATGTTTTAATGTTAGCCTTAACATTACATACGTTTAGTAACATTACAACAAAGTTATTAATATTACCCTAACATTTGACCGCTAAATAGATGATTCCGTGCCAATTTAGTGTAAACATCCAACATGTCAATGACAAAGAAGTGCTCATCATCACTCCTAAATCCCATTTCAAAACATCTCAAGACAAATCCAAACCAATTACGTTAAAATCTACACAAAAAAGTCCTGGCAAATCAACACAACAGTAACATTAGCCATCTCCTTGACAACAACACAGAGTACAAACCAACCGCATAATCAGCCAACATATTGTTATTGGACGCTGAGGGGTTGCACTTAATATTACATGTTCACCACATCTAGCTAACCCTAAATTAGCCGCCTTGAAACCTACAATCAGTCATCATATATTAATATCACTTGTTAGTAAGTATTAATCCAGTCAGAGAAAGTAGATCTGTAATTCAGCAGTTCAGGTCAACTTATTTTCAAACTCTGATGTGGTCACATGATGGCTCAACGAGCATATGAAGACCATGGGATTTAATTGGGTCTAATGCATGAATAATAATAGGCCTAAAGAAGCCTATATTGTGTATGATGAAGAAATGAGATGAAATAGGGCTAACATTTGAAATGCATACCATGCATATGGTAGTTAAATATTACTGATATGTGAAAATAGGATATATATATATAGCCTATTTTGTGTGTGTGTATATATATATACACACACCCACATATTGTGGAAACTTGGGATAGCAATAACAACCATTACTTTAGCCTTATGTCTTTGATTGTGAGCAGCTTTGATTGTGTGTGTGTGTATACACACACATTGTGTGTTGTATAGAGCTACTTACCTATGAAATGTTATCATTCCATGGTGTTGGCATTTCTCTATGTACAGAGGACAGATTACCTGCTGCTATATGGTTGAGGCACTTCCCACAGATGTGGAATCTACATGTAAGCCTATATATCTATGGGTTCTTGGAAGAAAAAAAATAACAGCCATTTGGGACTTCATTTTGCCTTAATTCAACAACAAAATAGCTGGAAGAAACCATGAAAATGTGTAGACCAACATCTAAATACATCCAGAAGGTAGTGAAGAGGATTCTAGTGATGAGGCATATGGCTGCCCACTTTGAGCCTGGTTCTGTCTGAGGTTTCTTCCTGTTAAAAAGGGAGTTTTTTCTTGCCACTGTCCCCAAGTGCTTGCTCATGTGGGAATGTTGGGTCTCTTTATAATTAAAACCTGAAGAGTTCGGTTTAGAACCTGCTCTATGTGTTAAGTGCCTTGAGATAACTTTGTTGTGATTTGGCGCTATACAAATAAAGATTGATTGATGAGGCAACTAAATCCATCTCCTGAATGATCAGCTGTTATGCAGTAAAGAATACAGTAAAGGCCATATAACGCCAAGCCAGCAAGAACAAAAGTGAGTGACAATTCTCAAGACAGTGTGGGAATTCCAAAATGGGTTCCAAAATATTGTGTTTTGTGCCATATGACATTTTACACAATGTCTGGTAAAAACAGGAAAACGCATAGACATGAGCTACATCTGTTACCACATTTACTGTACGCATCAAAGATATCAACAGCTTTAGCCTCTGAATGCTATAAAGACATTAATTTAAATATACAACATGAAAATGAGACGTTTTACAGATGAAAAATAGAGTAAACATGATCCTTACACAATACACAAAGAAACACACACTTCTTAAAAAGAGGGGGCTATCACATCATAGGCCATGTGTGTCATTAAACTTCACATTCCTACATCAGCAGCAGTTCCCCATTCAGCCGCAAAGCTTAATCCCACAAAGCATTGCAGGGATAATTGAGTCCTGGCTGGAGAGTTTTTAGTTAGAAAAAATCCTTTGACCTTCATCTGCAGACCATCAAATGAAGTATTGTTCTCTGCTGTGTGTCAAAAAGGATCATGTCACATGTGAAGTCCTCACTCAGCCAATACACAGTAAACATTAATGATATGGATCAGATAGAAACTTAAATACCAGGGTAATGTGTCCAGCTGTCATGCACAAGACAATGCCTGGAAGGCCCAAATAAAAATGAATCAGAATCATTGCATATCTCCGAAAATACTCTTCCAGTTCATAGACTAAAATATCAAATCCAGACTGCATTTTAATATAACATTATTTACATGTTGTTTTTAAAGATGATTCAATCAACACCACCTATTTCATAAAAATGTATTTCATAAAACTAAGCACACAGTTTAAAATGGAGTTTCTTCCCTTTAGCTAGCAGTTGCTTTTGTTGTAAGGTAAAACAAATTTCCAGCCATCATCTGCATAGTCAAAAGAAGCAGCAGTCACCTGAATATGAGCGGTTTAGGATCTTGGGGTGAAATTCTGACTTATTTTACAATAATGTAATTATCAACATCATCATGTCTATATATGGACTTATCGTATGATACATAGACATGACCTTGATCATTTTTTGACCTCAGTATTTCCACACTTCACATTAGCAGCTAAGATGCTATTCATGTCACATTGGCTAAACAAGTAGTGTCCTCCATTCCTCACTGTGTACGTCCTGAGTGGAGACTGTAGAAGAAT
The DNA here is from genome assembly GCF_963691925.1 of Scomber scombrus. Taxonomy (NCBI): domain Eukaryota; kingdom Metazoa; phylum Chordata; class Actinopteri; order Scombriformes; family Scombridae; genus Scomber; species Scomber scombrus. The sequence goes on from NC_084979.1 coordinate 2,247,221, forward strand.
TAAAGGGAAATAACTCTGTCCCCAACCATAATGATAGTAGCACCCACTCTCCAATCCCACCCCCCACTCCTCTTACATTATGATGCTTTTATATGATCATTATATCAGTGGTATAAAATGATCTTCAAATGACAATAATATCGTTTATCGCTATTATTTCTGAGACGATATACTGTAGCATCCAACAAAAGTAGTTATTGTAACAGGTCTAGTGTTGTAGATGGAACACTCTTAGCAAAATGACGTTGTTGATAGTGCACCAAAGCGGATGACGGACCAAACTGCCTACATTTTTATCCCTGGAGCCATGCTGCTATTGTGGCTAGAACTGCATGATAATAATTATTACCAACATTTCAGCTGACTAAATACAATGTTCTGCAAAAGCAGAAGTATCTTCCAGTTTTAAGTCCTTACCTCTGCAGACTGTACCATTCTCCAGCGCTTCGTAGCCAGCTTTACACATGCAGCGCCCGATGGGTACCATCCACTCCCCATCGCCGTTACAATACAGCTTGATGGGAACATCGACCTCCTCGCCGTTAGGAACACACACCCCTCTGGCTGCCACCAGGGAGGTGCTCTCTGCTCCGGACAGAGTCTCAGGGAAAAGGGCGCCATTCTGGATCACACTGGGACATTTCCTGTAGAAGACGCGTACAGCGATGAGTGACATACAGGCACCGTAATCCTGGAATGCGAGGTAGAAGCCATTGCGTGAAACAGGTCCAAAACTCCGGACTTCACTGTTGATCTTCATGATGCGGCCCCCGAGGTCAACCTGAGAGAAGCTCTCATCGGCCGCTATAGTGTCCACTTTAACCCAGGGGTTCTCCATCCATGGTGGGGACGTTTTAGTGGCTGTGTCCGAGTCAGACTCATAGTAGTACAGGTTAAAGGTCTCTTTGCAGGAGCCGGGGACATTGGGTATTGAACTGCAGTCACGTACTGAGAACTTCATCTGGACGTGGATGCGCTGAGCACCACGCCGACGGATGTACTTGGTGCGTACCCAGTTGTTCTGGCTGCTATCGAAGACATTGCACACCTGATATGTTCGGATGGTGTTCATGTTTTCGTTGTAGCCGCTAACTTCTTCCCACTAAAAGCGAGAGAAGAAAAACATGAAGATACAATGACACACAAAACATGTACAAAACCTATAAATATCTTAGCAGTAGCAGTTAATCTTAAAGGTAAATCTTCCATTTAAACTATCGTATTGCCCAAATGTAAAACTCCCTTCTCCAACAGCTGTTTCTAAAGGTAGATTATACCAGTGTTCTCCAACCCTGCTCCCAGAGAGCTACCGCCCTGCATGTTTTAGGTATCTCCACCACTCTAATACACCTGATTCTAATTATTAGCTCATTACCAAGCCCTTCATGAGCTTCAGCTGCTTGATAATGAGCTAATAATTAGAATCAGGTGTGTTAGAGTGGTGGAGATACCTAAAACATGCAGGACAGTAGCTCTCCAGGGTTGGAGACCACTGCAATACACATTCACACTTGTTCTGTTGGGAATTATTAAATAGGAGGAGAAAAAGTCCCCTATCCTTCAAGCCTTTTCTCTTGTAAAAGTGAAATAAACGCATTATTTTGACTGTTTTGTCTTTTTGAGCTCCTCAACATCATCACCGTACAACGGATTCTATATATTTTATATTGAATTTTAATGCATTGACTGTAATATCTGTCATTAAATTCCAACATTTCCTCCATCATGATTTAATGTCAGTTCTCCTTAAAGGGCGAGTTCATCATTTTCTTAAAACAACAGTCAGGCGCCCAAATTTGTTTATACTGTACTGACCATGAGAACATCCCTTCATAATACAATTCTAATGTATGTGTATTATGCTAATGAGATCTCAACAAACACACTACTCAGGTGGCAGCAACACACACACACACACACACACACACACACACACACACACACACACGGATGACTAACAAAGGCTAAAGGACAGCTCTGTGCTGAAGGGGACAAGTTGATACTGTTATCATTTTACTGGCTTTATGCGTCTATTTTCATTTTTGTAATGAATCTGTTTGTTTTCTTAGAGTCTCATCAGCTGTGTGTCATTCGATGAGTCATAATCTATGGAGACTGGCCCAAACATGACTATGGGTTCTTCACTGGTGTTTGAGTACACAAGGTCACTTGTCAAGAAGACACAAACATAGATAGTGTTATTCTTCTGATGAGGTCAGTTTCTCTGTCAGCCAGAGGATATGTCAGATGTTCTGAGTCGAGCACACTCTCACTAAGTGTTATATAATGGTCATATCTGAACGTTGATTATTTATGTATGTACTGCATAGATTGTCCTGTATGCAGTAGCCTACATATAGATCATGCATAAAGCCACATGTATTTTTTAAAAAGGTACATGTCTATTTTAGATGCAATCATTATGTTTAATTTAAATATGGAGGAATATTTCATGTTGGAGGCGAGAGATAGTGTGTCCCAATTCAACACTGTATATTAATGTTATGTTTCTTGCTCTGGTTTCTCTCACATGCCCCACAGACCTGTACATTAGGAAGGCCTTAACTGAGTTATATACAGTACATGTATGCCTGTACATGTGCCTCCTGCTCTGTGTGAGCTGTGATAGGCAAGAAAAGGCACATTTTCACTCAGAAAGGATGCTGTAGAATTTGTCCCTCATCAATTACATTGGATTCCTGTCATTAAGGGAATGTCTTCATCACTGGTATGGATAGGAGGAATGATCACAGCTACCAACAACTGAGTCAATGTACATGCAAGCATGTGACCATTGCTTGAATCTAGACTTGTAAAAATGTGAACCTATCCTTTAATGATGATGGTGCACTACTTTTGGTAGTTGATACAGAAGAAATTGATACATCATTTTGTTGTAACAGGAAGTTATACAAAGCGTGCACCAAACTGCGAACCTCAGGAGGAAGCCACCGGTTTCAAAGCTGTATAAGTCAAAAGTAAAATGATTACTAAATAAACATAATTTACTTTGTAGTATTCATTGCTTTCAGACTCTTTCCTTTTCATCTGTAAACAGTGAGACAGCAGTCTCCCTAAACTGGAACATGGACTATTTTCATTATCGATTAAAGCTGTCGATTATTGTCTAGCTTAATCGATTCGTTGTTTGGGCTGTAAAATGTCACAAAATGGTGAAAAATGTTGATCAGTGTTTCCAAACATAAAGATATTGTTTTGTGACAGTTTATTGTCATATAAGACCAAAAAACCCCAGAAATAAATCACATTTAAGGAGAAGATTGGCAATTAATCAATTAATCGACTAATCGTTGCAGCTCTAGACTGCTGATAATCTTCAGAGGATACTTTTAAATATCATTGACAGTAAAATACTGATGACCTCATTGTCTTTTTGTTTTAAGCTATTTCCAACAAAGACCATGATGTGAGGGTTTTCAGCCATCCATCAAAAGATCAAACATGTTCTAGTAAAATCACGTGCAGATGCTGTCACACTGTACCACATATGCATCGGAGTGTTAGCTACATATTTTTAAAAGAATCTTGGTTTGCTCCACTCACCCCCTGTGATGGGGAGATGGTCCAACCCAGTTCTGCTGTTGCTGTTGTTGAATCCATTAGCACCTCTGCAGGAGACACAAATGAAAAGGTCAGACATAGAAAAAATGATTTGAGTTATGATTGATGATATATAACTGTGTTTCCTTAAAGAAAGATTACATTTCCTTCTAAACAACTCACACAACATTCTGTCCATAGTCCTATTTCTTTGTAATGTATCATAATACAGCTGGCTTCCCATCAAATATGACTCAATATTATAATACTATGTGTCTGTCATAGATTATACCACAGCATGCCTTCTCTTAAAGTCACTCTCCACTCAAACATATGTTTCACTGATATTTGATTTATTAGTTTAAGTTTAAGTTTCTCACTAATAATCACATATTGGGGCGTGTACCTGTGAGCATGATTTGTAACATCACAACAGATTTTTGAGCCAATTTACAATTACATCATTAAAAAATCTAAACATTAGAGGCAATGAAACAGCAGATTGACCCACAAAGCCAGCAAAGGCACAGATTACTGTAGCTGTTGGCCACATTTCAAAGTTGTTGGGGTTTTTTTTATGAAGTTGACAGAATTAACAACCCAGCAGTTGAGAGTCACTAGACAATGAACTGTGTCTGTGTGTGTACAGAGATATCATGGCAGATTTGTAGTAAACAGTGGAGCTAAAAGGTGATGTGGTTCTTTAACTGTATTATCAAATAAATGCTAATTAACCCTCCTGTTGTCCTTGGGTCAAATTTTAAAATATTTTTATATCAGAAATATGAATTTCTTTCATCTATCTGAAAAATGACATCGTTGTTTCCATACAACATTCTTTGCAAGTATAATTTGTACTTTATGCTTTATTGTAAACAGTCAAACCAGACTGGGGTCAATTTTGCCATTCAAACATTTGAAGTGGTTTCAAAACTGAATCCTTAATAAACTTTAACATACACCAGTCTGTTACATTTTCTTACATTTACTTAAAATAATTCATAATTTCTGTTTTTAAAACTAAAAAATGAAGTATAATCTCATTTAAATGAGACCTATTCACCATTATTTCCAAAAAATAAGTGTAAAGTTGGAATGAAGTTAAAGAAAAAAAGGTCTAACACAGAATTGGATGATAATTTATACATTATGCTTTATTAACAGTTGAAATTGACCCAGGAAGACAACAGAAAGGTTAATAAGTAGCATTCAGTGACTCCACTGTGTTGCACAGTGAGCAAACCAAAGCAACACAATGCAACATCACCAACAAGTTGAATGATGCTTAACTAATGGCACAGTGTTGGCCAGTTTAATATGTACAAGGTACAATAAGTGTTAGATGAATTTAGTAAGGTGACTGCTGTCATGCTGCTGTTTATGAGTCGTTTCAGTTCAAATGTTGTGATGTTTCACTTTATTAGATTTAAAAGAATATTGATATCATTATGATTGTAAATAACAACATGCAGGTTATTGGTAAATCATTATGATTAGAGCCAGACTGATATATCAATCAGCTGATATTGACCTGTCTCAGATATATTGGTATCAGTATATGTCGTCCGATATGTGCCGTTATATATATTTTTTTTTTAAATGTAAGTAATACAGGCCGCATTTTATGTATATTTGATCCTTTTTCAAGTTTAATATATGCATATGTTGTTTTTTCTTTCGTTTAGTTTTTTAATTTATAACTAGTTATAATGATTCAATTCCCACAGAATTTTACTTTTTAGTGCACTGATGTCATTTTATACTATACATTTTATTGTAAAACTGTAAAATATCATACGTTCATTACATTTGAGGTATCATGACAACAAAAATAGTTTTTATCTACTCTGTACATATAATATTATTGGCATATATTATTAATATCGGATTTTTTTTACTCCCTAATATTGGTAACGGCATAGGCCCAAAAAAATCCAGTATCGGTCAGGCTCTAATTATGATCAGCTGGTTAACCTTTATAATGAAGAGTTACTTAGTTCATTCATTTATTCATTCATTCATTTTCTTTGCCTCTCATCCTCCAGAGGGTCGTAGGGGAGCTGAAGCCAATCTCAGCTGACAATGGGTAAGAGGCGGGTTCACCCTGGTGGCCAGTCAATCATAGGGATGATATGTATAGAGACGGACAACCATTCACACTCATATACACACCTACAGGCAATTTAACCTGACCCACGCAGGGACGGGGAGAACATGCAGACTCGGCACACAGAAGGGCCCCAGCCGGTCGGTGGGTTCCAACCCTGAGGCTCCTGTGAGGCGACAGCGCTAAACACTGCATCACTGTGCCACCCTCATGATGAAATACAACATGACAGTTTGTAGACTACAAAAGAACCAATCCACATTTAGTCGGAGATACTCAGAGCCTAAGATATAAACTCAACAAAAAGATTGTTAACCCCGTACATACTGTTCAGGTCATTTTTTTTACCCATTATCACATTAGTAAAAAGAAAAAACACCCTGAACACACTTGGAAGATACACATTTAGACATATTTTACATACTGTGGTTTTCTGGGGAACTCTGACCCTAACCCCTAACCCTAACTCAAACCCATTCATTAACATAAGCTGAAATCATTGTTTTTTATGTAACACAGGATCATAATATGAATGTTTTTTCTACTTAAACAAACTTGAAGAATTGACTCTTTCTGCTCTGATAGATTTAATAAAGGTTAATTACAAGTTTATTAATGACTGATGAGATATTTATGAATGCAAAAACTCTGGTATAGAGACTCATTATGAGGGTCAGAATATGAACAGTATTTAGGACCTACAGGGACAGAACATATGGTCTCTAATCTGACATTTAAATGGATGTTTGTCATTTGAAAACTAAACCTTATTAAATGATTAGCAGCACGGTTCACTGCACTTAAGTATGTTTATGTATTTAAAGCTGCTTTTAGAGATGCTTTAACAGCAGCATCACTCACTGTTGACCAGAGTGTGGAAACTGTAGAAAATACACAGTAGCAGGTCAGTAGCAATGCAGGAACACAGAAAACGATCATGTAATTAGAGCTTCAGTGTTAAAGCATTAATCGTGATGCGTTTAAGGGGCAGAGCACTGTTCAGGAGAGTGCGAATGGCCACAGACCTGTGGATGAAGCTAAAACGAAGACGTTCACTACAGCACATGTGAAATGAGTGGCAGCTCCACTGCAGACCAGCTCTATTTTTGAAGTAGCAGTTGTGTTACCTCAGGCTCATTGCACTTCTTTTGATTTGAAATAAATCTAAAAGTAGTTCATAAGTAACTTTCTTTGCATTCATTTAATTCCCATTCAAGATCCACTGGTAAGAACTGCTTTACATTGTTAATATGGACTCAAAAACTATTGTGAAATGCAAAATAATAGAATCTTAAATGTGAGTTTTTTTTAAAAAAAATAGTGATTAATCATGATTAACTATTGAAATTCAGCGAGTAATCGCGATTTTTCAGAATGAATCATTTGACAGCCCTAAATATAATATATACTTAAGTCTATGAACCTATTGACATGAGCCTACACCTACCTCATTTGATAACAATCACACGATCAGAACTAAGCTGATCATGGTTAAATAATCCTCTTAATTCTCATCCAGATATTTTGATTCTTTGAATGTAGTTTGAGCTGTTAATCCTGGATGAAGACAAAGACTAAATGAGTAGAGAGTAGAAACCATGATGAGTTGAGTTCATGTTTTTTTCCGCTCAGTTAGAATATCTCTAAATTCTGAGCACCTGCTAAACACCACAATCCCACTGACAGTTCTGTCACCAAAACTAATGTTCAGCATTTTTCTCTGTCCCCACATCCTGTGAGCAGTGTTGGGGAGTAACTAGTAACTATGTAACTTGGTTAGAAAATTAGAAAAGCCATCAAAAGTAATCAAATGTTACATTACTTTGATGAAGTCATTGAAGTAGTTACATTACTTATTGCATTTTAAATAGAGTAACTAGTAATCTATAAACTATTACATCTTCAAAGTAACCTTGACAACCCTGCCTGTGAATGAGGGCTTGACTTAGTGATGTCTGTTTCATTCTTGTGCTATTATTGAATTCCTATATGATCCACTCCTCATGCACACAACTGAACACACTCACACACACCATTTTCCCACCTCAATGAGTCTGTGCATAAAAGTAGCTATTAGCCTACAAACAGAGCAGAAGGAAATCACTGAATGCTTAAACAGGCTGTTTTCATTTTCTGCTTTCTTCAGCTGGCAGAGCACAGGAACCATAACTAGCATTTCCTATTCACACACCTTACATGAATCATTCTAATTATTGCAATGAACAATTTAAACCAGATCTCTTTCAATCATTTCACACCCTCATTTTTTTAAGTAAAGCTGTGGGTTTGCTGCTTTTCTCTGTTTTCTATGAATGTAAGATGAATATCTTTGGGTTTAAGACTGTTGGTTGTAAAAAGAAAACAAAAACAAACCAAAAGAAATGCATCAATCACACACAGCGATGTAAATAACAGTTAGTTCCTGACCTATACACAAAAGCAAACATTTGCAAGCTTGATCTGTCATACTGGATCTGGTTAAAGGGCTACTGCAATAATTTAGTGTTTACTTCCATGACACTGAAGGTTTCAGGTGTAAAAATCAGTGTCACAGAGGCTGATATGTCAACAATTTAAATCATGAGTCTCCAAATACACTTTCCATGATGCAAATCCATTGCCAAGTTATATTTTTCAAATTAACCCCTATTTCAATTTCTAATCATTTTGAATACATAGAGAGTGTGGGTGCAGTATGTCATGCTGAGATATCAGGGCTGAAGGCTGAAGTCAAAGATGGTATCTGCTCTAACCCACTTTCTCCCTCACCATACACTAGGGCTAGTCCATCAAAATCTCCCCATATGTCCCGATAATGATACTTTTCCCAATATAGGTCATTTCATATCCCGATAATGATACCTATATCAGTATGACACATTTTAATTCACTGAATAAATAGTTGGTCCATGGTTGTTTCTGATTTGCTGGCTTTCTCGCTGTCAGCGCTCCCTCTCTTCATTCACTCTCTGTGATTACCGCTGTAACCGCTTATTGGTGGAGCAACTCTGTCCCCCCAATTCAGTGTCTGTACCTTTTATACAGAACAGTGAGGTGAAAATAAGGATGCGGCATTCCCGCCTTGAACAGTCCCTCCTGAGGGCAGAGGAGAGATAAATAAAAGCAAAACACAGAGACACTCTCACACTGAGATGAAATGAAAAGAGTGCATGGAAATGTGGTAAATAACATAAATAACTACTGTTTTGCCGTCATTTATAGTCACCGTATTGCTGCTTCTCTCCTCTTCTCTGCTCTTTCTCAGTGTGGGCGGGACTGAGTCGTCTGTATGCGCAGCAGCAGAGAGACAGATAGCGATGATAGCGAGTTGACAACAACTAAACTCGTCACGTTACTGTAAGTGTAATCAAATCTTCATGAGTAAAAAGCCAAAAGGAGTAATTTAACAATGTAATCTGTGCAAAAGATGGACTGACTCCCAATGATGAAAAATACTGCTGTAAACAGTGTGATTTGCATCACAATGACATAAATGATACAGTAAAATATTAAATGATAGACATTTTTCTCAGGTCACACTCAGGCGGGGAGTTCTGGTCCTCTGAAATGATGCGACAGCTGAAGTAACTTAAAACTGCATTCTATCAAAAGGCCACCAGGGGGCGACTGTTTTGGTGTCAAAAGGACTTCCGTCTCTATACAAGTCAATGAAGAATTCACCAACTTCTCACTTGATTTCTAACCTCAGTAAACGTTTTCAAAATGTGTTTATGGTCTCAATCGCTAGTTTAAAGCCTTCTTCAATGCAGTATGATGTTTTTTTGTGAAATTTTGGCCTCCCTGATTTTATATTTGACGATAAAGCAGGGTATTCATTAGGGCGTGGCTACGTCGTTGTTGACAGGTTGATTGGTTTACAGGTTCAGGAGGGCGCCTCTTGCTCCTCCTGATGCCCATATAAGTAGAATCCTTGTTTGGTTTTTACCCAGCATGCACCGGAAATGTTCAAGATGGCGCTGCCCAGATCCGAAACTATTTGCTTAAAGCAGCAGTCCACAAACCAAAGGGTGACGTCACGGATGTTACGTCCATTTTATATACAGTCTATGGTCACACTATATATATCATCATAACACACAACCCTACCATACGCCATACCCAGCAACTTAAAGGAGCGCCTGTGAACCTGATAGTGGAATCAATTCCTGATAATGTAATAAAGTGCATTTCCTATTAATGTTATTACAATATTGGGAAATGATTAGGTTCTGCAAAAATAGGGTTAACCCAATAATGTAATAACCTCCTGCCTATTTAATAATTTATTACATCATCGGCACAAAGATTATGACATTATTGGGAAATGCACTTTATTACATTATCAGGAAGACATTACATTACCAAGTTTTATTACATTTTGTATTGAGTTATGAGGGTTTTTTATTACATTATCAGGTTTTACAGCGCCCTCACCACATTTGGAGTGTGCACAAATTAACACATTTTTAAAAATCAATAAATGACTTTAGAAATAGAATAGAAATAAACTTGTAGCTTCTACACTCTCTACTTGGTAAATACGTCAATATGCTTCAAACACAGTGCGTGCAGGATCTACCAGTATCTGAAACTTCCCCTGCTTCCATCCAGTGCAGGTTTTTTTTTTTTCATTCTTCATATACCTACTCCTGTCATTTTACACACGAACAACGCAGTGCAACACCATGACTGTATAAAAGTGTCCTCACGTCGTCTCATACGTACGACATGTGTGGAGACGGCAAAGATACAGAGACGATAGAAAGACATCAAGGAAGATGTGTGTCTGCAGACATTCAGAACAGCTACAATCACATGGACTACAAATGGACGCTTCATACAAACTTGCTCATTTGGCCACGTCTTTAAAGCCCCCCCCCCCCCAGTAAAATCATATAGTCTCCATGTCCTAGATGAATTAACCATGATGACGAAATGCAAACATTATACAATCGTTCTCCCAGGCTCAGGCCCAGGAGTAGTGCTCCTCAATGATGATGAGTAATGCGTAATGCAATTAATAGTCAATTAATCATAGGTCTGTCATGATAACAACTTTTTTTGGACGATATATTGTCTCAGAAATAATCATGATAAACGATATTATTGTCATTTGAAGATCATTTTATACCACTGATATAATGATCATATAAAAGCATAATAATGTAAGAGGAGTGGGGGGTGGGATTGGAGAGTGGGTGCTACTATCATTATGGTTGGGGACAGAGTTATTTACCTTTAATTCTTCTACAGTCTCCACTCAGGACGTACACAGTGAGGAATGGAGGACACTACTTGTTTAGCCAATGTGACATGAATAGCTTCTTAGCTGCTAATGTGAAGTGTGGAAATACTGAGGTCAAAAAATAAGATTGATAAGTCCATATATAGACATGATGATGTTGACAATTACCTTATTGTACGATAAGCCTATAATGTAATTATTGTGACAGGCCTAATTAATCATGATTTGTTTAAATTATGAGAATGTAAAAATGTATATTGTATAAAACATTCAGAAAATACAGAGTTTAACATTTGCTCTTCAGCATAATTGAATTGTTTATTTCTGACTACTTTAATTGCTAAAATGGTTTCTGACACTGCTAACAGATGAATCTTCAGTTGATTACACTATGAAAATTAAAATAAAATTGTAGTCTTGATGTACTAACATGTAACTATAAATGTCCTCAGACAATATATTTACATCTGGATTTTGGTCATTAGAGCGTTCTTCGGGAAAGCATAAGCTCAGCTACATTATATAACTTATTGAATGACTGGACCACTTCATTCACATTTATTCAGACTTGGCTAAAACAGAGAATACACCGATGTTAATAAGTGAAACCCGAGAGAGAGTCTCTGTCCATAATGACGTGGAATTTTCTTGACGTGTTTTCAAAAGATTCAATGACAATGGCCATTTAAATGTTTTCACATCTAGCTGTTAATTGTGGTTATTTTGTCAGCCATGGTCTCTCAGGAGGTCTGGCTAGCCTCCATTCTGTAACCCCCCCACTGGGAGAGTAGAAACAGCCAGTCTGAAAGTCTGGAGAAGAAAGAAAACAAAAAAACGGACTGTGCCTGCACCTCTGATGATTCTGTTAAGTCGGCCAGCACATTGGAGACTCACAAGGCTAGACTGCTCCAGAAAAGAGGTTGGCAGGCAGTTATGAAACAAATACATTTATTAAATAAAGGGGAACTCCAGTGATTCTATACACCAGCATGTTTCCAGGTGTAAAAAGCAGTATGAATCCTTTTTTGATTTTGCAGAGGGAGCTGTGTGAAATGTAATAAATTGCCTCAAGTGATGTCAAAAGGATGATATCTTTATTTCTGTTGCATTGATTTTGATTATTGTATTTTGTTAACTGTCCATTGTGAGTGCAATGATCAATTTCTAGCATATTCATTTAACTTATTGGCAACATCTGACTCCCCGCTTCAGTGACAGAGATTTTCTAGAGGATGTTTTTTCCCGAAATATGTCGGTAATGTAAATTATAACTTGTCAAAATATCAGGTTTTTGTGTTATTCATATCAGCCTTTTATTGGTTTTCAGAATTAAAAAAACGAGCAGCCACTGGTGTGTCCAAATGGCCCATTTTTCCGGGTGCTCGCTTCCTGTTAGTATCAGCAGCGATTAATGAGGAGCTGGGAGAGAGCGGCGAGCCAGGTGTCAGAGCCGCCGCTAAACAGGAATAAAGAGGCCATGAGCACTGACCTGCAATGAATTCCCACAGACTCAGCCAGGAAGGAAGCAGGAGGGGACAGAGGAGACTCAAGATATGAATGAGCACATCTCTGTGCTGCAGCAGTAATACAGCCTTTGGTGTTTTACCGTGTCATCAAGCAATTATAAAGAACTAAAGATGAGTTAAAACACCATTTTCTTACTAATGACAAAGATCATTTGGAGATTCTACTCTAGTCTTGATTAAATTTAAAGTAGCTTGTTTTTCCGCAATACTAAATACTGAAGGCCCTGGGCTCAAAACTGTAAATAAGATTAAATCGATACTGGAGAATGTGACTCCTGATGCGATCCTCTAGAGAGAAGATTTGCAATTGCACATTAACATAATAGAGTTCATATTGAATTACTCACCTAATTAACATCAGCTGACTTGACTTGCCACTGGCAGTGTTTGTCATTTTAACCAGTGAAAGTGACGGTCAGTTTTAGGTGTACCTTTCCTAATGTGTGCCTGAATATACAAAAAAATGCGTCATATTTTTATTTTTGTGCTGCTTTTGGCCAATGTCCAAATTTGACCTTTGTACGCTGCATATTCTATAAAATGTTCTATTGGACCATGATCTAGTGATTGTGAATATCTTTTTTGCATAGATAAACACTCTGTTTGCTCAGTGACAGCTTTAGTAAGGGTTAATCAAACATGAATGAATAATGTGAGGGTTAAATAATCAGGTTGATTAGATTCCAACTGATTCACATTCTTCAATACAAATGCAAATATAATTCTACTGTACAAAATTAGATATAAATATTCCATTTCCATTTTCATAATATGTTTCTGTTATTATTGTTTGTTTTCATTTTTTTTTGTTATATATACATATATACATATATTGTAATTATTTGGTTTGTTCTATGTAGTCATATCATTTTCTGTAATATTGTGTCATTTTAAAAAATTTTAGGTGGAGGCTTTAAAAAAAAAAAGCCCATTTGGGTTTTCTGCCTCTCCCTGCACATTATCTGTCATTATCTGTCACTTGTTGTGTAAATTTTAATTTGTGCAAAAATAATATAAACTAAACTATAATAATGAGTTACAATTTATGTCAAAGTACAAATGATAGTCTGGCTATTCCATGTCTAATATACTATAGACTCTGTAGTACAGAGGATGAGTAGATCCAGAAGGCATACATTTCCATAAGAAAAATATTGTGAATGCATTTCCTCATAGCAAGAAATATATAAAAAATTGATATAAAAAAGTATACGAACATATATTACAATACATTCCATCAGGATACTTTACCAATACCTTACTCTGAGAAATGAAATGAAATAAACATGTTTTTTTTCCATTTCCATCTTTTTACAAAGTATGGATTTCTATTGGAAGAAAACCATCACTAAATATCAACACTATAAAACAACAAATACATGTTCTTCTCCCATTTCCTGTCAAATCTCTACCATCAAACAGAGCTAGTGAATCCAACCAGACAGCAGAGACCAGCTGTATGAAACTCTGCGTGTGCAAAGATTTTTAAAGCCATGCATACAAATGGTTGTTTTTCTAAATCTCAGTCACTGTGGAAGTGCAGCTGTTATTATACATGATTGGTTAATTATAGCATCAGTGGTGGAAGAAGTATCTCAGTAAAATAGAAATACTACATTGTAAAAATGCTTCATTATATGTTCAAGTCTTAGTAAAAGTAAAAGTACTACGGGCCGTGACTATATTAAATACATTTAATAAAGTACATTATTAATACTGATGAATCAATGCATAAGCAGCAATTTATGGTTATTATTTGATCTTGAGGACTTTATAAGAATCATAAGATAAATCTGAGACTGTGAGGTGATCATTTATGTAGGAAAAAAGAAAAAGTAAAGTTATGATACATTTGGAATACTGGAATTTGACCTTTAACCAAACTGAATAACAATTTGTAATAATTTAATCTGGTCTGTCAGCTTATCTTCCACCTCTGTCTTATGATATCACTAACATCTGGCTCTGGGCTCTACGTATGCGTAGTATACGTGAGGTGCCACATTCTCACCACACCTTCTGTTAAAAACCAGTTCGTGTGTAGTAAAATGGTGCATGCTGGGTTTTATGGGCCTGCATCATTTATAGCTTTTTCACCCAAGTGTTCACAATCGCAAACATGAAACCTGTCATGATCAGAGAGATAAAAGAGAGAGAAGTGTAAAAGACCTGAGTTAATATATTGGTTAATAATGAAGGGCATTGCTGCAGCAGTGCATTTAACATTCAGGCGGGCCGCCATTGGCTGGATCTGCTGATGTGAGCTGGAGCTGGGAAATGGGGACAGTGTGGGCTGGTGAGGGCGGGGGTGCATTAGTATATGTTGCCCTCCTTTCGTGACTAGACATTCGTCATGGCAGCTCCTCAGTATCTGCAGTTGGAACACAACTGAATGGAGACAATATGTTGCTGGAAATCACTTGACATGAAGGAAGCATTGAATATCACCACTGACATCTGGTTAAAACTTAACACTTAGCACTAACACTTTCACTTGGTGTGTCTTTCTAGGCTGTATGAATTATGGATGGAACATATATACATCTATACACACAGTATATATCAGTAAAACCTGATGCTTGCTCTGATCAACACACACTAAACATGGCAGAGCTCTCTTTCTCTATCTAATAATGACTCCCTCCCCTTCCCACTGGCTCCATCTGTCCCTGCATTCCTGCAGTATATATATAGAGAGAGCTCTTGTTCTGCCTTTCTATGCAGGATTCAATGAAAAGTAGGGCAAAGAGGAGGAGAGAGTGGGCCAACTAAGTCCAGCACACATAATCTGTGTAGGCTGCACCACGCTCTGTACGCCATGCAGGATTAAACCCACAGGGACACATCAGCGAAATGTACTTTCCATTCTTTAGGTATCAGAAGGTATTTGACTTGAGCTTAAATGCAACCCATCTTATAATGTTACGGTAATACTATTATGGTATTGTAGATATGATGTATTCACAAGGTAGAGGTCTAGCATCACATGCATGCACACTAATTATAGAAACATCATGTCCTACTGTAGTATCTCTCTTCTAAGACTGGACTACCCAGCAGACAAAGTGTCCCCAGAAGCTCCAGGTTCACTGAGTCTATTGGCTGTGTGCAATGGAGAAACTGAGTCAGTAATTAAGTATATTTCTCATGTACTGCTCTTAAATACAATGTTAAGTTTAAAAGATTTATTTGACAACAATAAAAGTCTGCAGTCAACCATTCTTAACTATTAAATAATGAAAGACAAACAGCAGAATAATGCTAAAAGCTCATTTCTGGTGTGTCCTCTACAGGGTAAAAATGGGGTAAAGGCTGGGACATACAGGGTGTGTCACCATCGCGTGTGCGTCATGGAACCTCTTGCTTTTCATTTCAGTGCCCATGTTAACAGATTAGAACAGCTACAGAGTGTGTGTGTGAGACCTGAGGCTCATGTGAAGCTGCTGTGGCGCGTGATCTAGAGTGTCGGGGTATCGCCTATTTTTTCCACGTGATGCAAGCGGTTCTCAGCAAAAATAGACAGTGAAAATGATCTGTTGATAGTCATATTGACAAAATACCTGCATTAGTACACCTTTCACTATAGTTTCAATATTATATGTATAGAATATGTCACAGACATGAAGTGACACCACTGTGGCCTCTCTGGCAGGGTACTCCAATGTAGAGACTTGGTGACCCACCAACAACAACTCCTCCTCACTTTCTGTGATATTAGTTCAAACCAGGACTCCTGCCTTTTTTTAAACTGATTTACAGACAGAGATTTGCTTTTGTTATTTTCCTTATTTGTTGTCAGTTTCCCGCCTGAAAGTTAGTTTGGAGGATTAGAGTGTGTTTGGCTTGTTTGTGGAACTTGGTTTCATCCGGAGGGATTTTCTTCACTTGGAGCATTGACAGTGGGGGTTTAACTGACGGAATAATTAATTTAATCTATAAAAAAACCCAAACATCTTATGTGAGGAGTGTATGTGTCTGACACAGAAGTAGCCCCAGAAGTAAAAATGTCCTTAAGAAAGAAAGCTGCTTTCAGCGTTCAGCTGTCTAGGATCTGTGCTGCTCTCAGATGGTTAGGAAGGCTGATCCACAAGCATGGTGCAGCAGAGCAGAAGGCTTCAACCCCCATGGTGTGAAGCTTAGTACTGAGGGGCCCAGAGGAGGAGGCTGCTTACAGATCTGAGGTTAGCTAGATCCTGTATGTAGAGAGGCACATGTCCGTTGATGGCTTTGTGTGTGTCCAGTCTTGAGGAGATAAACTGATGGACACGATTCTCTGCATCTGACAGGGTTAGAGTGGGGCAGAGTTTAAATATGTTGGATAGATGGTAGAAAGAAGGTTTGCATAGATACGCTTAGCCAACGCTACCCAACACTTATACGGTCATCAAAAGTAAGCTGAGGGTCAAACTTAACTACCAGGTCAGTAACTAAAGGGGAAATGGGACTGTCCTGGCCTTCAAAGGTGAGATGAGGTATTGGGGGAGGTGACTGAACCTGGTGTGTAGTCCCAACAAGTACAGCTTCAGTTTTGCTGCTGTTTAACTGCAGGAAATGTGTGTCCGTTATCTCCTTACGATATGTGCTAAAGCGTGACATGACTGCAGAAGGGCTTGAGGCAGTTTTGATGTACAGCTGTGTATCATCTGCATAGCAATGAAAATATATCCAGTGTCTGTTGATGACATGTCCAAGGGAGGAGCATATAGAGGATTAGCAGGATGGGGCTGAGAACACCTCAGGTGACGGGGAGAGTTCTAGTCAGTCCTCCCGGAAGGACCGAAACCACTTAAGTCTGAAGGTCACAGTCTGATGTAGCTGTGGAGGCACTCTAACAGGGTGATGTGATCCACAGTGTCAAATGTAGCACTCAGGTCAAGGAGAATCAGAAGAGAAGGTGACCCTGCATCAGCTGCCATTAGCAGGTCATTTACAACCCTGTGCTGTTTCAGTGATGTGTGCTAACAAAAACTTGACTGACATTTTTCAGACAAGTTGTGGGGTGAGGTTGGAGATAGGTCTGTTAATGGCAAGAATGTCTGAGTTCAAGGTGGGCTTCTTGAGGAAGGGGTGGATAACAGCAACCTTGAGAGAAGATTGAACACTATCAATTTCAAGGGAGTAGTTGACAGTTTTGGTGATTGGGGGCTAAGAATTGGGGTGTATGATTTGAGCAGAGCTGTTGGAAAGGGGCACAAGTACAGGGTTTCATCTTTCTGAGGGTTTTTTTCCATGTGGTTCTGCCAGACGCCAGTAAAATGAAGGAGAGATGGCGGGCTCCCAGAGAGAGATTTGAGAATAGGAGGAGACAGAGTGGAAAAGCTGCACATCAGAGAGCAGATGCTGTTGACCATGGCTCTGAAAGAGTCAATTAAGCTGTTACATCGCTTTTCTGTAGCCTCAATTGGGGGGGATGACTGTGGCTTCGGGAGGTGATTTATTGGTGGGAAAAAGATGCTTTGAGATGCCAGGATTGTTATTAATTAGGTTGCAGTAGAACTGGGAATGAGCATCTTTAAGGGACTTTGAGGAAGTCCATTGATGTTCATGGAAGACCATTTTGTGGACAGTGAGCTCTGAGTGTCTGAAGTGTTGTTCCAGGACACGTCCAGCCGTTTTTACTTTCCACAGGTCATGAGTCTTGACTGGGGTATGGAGATCAATAGATGAGAAGATTATTTGAGAAGATCTGTCATAGAATATCGAGGTTTACATTACAGAGCAAGGCATCCAATGGAAGAAAGATCGGGCATTGGCAGGGGAGACAGTTTGCTGTCCTTCAGAGAAAAGGGATCCCATTAGAACAGGTAGGAATCTTATAATCCAAAATCCTTGAATCTCAGTAGAGAAGATTTCTGAGAAGTATTTTATTCAAAGCTCATACATTCAATAGAACATATTCCTCCTCAGGGAGTGCTCAAAATTCTCTGCTTAGGAGCTGGAATACTTACACCAGCTCAATATCTGGCTCATAGCTTCCTGCAATACCAAAAATGTTATTTATGTGAACAATTTGACTTCTTTTCATAATAGAAGTGAGCTTTTTGAATTACACGGGTTCTTCTCTACTATCTATGAATACAGATTTTGCTGTTCAGTCAAGTAAAATCTTCAAGAACTGATGCTGGTTGAGTCCATCTCTTCCTAGTGCTGTTTTGCATAGTTTTGATAATTTTGTAATTATAATGCATAAGTCTATCAACTGCAACATGCACATACTTTAAACAGTATGTGTGCAGACAAACACAAAACCATGGTCCCACATTAGACCTTGTATTTAGCCTAGATGCAAAATGTATCCAATGACTATATCCAATCACAAATATATACTTTTTAACTGTGATCACTAGGTATTAATACCCAGCCTACACCTTGCACACTTACATCTATAATAAGCAAAGTACCTAAGTTCTGTAAATGTTTTGACCTTAAAAGCCCACACCTGTCTGAATATTCCCACACCAATGACTTGGCTTAACATTTCACTTCAATCTGCTTGTCTTCACTACATATTATTGCACCTCTTATGGTTAGGTCCTCAGAAAGAAACAGCCTTGAATAAATAACAATACTCACAGCTGTAAAAGTACATTACATTATTATGAAAGAGTTAGTATTACACATTACATTATGGTTAAGGATGTGAGAACTTTTTTCTGCCCATTAATATACCCCTAGATTTTTATTTAAAACTGTCAATCAGCTGGTTACATTTGGCCCCTCTTTGTACCCCAGCTGAAAGTGCTGCTGTTGTGAAATGTTTTTATCTTATTTTACAGATAAAGTAGATTCAATCAGAGCCTCTATCACCCACAGTGCCACTTACTCTGATATTTTTCACCCACAAAAAAATAGTTTGGACCAGTTTTACCTGTATCATAACACTATCATTTAGGAGAGTGTCTTCCAGTCCTCTTGACATAATAACAAGCCCTTAGCACTTTGCAATTTCAAATTGCAATAGGGCCTTTGCACCACTCATAATAATAATCTTTACAAAAACAATAGGCTCCTCGCACTTTCACTGCCAAGGACCATTGGGCCCCTGGCCTTTTAAGCTCGGGCCTAGTTTAAAATGATGCAGCCTGAAAGGGGGGGAAACAGTCTTCTCCCTTGCTATCATAACATTTCTAATTCACTGCTGGCTTCCATTCTACACTCTCATGCACTGGGTGCTAAATATCACACGAGCATTGTCACGTCTGGATGAAACTGTGAAAACATCAACATCAAGAGTCTCCTCTGTCTGAATGACTAAAAGTCATCACTTATAGATTAAAGCAGCCAGCAATGTTACATACTCCAGGTCTAAAAAGGGCTTCTGTGTATATGTGTATCTAATGAGGATATGCAAATGCTGTTGATGACATTTTCTAATTTCAAATTTGCTATTTTCAACAGTCTCCTGCAGTGCTGCAAACTAACAATTATTTTCAGCATTGATGAATCTATTGATTATTTTCTCAACTGATCGGTTGTTTGGT
Organism: Scomber scombrus; assembly: GCF_963691925.1. NCBI lineage: Eukaryota > Metazoa > Chordata > Actinopteri > Scombriformes > Scombridae > Scomber > Scomber scombrus. The sequence goes on from NC_084979.1 coordinate 2,267,141, forward strand.
TTATAAAATGTCAGAAAATAGTGTCAAATATTGATTACAGTTTATGTAAGCCCAGTGACATCCTCAAATGTATTCTTTCATCCTGACCAACAATTCATTCAAGATATTTATTAAGATGTTTACTCTCACATAGGACTAAATAAATGTGAAAATATTCACATTTTGGGGGATCAGATCAGAGAATGTGGACGTTTTTTCATTAAAAAATGTCAACATAACAATGTCTACATAACCTGTCCTGAGATTTCATTGAGCAAGGCATACAATGGTGAGTGAGCAGCAGTGAGGAGTGCAAGCAAGGTAAGATTACAGACACGAGTCTAGACCTTCATGAACATGCTTTAAAGTTGCACACAATGTTCAGGCTTTACCATCTATATCAGAAATACAATGTACTGAAGCAATATCTAATGTGTGTGTCCTATAGCAACAGTCAGGAGCCCAAATGAACAGTAAAGCATATTTTGTTTGCCATAATCATTTCTCCTGTTCATACTGACCATCAGAAGATTCCTTCATAATGCACTCACAATGGAAGTGATGGAGGATAAAACAAGTTATTCTTTAACTTGACGAAAGAAAATGATGACAATTTGCATAAAGACTAATAAAGTTGTCACATGTAACACAACAGGTTTCTGGTTCAAGGCACGTCTATTGTTTGCTTGAGGCAGCAACAAATGAACTAATAGGTACACAGACTAAACAAAAGACATACACCTACTTAAGGTCAATGCTATTAGAGTCATTTTGTCGAGAAAATCTGGCCTTTAATGTGATTTGATTGTAATTTTGTTTTTTTATTTATTTATTTAAACATGTGGAGGTGGAGAGGTGCAAAAAAAGAGGAAAAAATGCATGGCTTTCTTAATTAGAAAAAAAGAACAAATATTAAAAAGATGGGAAAGAGAGAAAAAAGGAAAAATAAGATTGCAATAGCAGAAATCCATACAAGTACACACACTAAAAATAAAATAAAAATGATTAATTATTAGCGGGGAGTTTACAAAGATAATCCATAAGGATAAGACTGTGGAGAGAGAAGCACTGTCGTGGCTCTCTGTCAGGCTAGCACAGATATCAAGTTGAAATTCCCAAGTTTGGTGAAGCGACCATAGGCCAGTGAAGAACTGGGTCATGAGCTGTTTTGATGCTCGATGTTTTCTGTCACTGCTCCCAGAGGCGAAAGAGCACTGTGCTGAATGCTGAATATTGATTGGCTTAGATAACTGACTTCCGCCGAGAAATGTCAGCAAAGGCCACTGAGGCCAGGCTGGCTTCTTTCCATGAACAAAGAAAAGTGTTGCCTCTAAGGAATGAGGACAAATGTTAGGTTGAATGAGTTCATAGAATACGTTTGAAGATACACTGGAACTCTCTTCCCCTTTAGTGTAAGAAATGAGAAACTATTCAAATACTGAAGCTACTATGCATGTTTTTTCCGTTGCTGATGCTTGATTTATATCTTTGGAACTAATGTAATGTTCATGTCAAAGCACATAAAAAGCATATTTGACGCCTGTCACTCACCCATCTCACAGAAGAGAGTTTCCTTTCATTTCAAATGTATCAATCCACACAGACTCAAAGACACACTTCACACTGATAGATGATAGAAGACCAGATTACCAGAACTCACAGCACCAAAAAAACCCTGAGACCTCAGCACCTCATATGTGAGTCTATGTTTTAGTGTTCAGAGTGTTGACATCACACATGGGCTTAAAAGCAGCAGGTAAAAACATCAGCTAGGCTATTAGCAGCTAAGAGGCTATTCATGTCACTATTCACTATTCCTCACTGTGTACGTCCTGAATGGAGACTGCAGAAGAATTAAAGGAAAATGTAGCACCCACTCTCCAATCCCACCCCCCACCCCTCTTACATTATTATTATTTTATATAATCATTATATCAGTGGTATAAAATGATCTTTAAATGACAATGATATCGTTTATCGCGATTATTTCTGAGACGATATATCGTCCAATAAAAGTAGTTATTGTGACAGGTCCAACATCAGCCTGGTTTGTGGTGTTAAAAACTGCCTGTCTAGTTATTGACATTGAAATGATAAATTACATCATGCAATTGTAGTGGGACAGCACCACAACAGAAAAATTATAAAATTAAATTTTTGGATTTTTTTCATGGCTGTACTGCATATTCATTTCTTTTTAATAATTAATTTCTTTAGCCTTTAAGTAAGTTCAGTGGCATAAGAACATTGCAGTATATTTCCCATTTTGAAACAGCCTCTATTAAGATTGGTGGACCAAAACTGAAATAATTAAATAGAATTAAAATCTCTAAACGATAACACATAAAGAGACACTTGCATTGCTTTCACATCATGACCCGCAATAAAAATTCAGAAATAAATTACTAAGCCTGGTGCGTGCTTCCTATCAGCAGTGTGTCTCTAATCACAAGCTCCCCTGTTGAGAGGGAAACAATTATCATGTAACACAGCGCTGGTATAATGAAAAAGTACAACAGAGTGATAATGACAGTAACGACACACACTGGTGCAAGATATTGCAATTATGTGCAACGCAGTTCCAGCTGAGAGGCAGCGAGGAGGCATGATGCATTGGTCAATGAACACTTGGTTAACATCTGTTCTTCACCACTGCAAATGCGCCAGGTAAAAATAACCCTGTGTGTGAATGAATGGAAGATTCAAGGCAAAGCAGAGAAGGGCTGACTTAGAGTCCGGGCTGGTGCTGACTGGATGGCTTGTGACGTGGCTAAAACTGTCAGGTCTGAGTTACATAAAGCAGCAAAGGAAAGATGGCAGCCGAGCCGAAAGAGGCTGAACTGGCTCCATACTGTGAGTTGGCTGTTAATGTCAGTAGAGGAGGATCCTGTGAATGTTTTGTTTTTCTATTCTTTATTATTGTCGGTGGTGGAAAGTAACTGGGTACATTTACTCAAGTACTGTACTTAAGGACGAATTTTAGGTACTTGTACTTCACTAGAGTGGTCACATTTCAGATGAGTTGTTAACTGTTATGTTTGTTCAAATCAGAAATTCCTTCTCAATAGTGATTACCGTGGATGTTACGCTTGTATGCTTGCACGCATGCTCATAGTATGAAACTATTGCAGGTGATGCCAGCCTCCCCCCACTCCACCCGCTACCGTACGCTCACACACAAACACACATACAGACGCTTGTGTTGGGCTGTGACTACTGACTGGTGAGAACAAATCCGCACCGCCCAACCTGTAAGAATATGCATTAATCAACCACCTAAACCTGACCTTACCCGCAAACCACTACTTTTTACCACAACCTAGTGAGCTGTGGCCGGGAAGCAACACGCTTTGGCTGGGAAGCAACAGGATGTGTCAATGTAGTTTTGTTGTGAAAGGTGTGTTTATTACCACCTTTGGACTACCGACAGAAAAAACAAAAAGGGTAATTTATATTCTGCTTTTACTCTGGAGCTTGTTTTCTGCTCCTTTGTTGAGGAAATAATGTTTTAGCTGTGTGTGCTGAGGAGTGGGCGACTGGTCATTGTGACCGTTTTGTTGTGAAATGTGTTGTGGTCAACGGTGGCAGCAAGCCTTCTCATTAGCTGGAGAGCTAATATCTGCAGGGTATTTCTAGTTGGATTGTATAGTTTTTGTTGTGTTAAGTTGTTATGTTGGTTGTTTGTTGACACTAGTGGAAGAGAGGCAAGGCACTCGGGAACACACAAAAACGTCATATTCGTTGGATTTTCACAATGTTCTCGTCTCCAGTGAAAATCAGTCTACAGGCTGACAAACAACCATCAAAGTCTGACAGTATCTACTTGTTTACCCATTACCCATTCACACAATGGCAATAAAAACGATAAATAAATGCGTTTAGCTTTGTTATAGTAATTGTAAACTTCTCACATGGTTTCATTTCATTAAATGTTCAAATGATCCAATATTTCAGCAAAAATCAAAGATTAGAGAAAAAGTCCAAAAGCTGAAAACACATTTGTGTATCAGAACCATGAATCATCTCACCACCCCTCACATTTATCTGCTGACCCTTTGGAGGGGCCCCACCCCTAGGTTGGGAACCACTGGACTAAACTAGCTAACTGTATATAAAGTAGTGTAAACTAGCTCCACCTCCAGCAGCTACAACAGTAACATGCTGCTCTAACACTGATGCTTCACTATTAATCATCTAATGATGTCATAATAATAATATATCAGTCAGAGGACCAAACCACTACTTTTACTGCAACTCAGATTGAGTATTTATACATTGCTGTACAGGTACTTTTAATTTTAAGTAAAGGATCTGAGTACTGACCAGGACTTCAACTCAGATAACATTATTTGGCTATGCAACTTGCCTTGACATCACTTATTTAATGTATTAAAATAATTTTTACAAGCTAACTAAAGGATCAATCAAAGCTTCCTCCATCTCACCCTTGTTACCAACATGTTATTTTGAACACATTACCGTGAAGTGCTTTTACTAGGGTTTATAATACAATCTAATGAAATTGCTATTTATTGTCAGCTACGGCACACACATCTGTCCTGAGTAGAGATTTATATGTCATATAATAATTTTATCTTTTGCATTAATCAGGTAGAATACCATTCTCTACATATACGTATAATTACATATATGGAGACCTGGTTGCCGCACAGCCTTTCAAATCTTGCATAAAGCGATAATGTTGGCATTCTATCACAGGCAGAGCAGAAAGTCACACTGAGCCTGATAGCATCCTGCTATAATACACAAAAGCCACAGATTCTGAAACCACATTAGCTTTTCTGCTAAAAGTCTGCTTCTTATCTAACTTACAAACATGAACACACATCCTGTCCTGCACCAAGCCACCAAACAGACATTCACCAGGGAAAAAAGTGCACCGCTTATCATCAGTAACATGCTGGTTTGGTCACTGCTCTTCAACTACACACTGTCTGACCAGGACTTGTCGCTGCAGGTGCGTTCACTTTGTCTCTCATTCCAAGCACTCAGACATATTGAGGGATCGACTCACACATCGTTGGTTGAGGATTGGGTCTTATTGATGGTATTTGATGACAGTAACAAAACTATAAAATAGCCCTTAAACTTGAACACAGGTCTTGTACAGGAATCTGAGGGAAAACAGTGACACAAGGTTGGGAGCATGCTGTTGTCTAAAATGTCATTGTTTCCCATTGGCTCTGGATCAAAAGTACCCCTGTTGACATCACCGGGGGGTCCACATGCTTTTGGCCGTGTACCAAAGGAATAAACAGGCTTTGGTAAAGAACAGAGATCAACTTTGAGAATGGCGTGATGTTACAAGAACTCCTCTCAGACACAACATCACATGAAACTGCTTTAACATTGTTGGCGTTGCTCAAAAATGACTCTCATTGGCTGCGAAGATATCGGAAAACTTTCCAGCCCTGCAGGGATTCATCGTCACTGGGCAGCCTGTTCTCTGATCATAGCAAATCAATCATTTTGGTTTCCAGTCTGAGAGAGAACCTGTTAACAGCCTTTAAATAATCACATAACTGCCCAAACTCCTTATTTAACTCCTCAGGGTCTGGTTTTTAGTTTTTAGTGACTGTAAAACTCTGAAGCGTCACTGTAAGTTTGAAATAAGGTTAATTAAGTTCAGTTTTAGAGTATAGGAACACTAAACTACCAGCATTTGCATTTTATATTCTTTTTACACTACTGTACTGTACTACTAATCAGTCAACTGTCTCATATGCATGTTTACTGATTCAGATCAGATAAATATATTATGACACATGTAAAACTAATGTTATGTTTACGTTTTTCTTTTCCTGCCTAACTTTTACTCACTCTTACATTTCTAAATGTTATGAATTTATTTAATGTTTATTTGCATGAGGACAAATATATGGGGCGTAGAGCGATTATCTACCAATTGGAAGATTGGCGGTTCGATTCCCGCCTCCTCCAGCCCACATGTTGATGTGTCCTCGGGCAAGATACTTAACCCCAAATTGCTCCTGATGGCTGCTCCGACAGTGTATGAATGTGTGTGAATGGTTAGTTTCCCTCCTGATGAGCAGGTTGACACCCTGTGTGGTAGCTCCTGTCATCAGTGTATGAATGTGTGTGAATGGGTGAATGGGTGAATGAGACATGTACTGTAAAAGTTCTTTGAGTGGTTAAAAATACTAGAAAAGTGCCAGTCCATTTACCATATACAGCATGAACCTACGCTACACACCACAGTATTTATACCTACTAGCAATGCCTGTTCCTAGATGCGTTATTTGTCTTATATTCAGTTCATTGACATAAAAAGGTAAAGGTGAAGAGGCTGACATCTCCATTCATATGGGTCAAGCTCCAAAGACACTGCTTTTCATGCAGCTCACATATAAAGTCAGTTCAGACATCATGAGGGTTATTCTTCCAGACTTGGCCTACAGAGCCACAGTGGACATTGGCAAAAGCTTACAGGCTAAGTGTTAAGGGCTGAGTGCCTCTTTATATTAGCCTTCCTAATTCATTTCTGATAATACAATGTGTGTATATAACTGTGTGCCTGCATGATAAAAATATGATATCTATTAATGTGTATTGATTTTATTTCAGTTAGCTTGTTTTAATGCTGGCTCCTCATATGCAGGAAACATAACTGCACTGCATGATTTTAGTTGAGCACAGCTGTGTCTGGCTGTTAGTATTAAATGCTGATATCAGTATTTTGAACTGGTCTGCCAACAGCCTGTAGTTTATAGTGAACTGTGATTTAGTCTGAGCCTGTCTCAGTCTGCATGATTGGAGAAGTAATCATTGATGTTACAGCATATAAAGCATTAAACTGTATCTCATCCCATCACAGTTAATCCTTCACCAGTTTCCCCTTTTTTAACCAATTAATTAGTTAGCTTCACTGAGTCATATATAACCAAGCTTCATTTTATACACAATTCTCCATAATTCAGCTTGACATAATTTAATATCTTTAGACTTTTGTGTCTCTGCTATAATTTAACGTGAATTAATATGGTGTGCAGGTCAAATTTGACCTGTTTTGACATGTGACAGCTGTAAAAACAACCCAAATGTTTTTTCTCTGACATTTGGTGACTTTTCCTTAAGTGGCCCAAAATGCACAAAAATGAAAATATATTAAAATGTTATACTTTTGTATAGGTGCTGCAAATGTTTGTCCATTGAGGCTGTTCTGGGTCATATTAGACCCGTATCTATTGACATGTGTTTCAGTGAAATGAATAGTTAATAGTAGACTGATGGCTCTAATGGTTCTACAATAAACCCCACAGTTCCATAAAGTTCTTGTCATTTTCACTTTACATAAAACACATTTCCATCATTATTGCTATGTTATATGTTCATGTCTTAGGTAAAATAGGACATGATATTGTGTGATAGTAGATGTTTTTTCTGCTCTCTGAAACATGAATCAAGGTTTAATCACACATTTATTGATCAGTCAGATCCACTATTGATGCTTTCTGAACACATCTGTGGTTCAACATTTGGTATAGACACTTTTTATGAGGAGATTCTGAGAGCAGATCAAAACTGACCCAGAACATACTGCAGGGGTGCAGAATATGAACAGTATGTAAGGGTTAAAACAAAAGTCTGGGAGTTAGTCTGGGTGCACAGCATGACTTTGTAGTGTTTGAATTACTGCAGATTTGACACCATTTAAATACAATAAAAGTTTTTGCTGTTTATAATAAAGGTGCATAGACACTGTGTTCATATTTAGGGTATATATTAGTAGCTAAATATGCATGAGCAGTCACTATGCCTCTGTATCTTGACTGTGGAGACTTTGTGGAGGCCCACATTAGTCCAAAAACATGAGACTGGATTACAGAGCAGTGCAGACAGAGCGACTTTATGTGCTGTTCTGGTCTTATACCGGTGCAGGCCTTCTGCTCGTTTTGCAGACTATTATAACACATGCTGCTCATACACACACCTGCACACCAGGCTACTTTCACACTGATCAGAACCAGCAACCAAGTGTACAAGAAGAAAACAGGGATGTAAAATAATGAGAGTATATGAGCAGCTCATCATTCAGGCCAATGGAGCTGCGCGGTGATGATGATTATTCCCGTTAAAATAAACAGTAAAAGCCGCAGAAGCGGATTAATTTCAGCCTAACCTACTGCCTCAGTGTTGATAGTGTAGTGAGATTAAACACATCCACATCCTAACAGCGCTACACACTGATCCACAGGAGTCGGTCCTAGTCTCCGCTGTGCGTTAATGATGGAGCCGCTGTCACATTCAGCGCATCCACACACACACACACTAACACACACACACACACACACAAGAGTAGTTGACCGGCTTACCTTCAGCAGCCCACACCGCTGGCAGCATCCACAGCAAACACAAGATATCCATAGTGATTGTAATTCCAGGCAGTTGACTGTATAAAGCCAATGCGTTCATCGCGCAGCAGCCGTCCAGCAGCGAGCCATTGACAGCGGATTCATTCAGAGGCGCAGAGCATCATCCTCATACTCATCCTCATCCTCAGCAGCAGCAGCAGCAGCAGTAGAGGGATAAAGGCTGAGGAGCTGCTGCAGTTGGGCGAAACCAAAAGGCAGGGGGCGGGAAAACACCGGTGTCCACTGATCAGCTCTAAATACCCTGAAATACAAACACTACACATCAGTCTGCTGCAACATGTGATGGAACAAAGCGTGTTCAGGTAGACGTTACACCCAATAATAATGATCTATAACACTGGACAGTTTATTAGTGGATTATATTTTCTTTTGTAAATTAAAATGCATCATTAAGACATGACTCTGACAACCTAACTACTTATTTCCGTCTATCTCCTCTTCTGCTCCTTCTTCCTTTTTCATTTATTCATTTTCAACCTTCACAACAAGTTTCATCTGAATTCATTAATATTACATATAGTACATAGTTTCGTTATAGGTGCTCTTGCATCGTTAAACATGTCTGTCTCACTGGCATTTACAGTCTTTTTAGCATCAGATTCCCTCTTAGTGTTTCTCTGTTGAGCTGTGGTGGAAGTATAGTAACAAAAATACTTTGCTACTAAAAACACTGTAATGTACAAACATAGAAGATGAAGATTTGACTCATTCAGACGACTGAAGCTTCATATTAGCTTCAGATCAACTTTTAAATCCATGTTTACACAGAAGGAGGACTGTGGATTTAGTCCTCCATCACTTCCATTGTAAGAGCATTATGAAGAGATCTTCTAATGGTCAGTATGAACAGGAAAGATGATTACAGCAAGATAAACACACTTAATGTTCTTTTGGGCTCCTGACTGTTGCTTTAGGACACACTTGAAAATACATTTTACATAGTTTGAAAAGCTCCAAAGTCTCAATATTTAAGACCTTTAAACTGTTGCAAATGTTACAACTGCAAATGCCAGCACACTTACACTCTTCTGGTATATACAGGAAAGAGACAGATAGTATGGAGGAGGCAGAGGAGGAGAGGACAGGAAAAAAGACTTATCATCACCGCTGTCACTCCTTTTCATAGACATGTAATTATCATCTTATGTTTTTCCTTTTTTTTGGAAATTAAACAATTATTATTTACATCTCTCTTGGGGGCCTCAATCATTGACGCAAATAAAGCTGCACTTCTGACCCTGTCCACATGGTGGCAGGATACTTGGGGGACTTTCTGGAGAGAGCCACACCGTGAGAGAGCACGGTCCCCATATTACTCCAGGATGACTAACAGTACACTTCAAAAGGTTCAAAGGTTTCAATGTCAATCCAGAATGAGGGTCTTTGTGCAGGTCTGGAAGCAAGGTAAGAGTCTCAATGTACTCACACACAGTTCCAAGGACCGTGCTCATAACGTTACACTCAACAAAGCCTTGTGCATGTAGGTGAAAAACATATAGAACAACGAATGGACAACATACAATATCTATATACAGTTCAAACAGTTTGTGTAAATTATAAACAAGGATACAAGTAATGCAGTGAGAGTGCAAAGAGTGCTGAAATAAATATTGAATGGATAAAGTAGTAGATTACTTTAGATAAACACTAGCTGGTCATGTACAGTATGTAAAAACCTGTTTAAATATATATAATAGTGAGTTTGACATGCACATCCAAGACAAGACTCATGTTTTAACCAAGAGTTGGCTACAATGAACTTTACGACACAATCTGATGCTGAGGGTATCTGCGCTCCACTGACCAACAACACTGCAGGCTCTGAGACACACTGATGGATTTACTGGTCGGTTTCACACCGTGCAGGCGTTTTTTCAGGGGTTGTGATTGGAGTATTGTATGATTGTGGGTATAACTCTTGACAAGTTCATTCATGTTGTAATTCTGATGGCTGGTCGCTACAATATTTGACAGCGATATCTATACATGTTATTGCGCAATGTGTGTTTTAAACAATTCCACACATTTATAAATTGTGGGTACAGTAGGTGTGAGTTAATGAGAGCCTTATAAACTGTAATGATGTGTGAAATATAATGTGGCAGAATGTAATGTGGTAATAAGCGTTACACGTGGTATTGCAACAAAGATTATTCCACAGCGACTGAATCAGCTGTTCAGAGTGATGGCATGTGGGCAGAATGATGATGAGGTACACGGTTGGTAAGACAGCTGTAGTCTCATATTAGCTTCAGTTTAACTTTTGAATTCATTTGGCACAAAATGAGTTTTATTTTGTCCCCATCTCTGATATTGGAAGCATATTAATAGGAAAGCTCTTAATGGTCAGAATGAGGAGGAATGATTACAGCATGATAAAGCCTTTTCAGTGTTTCACATTCCATATTTTTGAGGAAATTATCAGATATTTTTAACTTTTTTCTACCTACAGACACGTTTAATCTCAACTTTGAATTTGAATAAACACACAACATAAGTGCAAGTCTGAAACTTAACTTTCACAAATAAAATAAACCTGATAAAAAATATGCACATCAAAGCACTTTAACTGCAGACTTGATGTCTGCAGTTAAATCACCAAAATCACCAGGTCCACACTTTGGGCAATAGGCAGAATTTTTTTGTTGCTGCAGCCGATCAGGCAGCATGATGAAACCATGTGCTTAACAACTAGACCTGCAGATTTAATTCAGAAAATAGTTTTAAAAACCACAGAGAAAGAGGTAAATTGGTTGTGCTGATATCTGCATTAAGTACACTATGTTTATGGTACCATCAGTTTATTTGCTATATGTATATTTGTGATTGTTTAGAACACCTGACCTGGGATGCATCCTTCTGAAGATTATCAGCAAATGTCCATCATAGCTAAATAAGATACACAAAGTTTATGTATTTTGTCAAAGTTTCAGTTATAGCTAATACAGGTTTTAAAGAAAATGAAATTTAAAAAGAAAACATACTTGTGCAGACAACACAGGTAAAGGCATCTCTAACTGCTGCTGCTGCTTGGGCCTCTGTCAGGGAGGACACTTGTTGCAGTCCCTGGCCAGCCGGGACCAACTCCTCAATTTCTATCCAGAATATCACTGAGGACAGTAATCTACACATCGACTGAATAACAAGTCAAATATACAACAAGAAAATATATCCTACTTGTTCTCAACAATATCCTGTTTAACAGTTCAAATGAATACAATCCGGGGATCAGGGAATCTGATGCTAAACAGACTGTAAATGTGTCAGATATCACTTGATATGACTAACTCACACTGCTGAAGCTCAATAGAAGCTCAAATGGCCCAAATGTCTCGTGGTTTTTATCAACCATCATTTTTATGAATCATTAGGCTATTACTGTGGGATGAACTGTGGGATGAGCCAGACCTTAACATGAGTGCCATGCTAATAAAGTCGTTCTCCAAAACCTGTTAGAAGGCCTGAAACCAGAAGAGTAGAGGCTGTTACAGCAGCAGTACACATATCTTTTCTCTATCTTATATTTCCAATGCACTGGAACATTATAAATATATTTTAAGAGAATAAAGACGGTTATACCACATGTGATGCTTTCTTCATCAAGAACATAATATAAGCAGAGCTTTGTTCCTTAGCTGCACTTAGCTGCACTGTTGTCATGTCCACATAAATTCTACTGCTGTCTAAGCTATTTCATAACCTAAGACTGGAGTGAACAAGAGCTGAATAAGAGAGAGGGGAGGAGAGAGAGGAGCTTATACTGGCAGCAGAGAGAGAGAGAGAGAGAGAGAGAGAGAGAGAGAGAGGGAGAGAGAGAGAGAGAGAGAGAGAGAGAGAGAGGGAAAGAGAGAGAGCTCAGTAAGGAAATAGAGCAGAAGAATATGGGCCTGACAAAAAGGAATCCAGCCTGCCTCCAGATGAGTGAGGGCTGCAAAACAACAGATTAGAGGAGCCCAGGGCTTGTTCCCATGGAAACCTTTTCCCATGGAGACGGCGATGAGAATGCAGCAGATTGTAGGTCAGACGCGCCATCAGCGACCCAATCAGACATAATCTGTCTTGACTTGTGGGTCATAGATTGAGCAGTAAAGCTGGTGCCTTTCTGTTGCTGCTCTCACTGTCGGGGTTCCAGTCCCAGCTAACAGAGTCTGTAATCACTGCTCAACAGGAGAATGGGCCGGATGGAAACACTGTATATATAACAACGGGAGAAAATCGCAGACTGACTGTTAAAAAAGTCACAGTCACATCTTCTTAAAATCTCACGTCTTTCTAACAAGACAGCTGATGAAACAAATCCGATGAGCAGGCATGGAACCAGCTACATGCAGCACTGAGGTAGCTCTGAGTAAGTCTGTTGTGTCAACAGATGAGGCTTAACCAACATGTAACATATCTGATTTTCATGTCTGCCCATTTAAAATCCAGATGCAACGTCTCTGTTCCCTAACTTTCACCGTACAGAGAGGGTTACTGATGTGAAAAACTTCAAACCAATCGATACTTTGATAGATAAAGGAATAACTCGACAAGCTCCATTTCAATCAGGAGAGACCAAAGTTGTTTATCATACAGATGATACTGAAGATTAGTAGTCAAAAGTCTTTGTCTCTGCAGGAAGGATTTTTGAATCGAAGGACGTCAGTCGTGAGCAGCAGCAAGATTGATTCCCCCATGGAGTCCAGACACAGGTGGTGGTGGCTGAATACTTCAATCAATGAATCAATCTTTATATAGCACCAAATCACAACACAAGTCATCTCAGGCACTTACACATAGAGCAGGTCTAAACCGTACTCTTTAATTTAAATTAAAGAGACCCAACATTCCCACATGAGCAGCACTTGGTGACAGCGGCAAAGGAAAAACTCTCCTTTAACAGGAGGAAACCTCAGGCAGACTCAAGGTGGGCGGCCATCTGTCTCAACCGGTTGGGTTGATGTGACAATCACCTTCAATCTGACTTCTGCTGAGACTGATCAGGTTGATGAGGTTGATGCAGTGATTCACTGATGAGTCTGAAGACTGGGTGGTGATGGGGAGGTGGTGGGTCGTGCAAAAAAGCATCAGAAAAACTTTTGCTGAGCTTCATTTGACTTGAATATAGAAGTTTTAATATGACATATACCTGCTTTTGGTTTTATCCACGATATTGAAGTATTATCCACTATTTCAGTAAGCTCTTCTGGAATCCAAGGTTTAGGAAGCACCTGATTACCTATCATTATTTTGGGAGTTGATTTACTTTCACATTAGCACTTGCTCCTATTTTTCTTCTCTTCTTTCTTGCTTTCATTTTCTTCTATTTCATCTGTTCTTTCTCCTCATGTTGATCCATCACTCCCTCCCTTAGCTGCATCTGTTCCATCTTTTTGAGCAGCGGTCAGGTAACGGGTAACAGCAGCTTCTGCTGGGTGACGCTGATCTGTATCTACTCAGCCTGCAAGGCTGCAGCATATTTCAGTATGTCAGTCAATCAGTGTATTTTACTGGTATTTTTGGATACAGGCCAGCCCTTTGGCTTTCGTCAATCTGAAACCACTCAAAACTAAATCCTCTAGAAATTAGCTGTAGCTAATTAAATGAGCTTAATATCTCTTTGCTGGGATAAGACAGATCAGAAGTGATGGATGAAAATTAGAATGGGGTGTAGTTCCTGAAAAGTATCAAGCAGTATCAATGACACAGGATAACATGTCAAACCATATATTCAACTAATGGCGCTTATGAGTTTTAAATTTAGATGTAAATCCAGTATCTGTGGAGAGCTGTGGGCATCCTTACCACACACACATTCTTTCCCCATCAGTCTTTCTCCCAGTCTGTGGCTCTCAGACTGTGTATGTATGCATACATGTACATGAAGAGGTTATCCAAAATTGGTATCCAAAACAACCTGACAACAAGTTTGAGTGATCAAATAAGTTCAACTCTAACAATAAACAAAATCAATCCATCCATCCATTTTTCCACTGTCTATCCAGGACCAGATATTCTCACCAACAACACCATCCATGTCCTCCTAAAGGATCCCAGGCAAGGATCCTAACAGTTGGATGTGCCTGGAACACCTAGAGGGATCCTGACCAGGTACCTGAACCATCTCAGCTGACTTCTTTCCATGCTGAGGAGCAGCAGCTCTACTTCGAGCTTTCCCCAGATGTCAGAGTTCCTCACCCTATCTCTAAAGGTAAGCCCAGACACTCTCTGGAGGAAACTTATTTTGACCACTTGTATCACAATCTCATTCTGTCAGTCACTACCCAAAGCTTGTGACCATAACTTCTCCCCCCAGCTGTGCCTTGAGATTCTCTCTATGAAAATCACATACAGAATCGGTGACCATGGACAACCCTGGTGGAGCTCAACACTCACTAAGGGCGTACTCACACTAGGCAATCGTACCGTGCCCAAGCACGTTTGCTCCCTAAAATACGGATTACTTGGCTAGTGTGAGTGCTAGTGTACCGTGCTTGAGTACAGTACACTTCCCTGGTACGGTACGGTTGGAAGAGGTGTGCTTAGGCACGGTACACTTGGTCACCCATGCGCACTAGGGATTCATATTTTTCCCAAAAATAAGACATTTTAAATGCCGGGAAAAGACGCCAATTTTCCAGGGAATCCCGGGAAATCGTCGATTTTTAAAAGGCAAAACTAGCTGAGCCCTGGTCATTTCAAGCAACACTCAATGCAACGTGGATACATTGTGCATATATGGGTTCCCAATCCGACCATTTTTTGTGTATTATTTTATCATTATTAAGGCAAAAGAACTCAATTTATGTCCATCAACATTATAATGAAAAGGCTAAAGGCTTAATATTAGTTTGCATCCAGCGTGCTGCGTGGACTTCATTACATCTGCTGCACCGCTGCTACCACAATTAGGAAATGCTAAGTTTATTATCTGACTGTGACCTTCATAAAAGTAATATTTTACAAATCTGCATTATATAAACTAACGAAGTTCGTAAAAGTAAGTCATTTGGCGACTTCTAAGTCATTAAACTAAGTCTTACTTTTACTGGAGTAAAGAGTTGAATCAGGACGTCTGCTTTACTAGAGTCTTTTTATACAAGTATCTGTAGTACTGCATACTACACAGGCATGACTCAGAAGAACAAGCTTGCACTTTTTAATCATAATGCGTTGTGTTAATTGATCGGCTGTGTTGTGTTTTACCGGCGCACAGCACGCCAACACACACCTGTGCATGTTTTATGAGAGTAAACTGTCTATATGTTTTTGCGCAATGTGTCGGAGGTAACCGTGCTTGAGTACACTTGGGTTTGAGGTAATGTGAGTGCAGGCCAGCGGGGGACAGGGGAGGGGGGACATCCGTGCTGGCCCTAGTGTGAGTGCGCCCTAAGAACAATTCTGAGTTACAGCTGAGAAGGCAAAAATGGCTCTTACTGCAGTTATATAAGGGCCAAATGACTCACAGCAATGGCCTCAGTACCTTATACTTCGACAGCAACACCTCCAAGGTGCGCTACAGGACAAGGTTGTAAGTCAAAGTCCACAAAGAACATGTGGACCAGATGTGTGAACTCCCATGACCCCTTAGGTATTCTTGCAAGGGTGACAATGTCCCCGGTCAATCAGCAGTTCTCCACTTCTACTGAAAACAGCCTGAGCTAAGCCCTGCTTCCCCTTCCTGAGACACCTGACCGATTGCCAGAACTTCTTTGAGCAATCTGTCAACCAAAAGTCCTTCTCCATGGCCTCCCCGAACTCCTCCCATGGCTGTTTGTTTGCCTCACCAACCACCAGAGTCGCCACTCTTTTGGCCCTACAGTACCCATCTGATAGAGATTTTAATTATGCAGCCCATACATCAATGGAGAGAGTAGACAGGAGTCCAGGATGTCTTATATTGATAAGGTTTATTTACTTGATCAAGGAGATGTGAATGAATGATCAGTACACGTTATGTTCTGATGCTCCCTTCAATTCTGAAGTTTCTCTCCTCCGGGGATAGACTTTAAACCACACAGATAATGCCTCAGGTTGAGCCATGCCCAAATATGGGCAGACCCAACATATCTACAATATACAGAATTTAGTCAACTGGTCTATAGACAAAACATTGCTTAGACGACACTCAGGACCAACACTATATCAAACCTCTGACTCCAGTTACCTTTACCCCATTCAGGGAAAACAGTCAAAGACATATCTGACCTCGGCTGCTATAGCAACACTATCAGAATGCCTCCTGTTTTCCCCAAAAGGAGCAGACTCACTGCTTACCACTATCTCAAGGGGAGACAGTGTCTAAACCCAATATTTGGTGTGGCCTTGCTATGACCGAAAAGCCTAGTTTTACCCAGTGCATATTAGTTATGGAAAATTCCCTATCACCCATCTACTGTTTCAGATGTTTCCAGTCCAACCAAACTACTCATTTGGGTCTCTCCAGTCTGTCCAGCAGCCTCCCTCACCACCTCATCCAACTCACTAGGTGATGATCAGTCTGCTCTTCTCTTTACCTGAGTTTCCAAGACATGCAGCAGCAGAACTGAAGATACAACTACAAAGCCTATCATCAATCTTTGGCCTAAGCTGTTCAGGTACCAGGTACACTTATGAACAACTTATGCTCGAACATCTGATTTTGTTACGGCTAGCACAGAAGTCCAGTAACAATGCACCATTCGGTTTCAGATCAAGCAGGCCATTCCTCCCAATCACCCACTTCCATGTTTCTCCATCATTGCCCATGTGAGCGTTGAAGTCCCCCAGAAGAACTATGAACTCGCCAGGCTGCGTCCACTCCAGGATCCCACCCACTAACTCTAAGAAGGCCACAGTTGAGATGTGTTCCCTGCAGAGAGATTTATACAACATACTTATCGCAGCAGCAGCAGCAAATACTAGGACTGTTTAGCAAGAAAAACAGAGAAGAAGAATGCAATTATCATAGGTATTAAAATAGATCACTCTACAATAGCCAATTATGATGAACAGCTACGTTGGCTGCTCGTTTATATCTACAGAGATACAACAAACCTTTACTGGATTCAAGAAATAAAATGTATGTGCTGACTTTGACCAAAATGTGGTTGGGCGGTTGTGGTTTTCATCCACCCCTCTCTATACATATCATTATTTAAATATCAATACATTATTTACATAAATCATTCATTGACATACAGACTATCTGTTACATTATTCAGATGATGAAAATAAGGCATTTTTGTTATGTGGATAAGCAACCCTGTCCTCTAAAAAATATGCATATTTTCTACTTGTTTACAACAACAAATACATTTTGAAAGAAACTTATTGCCTCCAGATTAAAAATGTCATTGACATGGAAAAGAAATGTTCTAGGCCAAACCCGATCACCCTAGAAGCCCTACCCCTGTCTGTGACTTCTGTGCATTAAAAGAAAAAAAAAAAGAAAAAAAAAGAAGACAATTATTTTTTTCTTCAAAACATATTTGTCAAAACCGTGTAGAGGTATACACACACATGGTTGGGGTACATCCTGTAGGCCAATAAATTATTGGGTAACAATCCCAACAGTCCCTGGTTACAGTTTAATATGTACTTGATAGTGATGAGTGTTGAAGTCAGGAACCTCCTTTAGGGCCTCTGCACCAAAGAGTAAAACAGAGCTTTGCAGGGACGTGACGTGGGTCTGCTCCAGGAAACAATTTGCACAGTTAAGCATCAAAACTGTGTTTTCTAAACCCCAGGCCATGAACTAACACAAAATACTTAATGACTAATGTAACTGTGTCACACACATCAAGCCGAAGCTGTACTGATATGATGCAGTCAGTGCTTAGTCTGCTCTAATCACATCTCACTTTCTTTATAATCTTTATAGTCTTTATAATTTGAACACATTTTGGATTTTAAGACAAACTGAATCAATGTATTATTTAGCTTCATTTATAAATACAATGAAATAATGTTTTTTGCAATTTGCATTTATGAATATTAAATGGAATATTTTAAATTGAAAATCATACATTTTGTCATATTGTATAATACCAAGCAGTGTATATAAGCATGAATGTTCATTCTTGACATTGGAGAGTTTTCCCAAGAAGAAATGTGAAGACCTTGATATGCAATCAAAAGCTCAGGAAAAAATTATAGTGGATTTTCTACACTGGTTATTACTAGTTATTTCTGGTTAGTAATTATGGTGGAAAAAAATAAATGACATGTCATCTCTTTGAAAGGAAATCTTATGAGTTATTCTTTCTACAGGGATATGAGGAAAAACATGTTTCCCAAGCCAAGTGTCCTACAGAGAGGATTGCACCAAAAGTCATGATCAAATCTTCAGATGTATATTGTAATAACTGATCCACCAGTGTAATATTGTTCAGCGTAAATAAAAGATGTCCTTTAATATACCATATAAAAATGTTTTAGGAGGAAATTATGCTTAGGTAAGAGTAGAATATTGTCAATAATTAAGTCATGCAGGTTGCTTGGTGTTACAGTGGAGAGGCTGAGTGATTGTTGTCTACAGTGCCCTCTTGTGTTAGGAGAGATAACTGCACACATACATCATTCAGAGGTGACGTGACATTACAGTAGCTGGAGAAAAAAAAGCTGTTGATCTATGTTACAGTCCGGTCATGTATTGTATTATTAATGACAAATTGCTATCTAACCATACACAACGGATTCAACTCATTATTTGTATTTTATGTTCAAAACTGTGGAAAACAAGATGTGTAATAATACGACAGACAGTGATTGACAGTGACACGGTGGTCAAACAGATACTCATCACCTCCCCTGGAACATACAGGACTTATGAACAGCACTTTATACAAGATAACTGGACTATATGCTCTTTATTGATGGTTCAGTCCTTAGTACTGGTTGTACTTTATTGTTAAATGTAGGTTCATTTTTGTTTTTTCTTGTAAATCTATTTGTTGTATTTGTAATTTATACAAAATTCAATAAAGATCCTTTTAAGAACGCAAAAAAAAAGAAGTTGTAAAGTTGATGGCATTAAATACACTGAGATTTACACACAGAATTAATAACAAATCATCACACAATGATAAAGCTGTGTGTTGAATCTTTAACATTGTTTTGTATTTTATAAGATTTTTACATATTATTCTATGTATAGAAAATAATCTGAAAAGTATAAAACTAAAGTAAAAGTATAAACTCAAGTTAAGTAAAAGTACCTCAAAAGTTACTTTCCACCACTGTCAGATTCTTTCTCCCAAAGTTTTGAGCACAGAGCAAACAAAGGTGCACATATCAGCTTTTTTTTTCTGGTCTTCAGCTGTATGACACGGCCTTCTTCAGTAGATGGAACTTATTTATTTATTTAGTATGATTTATATAATAGGGACAGATACAATAAATATACATGTACAGGCTAAAACAACTGTCTGATGCAAGTACCAAAGTGTTCATAGTGAATGCTAATTTGCAACACCTGTCCCTAGAAGGACTTTTGTCAAAGTGAGAGATTAAAATATGTTTTTTAAATAAAAAATTTAAAAAAGTAAAAAAGGTTTTAAAACAAGTGCATCCATGTAATAAATACAATATAGCACAGATATGAGCAAAAGTAAAAAACATGGTACACGGTACAAAATACTGAATTAACCAGGATTTTGTGAGTCTCTTGAAAATGATAAAGTGTGCAGCAAATTTCAAGCGTTCAGGTAGAGAGGTTCAGATTTTTGCTCCTTTCACAGAGAAAAAACCGTCTGAGCAAAATATGTTTTGCAGAATGAGACTTTACAGTTTCCACTTAAAGCTGCTCTGGCGGATCTGCTTTGCTCGTGTGCCGTCTCTTAACTTCAGAGTTGAACTTTGACACTCTTTACTTCATACGTAAAGGCAGAAAAAAACAAGCAAACTAAAGGAACAGATCACCATCAATGTCAAACACACACAAGTTTGACAGCGAAGAGGAGGAGAGTGCTACGCTGCCATGTGAAGACTTTCAGGAAATTAAAGACCACACCCACTCACACTGACCAATATCTTAATCTTCCACTCTAACCCACACTCACAACAGAAAGATGAGCCTCGTACAAAGAAGCATCATCTTAACAGTGAGGAGGATGAAGATAAAGAGAGGGGAGTTCACTTTTTTTGACATATCACCGTTAGATCTGTGCTTGTTCATATCTAGTAACTCTTCATTCATTTCTATATAATACTTAACCCTCTCCCCCCCATCCTACTACCATGGCGATGAAGAGCAACCGGCACTGGATGAGTGATGGATGTGTGGAATTAACCCCTCCAGAGGATGTGAGATGATTTGATTGCTGAGGATAAGTGCTTAGCAGTTTTTCTTTGCATTTGGCTCTGCTGGCTGGATCTCCCCGCAGATTATGATGTCACGGCGGAGTGGGAGCCTGTGGATCACAGTCAGGATTAAGTGCATGTAGGTAGTGGTCTGTGACGAGTGACTGCTCAGGAGCAGTACAGCCGGCTTCCATGCAGTCCGGCTAGCTTCTCCCCTGAGGACCTTCCAGGAAATTAAATTCAGCATTTTTCTCCATCACAAGATCAAGAATCGGTGAGTTAAATGATCTGACCTGCTGCTGCTCTTTGTGGAAGTTACTGTCATAATAACCCTAACCCTAACCCTAACCCTAACCCTAACCCTAACCCAACACAGATATGGAGTGAAAGAAAAAAGTCAAATGCAGGAATGTGCTTTATGTTCTTTATACGCTCATTCTTCTATTCTTTTGTACATTAACATTTCTTTTTAGACCTGCCTAGCTGCTCATAGCAAGCACTAAACAAGATGAAGGTGAAATGGACCAAGCTGGGTATGGTTGTCTTCTTCCTGCTCTCTGTGGTCATGACCTGCTGCTTCATATGGCAGTACAGGATGCCAAAACTGAAGACAGGTGACGTTTATTTATCTTTACAACCTCTCAACTTTTAAAGACAAACAGTATGGCTCAACCCAACCCTGGAACTACTTTCTAGCCTCTTTGGTGTAATTGCTCATTTGCTGGCGCTGCAGAGGGATTACACAAAGCTGGAGAAGCGGGATTACGAGCCCCCCCGTTAAAGCAGACTTTAACTCTGCTGAGGGAGGGAGGAGCTGAGCAGTGCAGGGTGCTCCTGGATAATGACAACAGTCACTGCCTTACAGTGTGACAGGACTCTGAATTTGGCTCAGGGGCAGTTGAGTTCAGTTGGGGGGGGGGGGGGGGGGGGGGGGGGGTTGGACTGTCTGGAATCAATGACACACAATAACACACAACCTAACTTTATAAACTCATAGTCCTGGGAAAATGAGAACAGGTTGACAGTGCTTATTAATGAAGTGTACATTAAGATGGTTTTATAGCTGATGTGGACATGCTGGATTCTTCTGTCTGCTACTACAACTACTATAAACTATGCTTTTAGTACTTAATTGTGCTACAGTACACAACTGCATTCAGTACTGATATATCACAAAATAACAGAATACACTAAGTCTTAAATGGCTTCATTTATCTCGCTCTTATATCCACAGTGCAACAATTTGCCTCTGATCCAACCATTCACTTGGAATTCAGGTGTTGCCTAAGGACACTTCAACACCCCAACAGTTGTATTAGACACTGTTTTAGATCATATATAATGTATTAGTGTTACAGTAACAGGCCAGGTATGTTTAGTTGTGTGTCATCAAAATTAATTAATCATCCAAGCAGACAGATGTTTTTCTGCCTTTTTGATCATGTTAACCCTGTACTGTAACTTTAGAATGTCAGTAAAAAATATTCTATAAAGAAATAGTGAACCAACCCTTTAACAAGCTGGGATTTATGTGTCATGCTGTATTTAACATTGTAACAGAATAGTGGGAGAAATAGAAAGGAGTGCTTATTAGACTACAGGGAGAAAAGTGGAGAACATCTGTATAAAACGACTCATGAAGGATCAATAATCAAACATCAGTGCTCTGATATATGCGAGGCTTGCAAGACTCAGGTTTGGCAAGATTTAACCACACAAGAGAAAAAGCATGTAACATACAAGATGGATAGAATATTGATGGAAAGGAAAAGATCATGAATTAATCTTATCAGTCCAATCTGGACTATATATATATGACTATATATGAATATCTTAAGATTGTCTACTGCTGGTCAAACAAGACAAGCAAACTGAAGACATCAGAGAAGTTGTGAATGCCCATTTTCACAATTACAGTATAAACATTTCAGTGATTAAACTATTAAATTGAGAAAATATTTGTCAAATTAATCAATAATGAAAATAATAATTTGGGACAACAGCCCAATTTGTTGGTGATTGGTACACATTTGTTTATTCTACAGTGGCCTACATTGATTGGGATTTTCTACTGAACACATATAGTTGTGCAGTTGGGGTGTATATGCTACCATGACAGATGGAAAGGTTGTGTCTGTATGTATCATACATGATGAGACAGACTTTCTCCCTCTTTCTGTAGAAATGCTTACAAAAGTAGCAGCCATAGAAGAAATGTGCCCTCGCTACCCTGAGCCTGTGCCCCTCAGACATCCCATCATATCCCTGAGGTTGGCCTTAGAAAAGGTAAATCTCCTTTTTATTTGCCATATTTGAATTTTTATCAAACCAATTTCTGGATATAGTTAGACTTAACTAAAGTTTCTCCTAACAGATAGATGTCCTACTGAAGAAGAGTATTCACGCTACCAAGCTGCCAGCGATATCAGCCATCGTGGTTTTAAATGACTCGGTGCTGTGGAATGGAAACTTTGGCAAGAAGAACATTAGTGATCCTTCCTCGTCTGCACCCAATGAGTACACAGTGTACAGGTGAGTATCAGACAGTGTGTAGAGTAAGTGTGGAGAAGATTAACATATAATATGACAGATATGATAGAAGGGAAGTGGGGATTTGCCTGATTTCTACAGTTATTAATATTATTGGTACTTAAAGCGCTTCCGCCAGTTCATAATATTGGCGCCCCATGAGAACAGTAATCATTACCACACAGTCTAATTCTTCTATTGGATATTGCATTTGAGTTGAGGCTTACAGTTAGAATTGGTTGTAGATGTTAGGATTAGAGCTTCATTGTATTAAGTAAGCTTCATAAAGAACCATCATCAATGAGACTGAACCACTTACTAAATGAAGTGCTTAAATCTGTGCAGCAGTGGGAATTCTATGCACAATTAAACCACAATACATTTATTTAATCAATAGAAATAAGCGCATGTGATGCTCATTTCAATTGCTGTGATTGCAGAATTGCGAGCCTGTCAAAGATCTTCCCCACTCTGATGCTGTATAAGCTGTGGGAGGATGGCCTGGTGGACTCTCTCGATGACCCTCTGGAGAAGTACACAGACAACTTCACCATCAAGAACCCGCTGGGGAAAAGTGGACGGCCGGTATCCTCAACGGGCAGGAGCCGCTTGCCTGAGCTCACCCTGCGCAGGATGACCAGCCATCTCTCTGGTAACCACTCTATTTATCTTAATGACGTAGTGGCCATTTTTGATTCATCTACATGAAAAAGCAGAACTTTGTAGTCTCTCTCCAGACCTCTGATTCAATGCCTTCATCTGTGATTGGTTACAACAGGTCTGATGCTGTGTTATATAAATAATGAGGGTTTCTACTGGTTAGAAAAACAGTTGACCAATTGAAGCTTGGTAGGCGGGACTAGGAATGGAGGTGACATTTTACAACATAGCTACATTCATCAAAAAAAAAAATGCAAAAATGTACCAATGATGGATGAGATGGACACAGCTGCACAGATAAGTTGGACAACCTATTGCTAACTACTCTTAGCAACTGCAGCTTTCTGTTGACCTAATATGGTATCGGTGGGACAGAGTTGTCATTGGCTACTGAGAAAGAACATTTTAGTAAAGAAATTGGCAAACACAAGCATGAAACTACATGAAAATTAAAAGAACAGTCAAATCAGGCGAAGGACCAACATTAGGCTTGTTTGAGATCAGCTCTAGCTTTGTAAAGTGTATGTGTTTGACTGACTGTTTCAGAAAATGTGGTAACCATGGTCGTGTGCAGGCCCTTTGAAATTAACACTGTACATCTACATATGCGATTAAGCAAATGAAAAATGGAGACAGTTTATCAGAATGTGAAGTGAGCTCAGCATCAGACTGAACAAACATTATGAAGAGAAACTAAGAGAACGTGACGCCACAACGGTTTTTTCAGCTGTAATCTCATCATCAATATCTTAAACTCTTTGAGGGTCGACATCATTAGTTGCGTTAACGTTGTACTGAGTTAAAAGTTCAGTGTTCTGGAATGATTTGGCCCCAATAGGTATAGTGTTCCTGCAAATACACATTAAGTACACAGCCAATTATGTAATCATTATCTAATAGCAGCTTGTCTATGCATAAGGGTTTGAAAAAGCAAGAACAGCGTTGGTCACTGCTTAAGTAATTGTGTGTGTCACATATACGTAGAGGGTCAGAGACAATACAACAGAAACACCCTTGATTATCAGGAAATCGTGTACAACCTAGCAAAATACCGTCTGGAAAACGAGTTTAGACGTGAATCAACACATTTGAAAAACTTAGATTATGAGCTTCACATAGCTAGTATTTCCTCCAGTCTTTTAAATTAAATCAGATTGTGACAGGCGTGTTTTATTAATGACCAGTCATCTAAATGAGAACAATATAAAGAATACATGTAAGTGATAAACTCTGATTCACAGATCCTGTTAAACCAACAGAAGACTGGCTAATTTGATGCCCCTGCAATTACAGACAGGGACTCCATGTTACCATGTTACCATCATGAATACAGATGACCACTTATTATCTCATATGAATGTAGAAAAAGAAAAATGATGGTTATCATTGCTTGAGGTGGTGAATTCATAGCAAAGAGGTTACATTATGTAACAGGTGGTTACACTTCCTGTCACCTCATTACATGGCAGTCAAAAAGCTCCACAGCAGGGTGTGAAGGAAGCACATTCGTCAAAATGTAGGTCTGGACTCTCACACTCAACACTGTGTTAATCCTGATGAGGACACGTCTTTACCACCTACTACAGCACCTTAACCAACCTGGGTTCACATGAATATAGAAAGAAGCTATAATTACACTGACCTGTGTCTAGAGATAGAGCTAATCTGCTCTGTGCTCTCAGAATGGAATGGAGGCATTATGAGAGGGGGAAGCCCTGCTGAGAGGAGAAGTTGAACTAAACTGTCTGAGGACACAGATTGAAAACCATGTCATAACCTGACAGATAGCCTACTGGGCATAAGAGATCACTTATCTTTACAATTACTGTAGGAAATTTTAAATGCCACATTAACATACAACCAAAGTAGACAAATAGAAATTTTGACATGGTAGCACAAGATGGAAATTCAGCAGATCACCGGTTATTTATCCCGAGAAATGTGTGTGTCAAAATGTAACAGTGTCTAATAGTTGATGTTGAAAGTCTGGGATGTTTGAGTGTGGACCAGCTGGTCAACCAAACAATGAAACGACCGATACTGTAATCCTCACAGCCATGTTTGCATGCACTCAGGTAACCAGGTTACTCAGAGAGATGAGATTACATGGGTAACCAGAGGACACATTTACATATACTTAAGTAACCTGGTTACTCTAAATCTGTGTATTTATGTAGCAGATTTCCAGATTTCTCTCCTGCTGCCAACCTTATTTTGGAAGCATGGCTTACTGATTTTAACTCTGTTAGAAGATGCTGCTTCCTGATTTTGTTTAAACATAAAAGTAGAAGATGTCATCTTGATTGCTGTCGTTTTCATTTCTCTATTATTTTAAACATGTACGGTTGTGAAGTTTTTGGTTTAAAAGTGGTTATTGAAGTGATATTTATGGAGCACTTAATTGCTCTTCCTAAATGACCAGAAGTATATATAGAGTGGAATTTTCAGGGAGGATCAAATAGTTTCAGAGCAAATTAATTCAATTTCATAATATTACATTCAGTTTCAAGTGTATAGGAATTAAGTTGCATTGAAAAAGTTCCATTTTTCAATGCAATAATGCAAATTAAACTATACAAATTCAAATTATGTTCTTACATAGATACTGTATCTGTTTAATGTTTTCAGGTATGATTACTTATCTTGGTTCTTTCTTTAAAGGACCAGCATGTAGGATTTAGTAGCATCTAGTGGCGAGGTTACAGATTGCAACCAACTGAATACCCCTCCCCTTTCAACCATATAGGAGAATCTATGGTGGCTGCGGAACTAGCAAAAAATGGCATGCCCTCTCTAGAACCCGTGTTTTATCTGTTCTGGGCTAATGTAGAAACATGGCAGTGCAACATGGCAGGCTTCATGGACGAGGATATGGATATTATATTCTGTTTCTGCCAAATCCGTTCCACTATATACCACCAAATTCTACACACTACACCTTTAAAGCGGTATCTTATTCATGAATACATGGAAACAGTATTATTTAATGTTTTTACAGGGTTACCCCGAAGATTAAGGTCAACTAATCTCCTTTGGAGTGGAGACACGCAGGCGGCCCTTAATTTGTTACAGGATGATCTCCTTGTGGCAGATCCAGGCACTAAGTAAGACTCTGTTCTTCCTGTTTTGCTCTATTTTTGACGCTGATTACTTTAAACAGTCAGTTAAAAATGGAAATACTATGGATACAACAAGGATCCTTTTGGTATTTTGCAACCACAGGCAACTTTCAACTGACATGACATGATTGTCTCTTTTCCCTCAGATGCCACTACAGCAATGTTGCCTTCTCCTTGTTGGCCAACATCCTGGCTCAAAAAGTGACTGGCTCTGACTTTGAGAGCTGGGTGTCAGAAAACATTCTGGAGCGTCTCAGCATGGAGGATACTGGTTTCAACATAACTCCAACTATTCAGAAACAGATGGCTGTGGGCGTCTACAGCAATGGCCAGCCGGCTCCTCTCTACAACCTAGGCTGGTATCGACCTGCGGGCCAGATGTATTCCACAGCAGCTGACATGGCAAAGCTCATGATGGCTCTTCTCGGTGTATACGGCGGGACACTGCTACGCCAGGACACCCTGAACACCATGATGACACCGGTTTTAAAATGCCAAAGTGGATACTTTGCCAATTCCACCGGCACACCATGGGAGATCAATGAGCAGTTTGGCTATGATGTGGTGAGAAAAGATGGTGACCTGGACGGCTATGCGACCACCCTCTCCCTGGTTCCACGGCTCAAACTGGGGATAGTGATCCTGATGGCTGGGGTTCGGCCAGCAGACCAGGACCTTGTGAGGCAGGCCTACAGCTACCTCATTCCTGCAGTGGAGGGCGCTTTCAGAGACGCTCAACGAGCTCTCAGACCACCACCTGACCCAACTCCATACATGGGCTTTTTCACTTACAAGAATATGACTTTCTATGAGATTAAAGTGGGCTCAGATGGAGTGCTGGTCATGCAGCAGTTTGGACCACAGGTGGACACAACTGTGCCGTCCAAGTACAGAACTATCCGGCTGGACTACCTCCAGGACAGGGTGTTCAAGGTGGTGTTTGAGAACCCATACCCTTGTAAGCTGAAGGTTAACAGCGCCTCAGTCTCCCTGGAGATACAGGACAGACAGCTCTTTAACTTTTATGTTTTCAACAAGAAAGGTGTGTCACCAGGATTTGATTCCCCAGGACTCAACACTTACAAGGTGATGAGGATATCTGGCAAACCATATTTTACTTCATAAAAACAGGAATTCATTTTCAGCTGTCACTATACCTGGGGGCTGTGTCAAGGACAAATGCAGTGGAAGACATGATATTGCAAACAAATGGCTATATTTGACTATGTGGCCAGTGGTTGTGTGTGGTCAGTGCGATGAAAGGCTCCCTTGCTAAGGTTAATGTGATTATATTGTATTTTAACGTTATCTATTCAATATTGTACTGCTCATAATACCAATTTTGTCATTTAGTCCAGCCCAAGAAATCTCTGAAAGTTGCTCTTCTGCTAGATAACTAGCACAGGCAAAGCAAAACTGTTACACTATTGTATAAACGGTTTCGGTAAGATGTTTAATGGACAATATGGTAGTATTTCTCTGCAACCTTCAAGTGCCTACAGTGTGACTTAGAAAGAAAAAAAAATTAAAATGTCAAATGGTCAAATTTTTCAAGACCCAAGCCCATCTGGGAAACATTTAAACATGTTTTCTATGAGCAATAATGTAACTACTGCTAAATGAAACTCACATTGTATGATAAGTGTTCAAGTGTCCATAAAGCAGTGGTGGGCAAATAGTGGAGTGGTAGCCAAATCTGGTCCTTAAACACAAACATCTGGCACCCAAATGCCAGCTGAGGTTTTTTAATGGACTGCATAAAATCTTTTACATGACTCTTCATTAATCTACAGCAGACAACAATGTAAAGAAGAGGCTCATCTAAATCCCTATGAGCGTGTAACCTCTTATACACATATATAGTTATATAACATATTTTTTCCTATGAGATCAGCACAGATTTGTGTTAATAACAGTACTTCCGCTTCAACCATAAATGAAGGTGGCCTCTGTTTACTGTGTGTGGATTACTGATGGGAAATGACATCTGACCTCAGGTACAAGCCTAAAACGTTTTTTTTAAATAGATTTTTAAACACAAGTTGTCACTGTGCCTGTACAATGCTGGCCCCCAAATAAACTGTGTTGAAAGAAATCGGATTCATGGTTGAATTGCTGACCTCTGCCATGAAGTGTTAAGTGAAAATGTACATGTAAACATTAATATGCAAACATACTCGTGCACCTTTCGCATTTCCATCACACAATGTAATAATGTGGCCCTGATAAATATGTATGTTTTTGCCCATGTCCCTTTAGGGGCTCTTTTCAATGGAGACTGCAGATTGAGATTTTTTTTTAAATGTCCACCAATGTGATTCTGGCATCATTCTGCACAGAGAACATCACAGTAAAGGAACAAGAAGAATGACACATTACTCACTGGGTCGCTATAGTGAGAAACTCAAAGAATTATCATCACCTGTATCCTACCTTATTTTGGTGTTTACAACCTGCAGTTTCAGTATTTTGGTTCAGTCTCAACTGTTTTCAGTGAAGAACCTCTTGTCTGTGTCCTGTTGGTGCTGCAGGTGGTGTACACTATCAACTGCCTACCAGCACTGAAACTTAAAGGACATTGGCAGTTGTCACAGCATAGTACACTTCTTTTTGTAAACTTACAAAGACATGAAACAAACCAAAAATAAATTAATCCATTTATTCAGAAATGAACATTAATGTTAGCCAGAGATTGAGACAACCAAAGCTTATTTCACATTAGAATTTATTGCAACTGACTCAACCTGACAGCCAGGTTCAAACCAACAACTTCAATAAAAAACAAAATATTTCATGTTATTGCTTTAGCAAGATTTTTGCCCATCATCATTGCTACAGTCAGTGTTTCATGCTGTGGGGAGTCTATTTTTATCCATTTACTCATCTGTTTATCTGAACTGTTTTTGGCATGTGTGAGGAAGATATTCTTCATGTGAACTCGCTTTGCCTTCAATAGTCACCACACTCCACACTGGTTAGTGTAATTTTGAATTGGAAAGACACATGTTGTGTTATCTGCTCAGGTGGGCTGGTGGATCGACTTTGGGCCCTGTTAACCACTTTTTTTTTGGTCTAGATACTACTATTCATTATTTTTTTAACATATGAATTTCTTCTTGGATAATGTTTGTTTTTGTATATATAGCAAAATCAATAAAATATAAAACATAATTTAACAAACAGATGATGATTAGAATACATGTCTTATTATAAACTTCGAACATAAAATGGATTTCTGGAAAACGTAATTTAAAAAAGCGTTATGATCATAGATTAACTAGAACAGCTGGGTTAATATATGATTTTTTAATATTAATGATCATATATGTATACATATATATATAGAGAGACATATATATACAGTTTATACTGTATATGACTTCAAACTGACATCATGCAGTTCAATCATTGTGCCACCAGAGGGCTCTTATACAATGACAATATCCATCACAAAGTCATTTAACAAGAACCACTGGAAAGTGTTTGACCTCTTATATTAAAGTAATAGTGTGTCAACAGGAAACATTCTCCTCTGAGGCTCTGACGTTTGACGATTACAGTGAGAACTGGCAAAAGTTTGTTTATACCTCAAAGTGTAGAGAAACAGATTGTGCTGATGGAGATAGGTACTATTTCCCTTTAATGCCACAAACTCAAGGATAAATGAAGGCAAAAGAGAATGTAGAGCGAGAGCAGCCTCTGCAGGAATTGCTACATTTTCTGGATCATGACCTGGAATTTACCTGCAGAGATATAAAGGACAGAAAGAGAAGAAAGACAAAGGTCGTCCACACTTTAGACTTTAGACAAGATTCTAAAAATAAGCCCTCATATTTCCTCCTACCTAAATGTGTCTGTAATGTTTTTTACAATCCAACTTAAACAGTGGGCAGGACAGAATATTAGATATACAGCAGCCAAATAGTATGTTGGGGTAGTAATAGGTTTGTCTGTGTGTGCAAGCTGCAGGTCTACATGTGATCTTTCACGCTTTCTCATTGATTAAGAACATTTTCTTAAACACAGCTGTAGTTCTCAAAACAATAAAAACAATTAAGCATTATTTTATACTGATACCCCAGCACTCCATTTGTCCTACAAAAGGGAGTTTGCCCTTTGGAAAGCTAGTTTCTTTGAAGAAAACCCATTGAATGTAGAACCACATCAGCTTTTAAGATTTCATACCAAGTCAATAATCCTCAGGGGGAAATTTCTGTTGAAAGTCATTGGGATTGGGAGAAATGGGGCAGGACATTTGGCAATCCTGACCACCCCATTTAAAGATATTGAAAATGTCCAAGATGATTTTGCCATATAAAGGTCCAGGAGACCCCATATTTTGCACAGGCGGTGTGGACAGGGCCTAGAACAAGTCCAGACTACAAACACCCCCTCTATGGCATCTAGGAAAAAAAGGTTGTATTCTGAGCTATAACGTCAGGGTGGCGTGAGGGTTTTTACTAGTGGAACACCATCAATCAATTATTTTAGAACTCAGAAAGCAAAAAACCTGAAAAAATGTTTTGCAAAAATTCTCAACTCAAGGTCTACTTATTACCCTTTTCCCAACTTTCAACCACATCTCATGGCATTCCTCAGTGGATGGAGTAACAGCAGACAATAAACTGTTGTTTCCATGATCACGAGTAAACTTTCTGAGTGTCTGTGATTGGATGCTGGATGAGTGATGGTGACTTACATGCAGGCATGACGGACACCTCAGCGGTTACTATACTCTTCACTCCCAGGTTGGACAGACCTCCTCTCACCAGGCCACAGGAGAAAGCCAGATACTGCAGAGATACAAACAGTCAGTCAGTAACGTGTTCATGTGATGAGTAAAGTTGACATCCTGGGCACCGAGGCAGGTAGAGGCAAGTACTGATATAGAGTCTACTCTGTTTAAACACACAGTATTGTGACTGGGTGTACTGAAAAACACACAGAATCCAATTAACAATTTAATTTATTATATGATGCAAGGGTCACTGACTGTATTAAAGAGCATTTGAGCTGTCTGAATCCCGATCCTGTCCAAACTTTACTGCTGTAACTATTCCTCCCTGTTAGACCTCTCTGTTTGGACTACAGGATGTTACACTGTAGCCTGACCAATATATTGGTCAGCTGATGTTATTGGCTGATATCAGCCTATCACAGATAAATGGTATCGGTGTACATGTTGTCCGATAGGCTTCAATATATATAGTTGTATAGGGAGCTTTTTATTTATTTATATTTGATCCTTCTTCTCAATTCAAGTTTAATATATGTATATTTTTCATCTGTATTTTTCTAATATTTCAAGCTATTTATAATTATTCAATTCCACTGAAGTTTACTGTTTTAGTACAATAAAGTTTATTGTTAGACTGTAACATATCATGCCTTCATTACATACCATTGTACATATCAAGTGTTTGATAATCCATTTGTATGCTGAATATATGGAGTATTGGCCAATATATTGATATTGGAATGTTTTTACTCCCTAATATCAGTATCGGCATCATTCAGGGTCCACGTTATACACTTTTTTTTTTTAAAGGGTTGTCCAGCAGATGTCGCCATAGTAACTGTATAAAAAGCAATGAAACACTTTAAACACTACTGCTTCATACTGATTCAGTGCTTCAGAAAGCTTTGTCTACCCATCACTGCTGATAGATAGTCATAACTGTAATGACCAAAATAAAGAAATGTAACTTTGTATCATTATATATGTTATATCTATATTGTTCTCCTGGTGGTTTTGGCATTGAATGACAGTAATATGATTAGATTAGATTAGAGTTTTATTGCCATTTGCACAGGTACATCACAGTACGGGTACATTGGAATTCTAGTGCGTTTCCCTGAGTCAAGCACAGCTTTATTAAAAAACTAGACCCAGAGGTAGATAAAATAGACACTAAGTCACATTATAAATACAAATAACAAATAAATAATACAAACACAACACATGAATAAAAAACAACACATGAATGAAACACATTGGTGCAATATCTGCACAGAAGCCACTGAAAAGTAACGACACTTCAGCTTCTAAGGGGGCTGCTGAATGAGGTGTGGGGGGGGGGGGGGGGGGGGGGGACTTCATTGCCCACTGCACTCCATACATTACCCCATGAGTCCAATCACAGGACAGCATCAAGCAATGATTGACACACACAACCCAATAAAATGAAGTTAAAGCACCTTTGGGGCGTGTTCCATATACTGGTTCCCCGCTGACAGCTGACTCAGTAATCGGAACTTGTTGTCCTGGAGAACATAGATACCCTGAAACACATGACAAAGCAGATCTGACATCATCTACACAGCAGACAGCAGTGATATTATATAAATGATATTTACACAGCGTGGTCTGTTTAAAACTAAATGAATGATTTCAGTTCATCATAGCTGAGCCTGTAGAGCCCTGCAGGCTTTGAGTGAATGACATGAACATATTATGTAAGGCTGCAACTATTATTATCCTTATTAATTGATGTGGCAATTATTTTATTGATTAATCATTCATCACTTTGCCAACAAATGTCAGAAAAGTAGTGACAAATGCCTGTTATCATTTCATGGTGACATCTGAACCATCCAAAACTCAAACATGTTCAGTTGACTGTCAAGTATGAAAATTGAAGGCTTCAAATCTTCGAAATTAGGAAACTTATTAAAATAGTAATCAAAATAGTTGATGATTGATCTTCTCCCCATTGACAATGACAATAAATGACAGAGAGTCGATTCGAGTGTTACCTGGTGGTTGGTTCGGAGGTTGTCGATCTGCTTCTTGAACACACAGGTCCAAAAGTCTTTACAGATGAATTTCATGATGTCCAGCTCATCTTTGAACCGTGCAGTGTCTTTTGTCAGCCTGCATAGAAGAAAAAAGTCTTCACATGAAGCCCAAGAGTCCTTCATTCCACACAGACTGAGCCAGAAGTACCACTGGGTATTATTTGAAATCTACACAGTTCTTCAGAATGTATCAGCTGGGTTTGGCACTTTTTTTTTACTGAAACCCAAGATGACAAGCAGGCAGCAGGTTCATCTGTACTAGTCTTTGTGCCTGTCACAATAATTACATCATCAACTTGTCGTACAATAACGTAATTATCAACATCATCATGTCTATATATGGACTTATCATATGATACATAGACATGATCTTGATCATTTTTTGATTGTGACAGGCCTACTTGTGTCTGAGTCTGAGCTCATTGACAGCCTTCAACTATCTGACAAGTGCTCTTCTTCTTTTGTCAATGAATATTTTGATTCATCACGTTATATTTTTCATTCTTGCTGCTCTGTGATAATGAACATCGCAGCTTTGTCCTTACACACGTTACTAAATCATGATTGAGCACTTCTTAAACCAGGTTTGACTAAAGTTTGGATACATTTACTTCACAGTGGTTCAGTTCATACTGCACCAAACACCATCTACATGGATGCACTGAGCTCCTCTCTTCTCCTCCCTCTCTCTATCCGTCTATATCCATTAACATTCATGTGCTATTAATGCATTCACTAATTTAAACTTCTTCCCCAGAGTTCTCTGTGCTTTCGTCTCACAGGTAATCTGGGGTTGTAGATGACTGGATGACAGATTCATGCCCTGGACCTGTTATTCTCCCATCCGGGTCCTACTAACTTCAATGTTGATTGTTTTGTCAACGTGCTTCTCTTTCTTATGCTCCCACTCCTCTTCATCTCTCTCCTCTCAACCCCAACCGGTCGAGGCAGATGGCCGCTCACTTTGAGCCTGGTTCTGCCTGAGGTTTCTTCCTGTTAACAGGGAGTTTTTTTCTTGTCACTGTCTTGCCAAGTGCTGCTCATGTGGGAATGTTGGGACTCTTTCATTTAAATTACAGAGTACGGTCTAGACCTGCTCTATGTGTAAAGTGCCTTGAGATGACTTTTGTTGTGATTTGGCGCTATATTATAATATATAAAGATTGATTGATTGATTGAAGGTGTGCAATATTGTTATGTGGACGAGTGAGTGGGTTGTTTTATGCTGTTTATATGTGGTTTTTTTATATTGTTTCTTATTATTTATTAGATCTTTTGCACTGCACTTCATTTCGTTGTACATGTGACAATGACAATAAAGATATTCTGTCTGTGTGTGTGCGACTGAATGACAAAAAACAGTGTGTGTGTGTGTGATTTAAGTGTTAAAATCACGTGACGCCACTGTTGAGTCTCACTGACGTCACGTGATTTGAATAGTTTTAGGACAACAGCTGTACAACAAAAGGGAATGAAATATATTTAATACTACTAAGCGTGTGAGTTCATTGTTGGTTTGACACACAACCTGCACTGATAAGAATCTCATTGACTTTACACAACAACACAGCCCATTCATTCTACTGTATGTGATTTAAAGCTTGTTACCTCTCTATCAGCCCCTGTCCCACTCTGAAGCCCATGTTCTCCAGTCTCGTGATATTTCGTCCATTCTCCTGAATGAAAGAGAAAGCAGAAGTGATGAATAACCACCGACATGAACCGAGCACAGACTGTTCAGCTTAATAAAACAACCCGTTTCTTACCGTCTCTCCGCTTTCTGCTGTCTTGTAAATGTACTGTATCACTTCGTTATGTAGAAACTGGAAAGGAGCTTCGTCCGCCATTGTTCTTGTTCTAAAGTCTGAGGTTTATCAGAAGATATTACACTTATAACAACATTACTACACACATACAGTACAGTGAAGCCTATGTTGTTTCTAGGTTGTTCTTGTTTACAGGAAGCGATGAGTTTCTTACTGCAGCGCTACCGCCACCTCCAGGCCGGAGTGTGAACTGCTACAACAAACATCCACATCTATGCACTGAGTAGAGACACATACTGTACAATACAATACAATACAATACACTGGGGAAAAAATACATTAATGAGATTACTACTCATTAATGCTGCTAGTTTTTTCCCTCCACTGTACTGCAGTGTCAATTTGAAACATCTTACATTATCAGCTTATTTTATCACCTCCTCTCCCAAAAAATAAATAAATACATAAATAAGTAAAGTTAACTTTTTATTGATTGAATTTTCCATATTATATTTATTCTGTTAATTGTTTAATTACAATTGTTTCTGTAAATGTATTTGTTCATTTGATTTGTTTTTATTTTATTTCTAAACACTGCTTCAAAGCCTCCTTCACACTACTAGGATAAGATTCTGACTATAACAATTACTAATAAAGCAGAATAATAGGAAAAACTGAATATTTGTTGATTTCTGTTGGCCTAAAAGTCGACATATTGTAAGTCTAAAACTTATGGAATCAGTGTAGTAGTAGTTAGTTATGAAATTATTTTAAATTTTCAGTGACAATAAAGCAAAACCTGAGTATGAATTAAATATTTATTTTCAGTGTTTGGACTCTTCTGGTGGCTGATTTAATTGGTGACTATTGTAGTAGAGCAAACTGACACATTGTTGGTTTGGATCCTCTCAGGAGATTTGTTGAAAATGGGGGTGGTGTGCCTCTACCAGAGGCCTGGGAGTTTGAAGGTTCTGTGCAGTATCTTAGCTGTTCATAGGACTGCCTAGAGAGCTGGAGCCACCCTCCCAGTTTGTGGGTCACAGCCCCCAGTGCTCCCATTACCACTGGCACCACTGTTACCTTTACTCACTTATTGACCCACATCTTTTCTAGCTCCTCTTTCAGCCCTTTATAATTTGCAAGCTTCTCTTGTTCCTTCTTCCTGATGTTGCTGTCGCTCTGGATTGCTACTTCTATCACCACTGCCTTTTTCTGTTGTTTGTCCATCAGCACGATGCCTGGTTGGTTAGCCATCACCAGTTTGTCAGTGTCATGATTGTGGATTTGTGCTTGATGTTTTTGTTTGTTTGTTTCTTTCTTTCTTTAAGAGGCTAGGCGTGGTTTTCCTAATTTAGTGGACCTGCTGCCTGTTGCACACCTGCTTCCCAACTACCTAATCATCCACAGCATACGAACACTGGTCTTCTCTGTATTCAACACAAGATTGTTTCCACTATTCCACGTGGTTCCACTGTTGGCTAGAAACCTTTCTAGTGAAACATCTAGTGAACACTTAACTCTAGTGTAATTTATTCACCAGTGCCTTCTCTTTGTTTTCTCCAGACTTTGTGCAACCTCCAACTCTGCCACCATTGTCACTCCACTGTCCAACCTCTCCATGTCAGCCTCAAGCTTCAGCCTTAGCCAGCCTTCATCTATTGGACTGAAACCTTTTCTAAATAAACCCCCTTTTCCACTACCCACTGTCTCAGTGTCTGCTCTTAGATCCTTTGATATAACTGT
Source organism: Scomber scombrus (assembly GCF_963691925.1). Taxonomy (NCBI): domain Eukaryota; kingdom Metazoa; phylum Chordata; class Actinopteri; order Scombriformes; family Scombridae; genus Scomber; species Scomber scombrus. The sequence continues at coordinate 2,304,410 of NC_084979.1, forward strand.
ATTGTCACAGTCAGTCTGGATCTGGAAGTCCCACAAGATCCTTGTTCCGTCATTCTCCACCACATTAGGATGTATTCCATTCTGACCATGGGACTTCCAGCTCATACTCAGTGCAGATGTCAATTATGCCGGCCAATATATATTCATATATATGTTAAATGTAAATGTATGTTAAATTTCAGTCATTTCGTCCAGTCATTGAACACTGTATGGTAATAACGAACAGCTGCTGCGGAACTATTTACATGGGTTACAGTTGATGTGTGGGAGAGGAGTTGAAGAGGTTGATGACCCACTTTCAGATTGTTTTTGTGAGAGCCAACATCATTGTTCTAAAAAAAGCAGATGACAAAGTACAGGACAGTCTGCTCTATGCTCACCATACAGGGGGATTATATGGGATGATGTAAACAACCTGGGCAGGAGACGTGTGAAGTGAATTACTGTCTGAAGAGACCTGCAAGTATGCAAGTTTATGAATAGGTTAAATACAGCTGAAGACAAAACACCCACAAATGTTTGCTCAATTTATTTCACTTCAAAACTGAGTGAGAGAGAGAGAGGGGGTAGAGAGAACACAAAAACTGCTGCCAGGTACAAAATATCTTCACATTACAAAGAGGGCAAACTTTTTTTTTTTAACAAAACACAAAATTCTCCCACAGACATCTCCACACATTCTTCAGTTCATCATGCAGCTGTGTATACAGTAAAGCAGAACACGTGGACGTGACTCCAGATACTGGGTTACAAAGGAACAACTCAGTGCTGCCACCTGCTGGTTGTTCTGAGGTCAATAATACGATGTGAGCCACTTCACAGGACAGTCCCTGAAAAGACACACACACAAATGCACACACTGAGTAACTATAGTCTCATTCCATTTATTTTTTCTTATTCACAAGAATCTTATTAATATGAAAAGATATTTACTGTTGAATTTCAATCTGCTTAATACACAACAATTGAATGTCTAATTCCTGGCCTCTGTAGTGATTTTAACTGCTGACTCAGGACACATGCTGTGACTGCTCATTCTTTTCCTTTCTCCTTTTTTCCTTCTCTAACTTCTTCTTCCTATTCCTCCATCTCATCCCTTCTATGTCCTGTATTCCTTCCACACTTCTTTTCCTTCTCAGCCTCCTTTTTGCTTCCATACATCCTCCTTTACTCTTACTTTTCCTCCCTACCTCTTTCCTTCTTTACCCGTATTTCATACCTACCTCCTTTCTTCCCTCCTGATCCCCCCTATTTTCTCCGCAACTTGCCTACTTCTTCCTTTCTTTCACTTCTCTTCGTGCCCTCCTTTTTCCTGCAGTGCCAGCACTGAAGCAGCTTCAAGGATTCCTTTGAATGAAGAAACTGGAGTGAACCAAATCCAGATTCAGCACAATATCTGCCCACAACCAACACCTGAGTCATACCTGTGAAACTTCTGTCCCTTCCTTCTCTGGTACTCTGTTTCATCCACCGTCCACACAGCTCCCTTCCCTCCCTCCACCCGCACAAAACACTTGTGCAGGCTGAGGTTGTGACGCACGGCATTCTGGAAAGGAACAGGAAAGGAAAGTGAGGTAAAATATGTAGTTAGATGGTTAATACACTGACGCTTTTGTTGTTACATTGTTGTTATTTAAACATATTAATAAACCACAGCACAACTAGAACATGGCTTTTACACTGTGCTATGTGTGGAAAAATTAGGACTACATTTCCCACAAAACCCACTACTGACAAATCATAAACATAGTAATTTTCCCCATCTCTACCATCCATCCCATAAGATGTGATCATGTGCTGCTCTAAGTCTCAGCTGAAGGAGGAAAGTCTCTCTCAGCTCACCTTAAATCTCAGTTTAAATCGTAAACCTACGAGCAGGATTTGTGGCATCTCAACTAATTTGGAGCCAATCGTGGTCCACTATACAGCATACAAGTGTGATGTGGAAACTTGAAGCATCCAGTGCACAAACACTGAGAATACACTTCACATTGAAGTAAAAGACATCTTGTGTCCAGCACTTAAAACCTTTGTAAATAGATGCTAGATTATTCAATAAAGAGTGAGGCGGAGATGTTTTTTTCCGGAAAAACTGTGTGGAGATATACAAGTCTGAGTAAGATCAAAAACACTTCTCTCAATAATTGAAGAAATATTATCTCTATAAGAGTTTCTGTGAATGGATTTACAACAAACTGTCTAGCTGAGCTGATTTTATCATCACATTCTGACACTTTTTTTATGCATCTAGTCATGTGACTGGCTAGCAATGTAGAAAGATGACATTCCATTAGAAACACAGTCATGTAGCATGTAAGGACACTATTCACATGTCCTCTTTAAGGTACTATAGGTTCAAATTCCTAAACACGTCCAATTAACTTAATTGCCAAAAAACAACAGACACACAGTGAATCAGGGGCTTTGTGGGACTCTTGGGGTCTGGGGTAATCCATCTTTATTTCTATATTTTTCTTTATAGTATAACTGCCTCAGCAACTATGCTACTTTTGACTAATAAGTTAGTGAGTTAATTGTAAGTTCACCAAACTTGAATGCGATGTAAATCAAGTTGTAACCTATTAGCCTGTGTTAATCAAATAAACACAATACAGTGTGATCCCAGCGTGACTGCGCCTTTAAAAAAAAAAAAAGTGACAGCTACCATAAGGCTGCAACAGTGTAATGATACATATCATTGAAGAGTAAATGTTTAAGATGAGAAGTTCGAACCTTCCAGGTGGCAGTGTTGTGTCTGAAGTAGAAGAACATGGTGGTGAACCAGTTGTAAATCTCATTCAGAGTGCGCTGTTTGTCTGGAGACTCCAGAATAGACTGAAGACAATCAGACACAGTGAGAAATGATAAACAGAAAAATTCACATTAAATAAACAATTTATATCACCAATGAATCATTTAAAAACTCACCCATCTTATCAGGTAGGCGTAGGTGTACGGAGGTCTGATGTTATTGTATTTGTAACACTCCATACTGGGAACCAAATCTGTACAACAACAATGATACATCCTCAGATCACAAACACATCAGATTAGGATTATTAAGCAGATCTATAGAGCTACATGTCTGTGAACACCACAGCGTGCTAGCAGGAAACTAAAGGGACAAATTCTGCAGCACAGACATGTTTTGAGAGCATGTGAGGACAGTATGGAGAGTACAATGTTCAGGAAACTCAGAATCTGTATAAACAGGACATAAAGACAGACTATTCCAGTTTAAAGACTGAGATTACAGATTATTAGAAAACTAATTCAATTGATCAGATTACTGGAGAAAAAACTTAATGCCCAATAATAATAATAATAATAAAAATAATAAGAATCATCTTTTTTCTCATTATCACTCAGCTGGTGATTAGACTTCAACACATCTGCAGTAACACAATAATCTCAACTCAACTGACCACTCTCAGTGATCTAATAATACCTGTTCATTTTCCTCCATTGTATTAACAGGCGTGGTGAGATCTGTACAAGGGGCCAATAGTGCACAGAGGCAGATGTTGTACAATAAAAACATTAACCACACAATTTTACTTTAATCTAAATTATAATTAGAGATCCTGGTAAACTCGCACCAGGTTTTGGAGTCATTACATCGCCAGAAACAAATTTACCTAATATTCAAAATCTAAATGGGTTGCTGCTGGTTGGTCACCCTCAAGTCTGCTCCCAAAGTATCCTGAATGAATCAAACAGGCCATAGAAAGTGTTACCTGGCAGAATGTGGGAAGAAGCAGCAGCTCTGAAGCCATGCTGGCTCAACTCCTCCAGATGTTTAATGCCCCACTGTTGCACTCTGTCTCCCTCTGCTACAGGTGCCTGGGGCAGGAACAGAGGAAGGCTGTACGGCCAATCAGCAGCTGCCTTCTGCATGGAGTGATGGAGGGGGACATGAACATAGTTTCATTAGATTTTTTCTACAGGCTGAGAAGATTCAAGCATATTGATAAATGTTTAAGTTTTGTCAAAAAGGAAAAAAAAATCTTGAAGCTAGATGAAACAAAGGAAAAAGAAGTTGAGTGGGATCGGGGTTAACCTACCAAATCAGTGTATTTGTGTTCAGAGAGGCGCAGATGGAGTTGCATCGCAATGAGTTTCTGTTTTTCGAGGATGAGCTAAAAAACAACAACAAAAAAACAAAAAAAGAGAGAATGCCTATGTTTGATTTACACCAAATTCTTCAACTTGAGACTTGAGTTAATAAAGTTGGTAATTAGTTCAAGTTAGTTTCTGTTGTACTAGCTTCATAGTGTAGTGTTACAGTGTGTTTGACATGTGATGGCCAAACCATCATGAGCAGAGCTTCTAGCTGTTGTCTGTGTGTTCAGTACAGATCAGGTTAAAGTATATAGCTGCACCACCTGGAACAACTTATTCCTCCACCCAGCATGTTTGTGCAGCATCTTGTCAGATACAGTGAGCGAGCATAGCCTGTTAGATTTGTTCTCTGTACATGCTTTGATGACAAGACTTCAGGAAGCTGCACACAGTTACTGCACCCAGCTGTTCACCATGAAATAGTTCCAGCATGTAACGAACCGTAAACCCCAAAACTGTTGTTTTCACTGTAAAAACACTTTATGCAATCTCTGCTGCTACTTACTCTTCATTTATTACTATTCAACTGCTTTGTATACAGATTGTTTCTTGCCCACATTATATTCAAAGTAGCAGAAGTCTTAAAAGACAGCCTGCAGATCTTGTTTTGATTAGTTATTAGAATATTCATAGTGGATTAGACAGTTGGGGTTTTTCTAGACCTCACCTGACTCTCCATGCACTGAACAATATCCTGCTGGATCCTCCACTGAGCAATGCTTCTTTCACCATGACTGTGTTCAGAATGAAGATGTCTAGAAGACAGAATAGATCAAGGTTAAAGGAAAAACATCTTCTACAGAAACGATGGAAACAACATCACATGATCCAATCGTGACCTCTTTACACTGGCTCTCTGTGAGTATGTTAGAGCTTGTTTTCTTCTCCTGTGAATAATTGTAGGATTTTTACTGAAAGATTTGAAGGATTGCTGCTCAGACTGCCAGTTACATTGTTGAAGTGTTTCTCTATCATGAGCATATAGCTAATAAGAGAGTACAGTATACAGTATACAGCTTTTCACTGTATACTGTATACTCCAACGTATGTGTAACATTTTCCATGAATTGAATGTAAAATTGCTGGAACTGGTAGGCCTACTGGTTTGGTACTGTGGTGTGGCAGAAAACACTTCAGGGTGTCGGGTTAGGACACTAATTTCAATTATTCAGGTGAGAGTGTGTGTGTGTGTGTGTGTGTGTGTGTGTGGGGGGGGGGGGGGGGGGGGGGGGGAAGATGCAGAGTCCATGTAGAGATTTGACTGTTTATCTAGTCATTGGGATACGTATGTGTGTGTGTGTGTGTGTGTGTGTGTGTGTGTGTGTGTGTGTGTGTGTGTGTGTGGTTCTGCAACAACAGAGAACAGCAATACAGATTGATGAATAGTTACAATCTGACAGAAACATCGATACAAGACATAATTACACATATATAACAGCTAACATCAGACTGAAAGCTATTAAACTTAGCGTAAAAGATAAAATAAGCAACACTGAATAAATGCTCAATAACAGTCAACAGGTTTACAGTGTTTATGTTTATATTAAAACATAAAATAACAAATGCAATGTACAACAGACTTAACTAGCTAGCATAACTCTCAATTAGCACAATCCAGCAGCTAGCTCTTAACAATGAAATATTTTGGATGGAAGAAACATCAATTAACTCCTATCACACAATATAACAAACTTAAAGGACCTTGTAACGTACTCATTCATGGACGCACACAACAAAAAAGTCCGTTTGACGTTTGACGTTGCTGTGGTGAGAAACAGTGAGGTCCTGCCGTCTGTCTCACGCGCTCTACAGGTGCAGGCACGCAGAGTGAGTGATGCATTCGTGTGCACAGAGCAGCGTCGGAAATCAGAGACTCAAGCGAACGGTGCATGGGAGCACAGCCTTTTTTTACAGGTTCTTTATTTTACAGGTGAATAATTTCCTAAGAAATTCCTAGGAAGTTATTATAACCTAATTATATTTATACTTATTAAAAAACTTAATTATTGAAAACCTCCTGGGAAAATCTCAGAAAATTACAAACCCATAAATAAAACTGTGTAAATATGTAATTTTTAAGACAATGATATTCAGATTTATGCCAAGAGACCCTGATTACACCCACAGAACTGATCATTTAAAACATATTTTAACTGTCTGAAAACAAAAAAAACAAATCATATCTATATAAAAATATACGTACTTGCTGTAAATCAGCAATAAAAACACTACTTTGTATACATTTTATTCATTATTGTTTCATATAAGTTATATCTTTATTACATTATATAACTGATCACAGTTTAATAGTGGTTCGGTCATCTGTAGCTCATGACAGTTTGAAAATAATCATTCCCAACAACACATCAACAACGATTGATTCAGTGAATGAAGGATTCATCACTGTACTTACTTTAAGAAACTAGGGAAATCTTCAGAAGCTGCGTCACAGCCAGGCCAGCGGCAGAGGCCACTCACAAACAGAGCATTGGTGCCCTCTGAGATGCTGGAGGGAACAGAACAGAAATATCTCAGTGATATCATGAACCGTTGGTATGAGTGGAACGATTTCTCTGTTGTTGAGGGCTGTGTGGAAGTCGGCCGTTGGGCTCAGCTCCCTCTTCGCTGCTAAAGCTTGGTGCAGCTTCCACATTAGTGCTGACACGGCACCATTCCACCTGTCAATCTCACACAAGCCAGGTGGAGTCCAACACCCACTGCGAACATCGCAACTCATAGTAGCAACACCAGTGCCATAATAACAAAACACCACCTCACAAGATATCCCTAAGTACAGTCATGAGTCTCCTTGTCCAAGCCCATAAAACATGTACACTGGATGGATGCCGTGCCCCCTTTAGTTTTCCAAAGAACTGGACCACTGTTCCACCAGGATACAATCTGCAGTCATTTAAACTTAATTCCAGTATGCAAACATATTTCAGTTTTTCATCGCAACATATTTTTTAGCATAATTTGTCATTCAGTCACCTATCATGAAGCCTGGCCTCTATGGAGCTCTGCTTTGGACCGTCTCTCCTCGAGGGCAGCAAGTGGTGGCTTTGGCTGGGAGAGGAGCCCATGTGTGGTGAAGAGGACCGGGTCGCATCTGCCTCCTCCTTGCAGATGGCGATGGCATGAGATGTGCTATTTTCTTCAAAGTGGACAAACGAGTATTGATTTAGGTTTGAGGTCTGTTTCAAATACATGCAGATATAAGAAGCTGCCATTACTAACACTCTATAAAGACTATAGATTTAACAACATAGGGCTTTTGGGTAATCTAAGGTTGGTTTTTCCATATCTGACACTTAAAGATCTGTAACCTGGAGCTTCCTATAACCTGAACCTTTGAGAACGTTGGAGGCTTTTCCATTGTGTTATAAAAACTACAAATGATCGAATATACATCACTGAAAAACGACACATCTCAAACATATGTCACTTATCCAAAATATGCTCTCCAGTTTTCAGCATTAAGAAAGTTAAAAAAGTTCATGGTGGTTACTGCTATGTCGTTGTGTATGTTGTAGTTGACATATGGTGACACATCTACTTGCCCAATTGTGTGTAACAGCCCTGGAAGTACTTGATTTAGTGCCATCTCATGAAAGCTGCTGAAATGTAGCTTCAGGAACTTTTTTCTCCATAAGCAATAACAAGTGCTGTGTTTCAAATCTTGTACTTCTGTACTTATACATAATATTTTGAGGTCATAAGTGCATTCATACTTGGTAATACTTGGTTGGTAAATACCAGATAAACACCATAAAACACCATGGTGTGTCTCTAAAGCCCGGTTGCAAAATGTGTACACCGGTCATGTTTTGCACACTGGAAAAACATATAAAATGAAGCAAAGCTTAAAAATGCCAGCACACACAAAAATGACTTTCATGAGGACCGTACCACGTTGTTGTCTGGAGGCCATTATGGAAACCTGACGCAGCACTGATGGTCTCTGCTGCTTCTGCTTCATGCTGTCCATACTGGTCCAACACTGGGAAGAAAAAAACACCAAATCATATGTTACTCTATAGGTGCTACAAGGTTTTAAAGCCACTTTACAACTTTCCACATGACTTGGTTACCCTGGTTTTGAGTTTTGATGGAGGGACAGTCAGTAAACCCTAGTCAGAGGGTCTTTGAGTCCTGCCAATACAGTATACACTGATGCACTTTATAGTCACATTCATATTCATTTCTTTATCTTTGCACTAAATGTTACCTGATTTATATTGTTTGATGTACTGTTGTCGTGTCGTTGGCCTCTGTACTCTTCAAAAGGAGCGCTTGTCTTAACATAGCCTTAAAACCCTTTACCACATGAGGTGGGTGGGGGGATCTGACAAGATTTTCAAAAGCAGACAATCCAACAAAATGCTCACATTACACAGTGATTGGCAGGTGTGTGAAAGGAAAAGGTTGACAGGGTTTGAACTTCTCAAGTTTGCTTTTTCACTTTTCATGTGAATGCCTTTGAGGAGAGACTGAAAGTATGAACTGTTAAACCCACATATGTACAATTCAACACATCCACACTACAAAAATACACATAATATCAGAAGGGCAGTGTGATGCATCCAGGAGAAGAATATCACTCCCTTCTTCAGTCATTCATTCATTCCTCAATATTTAACCGACACACCAATGAGCAGTAAACTGAGATTTGTGGACTCTTCGTGATCATCATTGTCATTTTTACATATGTAAAATGCAACACATCGTTTTCCAGGGCACTATATCGTGGATATAGAGTCACCCACACATTTAAAACAATTCAGCGTAAATCTAGTTCTGCTGAGCTCAACTAAACATCTTCTGATACAATCACAGAGATGAGAGATGATGATCTTCTAGATCTAGACGAGAAGGCGATAAATGAGTATGTGATGTCTCATTATGTCGGAGGATTCATTCAAATTACGTGGCATTTCTCTTGAATTCCATGTTGAATTTGTCCCTGCAGCAGGGAGGTGGAAAGTAACATTTGCAGTGCAGGCAGGTACATTATTATTGTAACAATTTTATGCTAATTCATACTTCCAGTTAACTAATATCAAGGGGAAATATCTCTTTTGCTCCACCATGGTCCACAACATGTATAGTTACCTTCTTGTTACTTTGGTGATGAAAACTGATTATTAGCTTAAGAGAACAATGGAAGAGCGATGAACAAAGGAAAATAATGCACATTCTCCAGCCAATCAGAATCCAGAATTTACTGTACACATTAAAAGCTTCAGTGGTTGAAACATTTAAATGTGAAGACTTTCCTGCACCGGAGCAAGCAATGCACCTGTGAGCAACCACAACATGTCTGTCGGGAGGCCCTGGCACACACATACACACACACACACACACACACACACACACACACACACACACACACCCTGATAGCATCAACAGAGCAGTCTCATCTCGCACAATGAGTGGGAGATGAAGCTGCTCCACTTTTGTGCAGCATGGTACTACACCACCTGTAACCACTGGGAATGTTTATCGAAGGTTCCTGGATGGTATTTCCAAATTTGATTATATTGTCCCAGGAGTAGTGTTTCAGTATGGGATACTCCGTTTGTATCAGTTGCACAAAGCTGTTGAATGAATGAATGAATTTTTTTTTTTTTTTTTTTTTTTGGTGATACATTTTTTTTTTATTGTTTTATGTCTTAAAACAGAATTTAACATGGGTCAGCAGCATGTCTTCCTTTGGTCGGCTACAGTACATAGTCACACCAGTGATATATGTATATATATATTTATACATATAAAAATAAATGTATTTAAGTGTGCAAGAACACAGCTATTGAAATAGCATTACTAGCTGACTTATTTCATTTTCAATGGCTATGTAGGGTTGAATAAAAACATCATTACCCTAATATTTAACGTGTTTCACTAACTTCAGCTCCAGATCTTTAAGAGGTGTAAAATTCTGAATGTTCAATCAATCAATCTTTATTTATATAGCGCCAAATCACAACAAAAGTCATCTCAAGGCACTTTACACATAGAGCAGGTCTAGACTGTACTCTTTAATTTGGCTTCAATATGGATTTTTCGCCAGTTCATTTTAAATCCAGACATAAGATAAACTTAAATAGCAACAATATGTAGCATGATGAATTGGCGGACAGTGTGAGCCACAGGTTCCAGAGCAACAGCAAACATAAAAAAGGGTGTCAGAGGCAGCCATGTCTTTGAGCTTTTAAAAGACTAAACCAAGGACAGCAAGTCAAAAGAGAAGCAGTGGGTTTGCTGTAGAAGATCTTAATCATATCAGCATATCAACAAGTCTTCCAAATTAAATGACCTAATATGTTGTTTAACCATGTGACTCCAGAATGACTAATCTGAGGCCCCCATCAAACAGGATTTCATGAATCCAGTTTGATCTGCATGTATTAACTCCAATCTGGTGGGAGGGAGTTCATTATAAACCTACATTTAAGAGAAAGACTGCTTTATAGTTTACACAATTTAAAGAATCATTTTTCTTTCTATAACAAAGAAAGTAGTAGCAATATTTGAGTTGGAAGACAGTGATCTCTTTTTAATGGCAGAGTAGATCATAGCTTACACTGGTGGTCCTACTAATGACCAAAACAATAAATACAATTCTGGTGGGATACCATCTCTGCCGAGGGATTTATCATTATTCACAGCTGATTATGTTGTTAGTTATGTTGTTTTTCGACTGTGACAAGTACTCATAGTAAAGTGCCAAAACGCTGTCCCTATGTTCAGTATATGCCAAACACTCACTGCCCTCCCTGAACGTCCCACTGGAAAAAATGACTGTTTTTGAATTAGGATCCTTTGCTTGAGTGAAAGTAAAAGACAAATTAAACAACATAATGCGTTGTTTGTTAGTACCCTTTAGTACAACTGCTTCCAAAGTGGGGGCCAAGGCACCCTGGGATACCTTGAGATAGGGCCACGGGTACAACAGTTCTCAAAAGTTCTTCATATCATTCTACATTCATCATGCAGTTTGAAGAAAATATTCAAATCACCGTATTAAAAATGTTAAATATGCAGTAACGCCTCAACTCAATGGTTGTCATAGTAACACAGCAAGATTTGTTGTGAGTTTTCCAGCAGTGAGGAGGAGTTTCATGACACGATATTTCTTATGAAGCGGAGCCATGGCCTAAAAAAAAGCTTAGGAACCACTGCTTTAGAAACATCATGGTTACATCGTGTTAATCAGTGAGCGGTAGAATTGTGGTGGTGGGTGCAATTTAGAGCTTTGGACTGAGCCAGGTGAGCTAAGTGGGCTAAACCCCATCCAGACTCCAGCTCTATACAAAGACATGAGAGTGAAATCTATCACAACATCTCACTCTCAAAATGAGCAAATGGGCATATTTCTCACACTGTTGTCAACTTCAGACATTTCATGTAATGAGTGTAACAATGAAAGAAATGTTTACATCTTTTTTTCAAAGGATCACCACAGCAGTTCTCTTTACATCCTGACATTTTTACTTTCTAGTGAGACTGACAGCCCCCGCATCCACCCCCTGTATACTTAAGGTTCATTTCCTCCAGTATTGGTTACTCTTATGTAGTGACAATGTGATAGGTGCACTCAGAAGCTCTAATGGAACATGATATATCTCTCTAAGGAAGTAATAAAGAGCCATCACTTTAAAAAAAAAAAAAAAAAAAAAAAGAAGAAGATTACACCTTATGTAACAGCAGTGTCATTTCTTTCTCGCTATCTCTCTGTCATATCCGACATGTCTTTACGGCTGGAGGGAAGCACACTCTGTACAATAAACCAAACAGCTGACAACACGCAAATGCACACCCACAGACAGGAATTCAGAAGAAAGTGAGAGCGCTCGAAATGTTCGTGGCTTCTACCTGTCACCTCTCATTCTGGCTTTCCTCATCATCTTTATTTAACCTGTGAAAAAAAAAAGAGGAGATCTTTGGTCACGGCGCCACTCGAACCCGGGAGTGATCCGATGCGATGGTTGATATTTGGTTGGTGTTTCTGTGAGTCAACATCTGTCAGCCACACATAGGTTAGGAGAAGTATTTCCTGTTTATTGTAATCAGCCACATTACAGTGTGGAAAGTTGCAGATGCCTCATTCGGGTACTATAAATGTGTGGGTTCATTACTCACATACTTCCATATCTCACATCACACATCCCAATCACACTGATACTTGTGTGTAGGAGACGTTTTCAGATATTTGATCTAAAATGACTCAACTCAAGTGTTTTATCAGGTCATATTTTCTGTCATTTATCTGTAATTGAACACTTCAAAAACTTAAATGACATATAAAAACAACTTTTTAGGTAGGAAAGTGTTGAATCTTGATGTATTACCAGAGTCCAGGAAGCAGGGCTGCAGGCTGCTGAAGAATGTGTGTGTGTGTGTGTGTGTGTGTGTGTGCGTGCGTGCGTGTGTGCGTGTGTGTGTGTGTGTGTGTGTGTGTGTGTGTGTTTGTGTGTGTGTGTGTGTGGGCAGATGTACGTGCCAACGAATCAATCTGAATATGGTTAATCTGAGTTTGTGCTTGCGGTTATAAAATCTTAATATACACAAAAGTTCACGTGAATATTTAAAACAGAACTTAATTAAATTGATAATGCACGGCATAGTGTGTAATTCAGTATGTTCTACTGATTTTATCTTAAATATTTTGAATCTAAATGAACTTCAATTCAAAGTAATTTTTTTAAAGTCAGATAAATATTTTTCGAAACACTGCAGCTGAAAAAAAAAAAGCCTGTAACTTAACGTCAGTCTCCATCTTTGATCGATTAATGTTGAAAACACAGACATTCTGACGTGTTGTATCTTATTAATTACGTTAATAATTAAGATGTTGTCAAGAAAACAAAATCAAAACTGCACACATACTTCAAATAAACGGAGGAAAAGGAAGTGGGCCTACACAGAATGTTATTGTCACGACACCTTCGCTTATCTTCTAAAGAAAGACAGATTACGAGATAGAGCATAATATCTTCATGAGATCATTAGATGACTTAGGGACAGTCACACTTTTATGCAGTGGGGGAAGAAGTGTTCAGATCTTTTACGTCAGTAAAAGTCACAATACCACAATGAAATCATCCTCATACTCCATTACATGTACAAGTCCTGCATTTAAAATCTAAGTGAAGTTACAGTACAGAAGTATTGGCAGCAGGATTTACTGGCATTTAGCGGTGAGTTATCAAAACATATTTTAATGCTGAAATGATCTTAGAATATTGCTATTTATTTAGTTTTATTGAGCACACAGAAACAGATCAATGAAAAAGAATAGGCCAAAAAAATGTAGGTATCTCATTATTTTAGCACTGTTATTGTGAAATTAAAATACTAAATTATATACACTGCACCTTTAAAGTATCAAAAGTAAAAGTACGTACTGTATGCAAAATGGCTCAGTTTGTTCTGGTTATCGTATATAATATGTATGTATATTACTAGACTTTTAACAACTAACAATTCATTCAATTCTGAATGTTGTCAAGTTAAATCTAGTGTTAAATGTTAATGTCAAATGAATAAGAATGCATATAGTACAGCATTAAATTGGAGGAACTCTAATAATTGTACTTAAGTACAGAATTTTTTTTTTTACATTTCAATACTGCATTTATAAAGAAGAATACAGAAACATGATATTAATGTCATGGTTTATCTGGGGAGAATAATGACTTTGTGATTTTGTGGTAATGGACCTAAAAGAATGATTGACAGCCACAGTTGTTATAAGATTCATTCATCCTGACTGCAGTGGATCTGAAAATGTCTTCACTAGATTTTGTTCTACTTTTCAAAACTTTTGTTACTGTTGTGAAGAAGAATGTGTCATACATCATAAAAGGTGAACATTAAAGGTGTCAGAATGCATAAAAAAGATCTTCAAACAGAACCTGAACCCTCATATTTCCAACGGAAGTGGCGCTGAAAATCTTTTCAAACAATCCAACAAGCACGCCCACTTTACCAGAGGTGGAAAGTAACTAAGTACATTAATTCAAGTACTCCGCTATGTTTATCTGACACTTTTAGATATTTGTCAGATATATATAAATATCTTTAACAAATTGTTAAAGATTAAACCAGTGGTTTCCAACCTTTTTATCTTTTGACGTCTTACATAAAGCAGTGTGTCGTCGGCTCACATTTCAGATGTCTATGAGTTGTTAACAGCTCCACCAAATACTGATTTTTCCCTCTAAAATTCTCACATGCTTTCATTTCAATAAATGTTCAAATGATCCAATATTTCAACAAAAATCAAAGATTAGAGAAAAAGTCCAAAAAACTGAAAACACATTTGTGTATCAGAACCATGAATCATCTCACCACCCCTCACATTTATCTGCTGACCCTTTGGAGGGGCCCCACCCCTAGGTTGGGAACCACTGGACTAAACTAGCTAACTGTATATAAAGTAGTGTAAACTAGCTCCACCTCCAGCAGCTACAACAGTAACATGCTGCTCTAACACTGATGCTTCACTATTAATAATCTAATGATGTCATAATAATAATATATCAGTCAGAGGACCAAACCACTACTTTTACTGTAATACTGCATACTACATCACTCATAATACTGCAGTACTTTTACTGTAATACTGCATACTACATCACTCATAATACTGCAGTACTTTTACTGTAATACTGCATACTACATCACTCATAATACTGCAGTACTTTTACTGTAATACTGCATACTACATCGCTCATAATACTGCAGTACTTTTACTGTAATACTACATACTACATCGCTCATAATACTGCAGTACTTTTACTGTAATACTGCATACTACATCACTCATAATACTGCAGTACTTTTACTGTAATACTGCATACTACATCACTCATAATACTGCAGTACTTTTACTGTAATACTGCATACTACATCACTCATAATACTGCAGTACTTTTACTGTAATACTGCATACTACATCACTCATAATACTGCAGTACTTTTACTGTAATACTGCATACTACATCACTCATAATACTGCAGTACTTTTACTGTAATACTGCATACTACATCACTCATAATACTGCAGTACTTTTACTGTAATACTGCATACTACATCGCTCATAATACTGCAGTACTTTTACTGTAATACTACATACTACATCGCTCATAATACTGCAGTACTTTTACTGTAATACTGCATACTACATCACTCATAATACTGCAGTACTTTTACTGTAATACTGCATACTACATCGCTCATAATACTGCAGTACTTTTACTGTAATACTGCATACTACATCGCTCATAATACTGCAGTACTTTTACTGTAATACTGCATACTACATCGCTTATAATACTGCAGTACTTTTACTGTAATACTGCATACTACATCGCTCATAATACTGCAGTACTTTTACTGTAATACTGCATACTACATCACTCATAATACTGCATACTACATCACTCATAATACTGCAGTACTTTTACTGTAATACTGCATACTACATCACTCATAATACTGCATACTACATCACTCATAATACTGCAGTACTTTTACTGTAATACTGCATACTACATCGCTCATAATACTGCAGTACTTTTACTGTAATACTGCATACTACACCAAGCTGAAAAATACTAATAGTACTGTTATCTAAGTAGGACTATTCGTGTACTTTAACTTGTAATGGAGTATTTTATACATTGCTTTTAGTAAAGTAAAGGATCGGAGCACTTCACACAGTGATTAGTCTGGTGTAGCAACATCTCTGTCAAGCTCTCTTTTACATTCTTGACACAACTATTTCTGTCACTTTTCATGTGAATGAAGGAGTGCAACACCATGACTGAATGTGAATATTGGCCCTCTCTGACATGGCAAGCTATCAACACTAATGCCTCGAGACATCAGACAACACGTCGTACAAGTAAATTAGTTTCGGCTCACATCGACTCCGGTCTATTGTGGAGAGATTGATATCTCTTCTACTGTAGAGCTCATGTCTGTCATGGTGGGACTGCTTCATTCTGAAGGATTATATGATAATAGATCATTATATGTAATATGAGACAACTGAATTTTGTCTACCGTGAGAGATTTCGCTCTATCGCTGAGATGTAGTTAGGTATCCCTTACCAATGACAGAGTTACCTATTATAGTAACCCTATAATCATTACAAATACCACAACACCTTGATAGACTATGCTGTAAGTGATGGAGGACAGTCCCCGTTCTACAAATGTATTCTTGATATCAGTTTAAACTAATTTGAAGTCATGAGTTAGTGATTATCTTCCGACGTTACCGTCTTTTTAGTTGCCTCTCTGTGTCGACGGACAGTGTTTTTTTACTTGAGAAAGATTCATTATGGTAGTTACATGTAGGATTGTTGCCAGGACAACACACCAACACTAAACCTACGAAACCCAATCAGTCTGGCTAATATCACACTCTGTACTGCATCTCTTAAAGTGTAGTCACCCCATAAAGGGTAACTTTGATTCAGCAGGCATTTCAGCTAGAATTGGCATTCCTGTCGATGTGTGTGTGTGTGTGTGTGTGTGTGTGTGTGTGTGTGTGTGTGTGTGTGTGTGTGTGTGTGGTATTCTCACAGATCATGGTATAAAGTGATAGTCTACAAACATGATGTTGCTTCCAAACTCAAATTTCTAGACTCGGTGTATTATTCTGCCCTCAGATTCATTACCATAGATCTCTCAACGTATGATAAAGTTGGTTGGTTTCATCCACTATCAGACATTCACCACCTTACCATGTAACATCCATACTAGACTTGACCACAGGACCCTACCAAACTTGCTCTGCTAACTGTCTACCTTTGGTTTTGTGGAACCAAACACATGAAATTATCTTCAACACATCCTCCAGATCAACACTCTCGCTTCCCCTGTACAATTCAAGGCAATGATCTCAAACCACTTCACCTCAGTGTGCAGTTTTTTTTTATAGTATCGTCCTCTCGACATCATCGCAAATAAAGGAAACCTCAATGATTTTCGAGGCGTTAAGTTAAGGTGAGATTGAGTAACAGGCCGTTCACACGCAAGCTGGTACAAAAGACACCAATCCACACTACAGGGGGAAGTTCATTAGCTACATTATTACATGGGATAGATCTGTAAACAGCTGATGGCTGAGGATGTAAATGACCGGTGAAAGTTGAAAGTGAATGAACATTCTCACAGTGATAATGCTAACTTTTTTTATTAACTTTATTTTTATAATGTTCATCATCCAAGATGGACGTGTTAGAATGCTAACGTTCACTAATAAGCACTGAACAGAAAGAACGAAGGGAACGTCATGAGTTTTGAAGGTATTTTGAATGTACTTAACAAAAGTATCAGCAGCTACATTTACTTAAAGTATTAAAAGTAAAAGAAGCTGTCAGGCTGTGACCATATTATATACATTTAATAAAGTAGGTTATTAATACTGATGAATTGTTGCATAAGCAGCATGTTATGGTTATTATTTGATCTTGAGGACTTTATAAATCTGAGAATGTGAGATGATATAAAATACATAAGTTATAATACATACATACATTTGGATTGATTGTCCAGAACTTTTTTATCATCTTAAGGAACAGCTGGTTTCATCTTAAATAATGCCGCGTCGTCCTATTTCATCTAAGATTTGAATCTGAAAAGTAACTAAAGCCGTTAGTTACTATATAACTATATAACTATAAATGTGCAATAGTGCGTACTGTGTATGCATCTCGGTTGAGTCAGCGATGCAATTAAGTCTGAACTGCTGCTCTTATTTATCACTGCATCTGTATTTATATTTATTTATTTATTCATTACCGCCATTTTTATATTCTCTTTTTTTATCCATAGTGTATTTTATGTGTGTCATTGTTTGCTGGTTTAATGTGTATCAGACACAGAGATCACACAATTTCATTGGACTGCTGTGCAATGACGATAAAGGCATTGGGTTGAATTGAATTGAATAAATGTAGAGGAGCACAACTTTAAAGTAGAAGAAATGAGTACCTCAAAATTGTTCTTAACCCTTTATAGCGCACTCATTGAAATATTTGGAAATTCAAAATTGGGAGATATTACATTTTTCATTTTTATGTTGCAAATCAAGGTGATTGAAGTTACCATATATGGTCTCCGCTGGTCTAGGGTAAAACATTTACCAAAAAGTCTACATATAACAACTACATAGTTACCTCACAGAGAGACATGGGGAGGCTATTTTGGATGTTTACGGAGGTTACCAAATACAGTTATCGCCCCGATAAAGGGTTAAAGTACGGGGTTAGTAAATGTACTTAAACCTCTCCTCGCTATCAAAGCGTATCTTAACTAGCAAACCACACTGTGTTTTTGAGCAGTGATTCACAGCTGTCTGCAGTTCTGATGCTCTAAATGCTTAAATGTGGATTTACAAATGGCGGTGAGACATATCTGAGTTTCGGGGACTTCATTTAAAGGCTGTGTGGTCTGTCGGGCTTCTATCAGATTTACAGTTTTCCACTTGAATTTCTCTTTCATTGAGCTCATATGTACACATCACTTTTGGTTTCAAACATGAACAGAGTGAATAATACTGTCACTACTACATTTAAAACCGAATTAAAAAGTCGGCTCTGTAACCACTGACTGTGTGACGTACTATTGTGTGTAGCTTTGTATTTTTGTCCTGTGTGGGTTTTTTTTGCTTGGTACTGTTTGTTATTGTGCTTTTTTTTATGTTTTAATTCCATGCTGTTCATATTCAGGCGTTCAACAGTATCAACTCCTAATAATTAGTCTCTATACGTCATTTCCGCACCTCAAACCATTCATGAATACCTCATCAGTCATTAATAAACTGGTGGTTCATCCTTAATGAGAGATTCTGTTTTCTTTTAGTTTTTACACTTTTCGTCGATGGCGAAAATGTTTATAATCACGCGATTTAATGATCCGAAGAGAAGAACATAACGCTTTCCATAAATGATACCACGAGTGAATCAACAGTATTTATGAATAAATATCAGTCAAACACTCGACAAAAATGTGTATCGGCTGCACAAAAACATTTTTAGAAAGTTGAAATATTTCAATTTTATATATTCTGAATTACATGAGGAGGGTTAGGGTTAGGGTTAGGGTTAAAAGGGTTAGAGTTCAAAGAAAAGTTTTGAAGGTGTCTTTTTCTTCTCTCGAATGTAAAAATGGGTGAAATGAGACCCTGAACAGTATGTAAGGGTTCATATTGACCTACTGAAGGGACTACAGATGAAAACGAGCAATCATCTAACCCTGCTACAGAACGTCAAATTTTAAAAATGTATGTTTAACACTGCACATGGTCCCAAAATGACACAATAGGAATGTAGAGCGAGAAGTTCACTACTACTGGGAGATGTGAAAGTGTTGTAGTTGGAGGTTTTTAGCAGGATACTAGAACTAGAGAGGTAAATGTAAATGCTTCTTTAGTGGTGATGGGCTTGCTGTTTACCTCTGCAGACCCATTTCCTGCTCTGTGCTCAGAAGATGGCTGCAGCTTTTAGAGAAGCTTCCTGAGGTGTTACACACAGTCTGCACAGGAATACACACATCTGTACCAGGGCTGTTCTTACGTTCTTATGAGGCACTTTTAACATTGAGATATCTCACACGGTCACATCGAGAAAGTGATTCAATATTTCACCTAGCCGTAGAACAACCGTACGCTATGACGTCTTTAGATTTTTTTTGTCGACAAAGTGTAACGAGCCGTGCGTGTTGAGCGTAAAAGAGAAACAAAACCATTCCTGCTGACTGATCTGTCTCTGTTGTTTTTCTCACTTTAAAGGCAGGATTTCACTCATAGCATCTTATGCTGTCGTGCACCAGAAAATGCACGAGCGGCTCCAGATTCAAAGAAATACCATCGAATATAAATTCGCTCGAGTTGCAGTTTCCTTTTGCCTCCAGTTTTCGTGGAAGCTAAGCTAAGCTAAGCTACATACACGCTGTACGTAGAGATGTAGAGATGGAAATTAATATCAGTTTTTCTCACCTTGCTCTGGGAGGGACATCAGGATGTTATATATGAACATGCAAGCTTGTAAAAATTCAAATACGTTATAATACTCTGCACGATTTCATTAATGTAGCATTTACAGTACATGAAAAAAAGAAAGCTTCGGAGCTTATTTAGTTGAATTTAGTGAGGTTAAGACTGATATTTGTGGCTTAAAACAAGACATCTGTCATCACCAGCTGTGACCAGTTCAACCACATCATTAGAATACGTTTAGAGGAGAGCAGAATCACATAATTCTGTTGTAATGCACAAGAAAAAAAATGTGTTTATATATAATTTATGCTTTCCTGTCCCTCATATTTATCATGTGACTCCTTCCTGTCTTTTTAAACATGAGGAAAATCAGAGTCAAAGCGGACGGCGATGATCCTGCTATGCTGGATATTCCTTACCAACAGGCAGATGTACAAATATACAGTAGAGTATATTTACATATGTTATTTTGCATTATATAAAATACCATTTGATCTTGATAGAAGATTTTTTTACTGCATTCACAAAATGTAACATCAGCCTTTCCTGCATTAATTTGGGTGTTCTCACAACATGAATAATATTTAAAGTGTCCCTAAGCATATAGATCAACTTTATAATTGTCTGCTTATTTAAATAGTGCTTTACGTGATCATTCGGGTGTGAATGTGTGAAAGGATTTTAATCTCTGCTGCTGAAATTTCATCCGATCTTTTTTTGATCAAAAAAATCTGCTAACATGCGTGAAACTATTCAGCAAGAGTTTAGAATCATTCATCACCTTTAATGAAGCAGAAAACAGTGAGATCGTGATTTAAATATCATCAAAAACGGATTTTTTTTGGTTCCCTTAGCCAAACAAGGCGTGTTGTTTTTGTGCATTTTGTTAATGAATTCATGATTTGAAATATAAGAACATTTGCAAACCACATTCACACACACACACACACACGCACGCACACACACACACAAACCAGCACTGACCTTATTCTGCTCTCAATTAATATAATCCCACACATATTCTAAGTCTCATCTCTCTTCAGTCTGAGCTAATCACTCAGTAATGATCCCAGTTCTAGTCGGAGGTGTGAAAGTAAGATGAGCGCTTACCGTGTTGCCGCCGTGCACAAACTCCTGCTTGCCTCTGTCTTCCTTTTCTTCAAGGGAGATACTTTAAAACAACACAGAGGGGGAGTTATTCCACAGGAAATATGTTTTTAGCAAATTTAAAAAAGAAAAAAAAAAAAAGAAAAGAATGACAGACAGAGCTCAGAATCAGGTTGAAAACACAAGAAAGAAAGTTAAAAAAAAAACAATAAATGAAGAAAAAAACAGCAGTAGTAAAATGTGCAGATTTAGGAAAAGTTTTAGCTCAGAAAAAAACTATAAAAATGTTGAATTGAAATATAATTTGATCATCTTGCATTCATCTAGCAGCAGTTTGTTCAGAGCTGTTAGTGCTGACAGTAGAATGAAGGTAGGCTCAGACTCACCTGGTGACAGCAGACTCTCACATCAGAGCTGTCAGATATCTACTCAGCATTTATACTCGAAGCAGGAGACGGAGCAGACCGTGATTGTCCTTCAGCAAATCAAAACACAAAAAAAAAAAAACTTTCCAAATGTTGCTCTGACAACCTGACAACAAAAAAAAATGTTTGTAGGAAAATGAACCCTAACCCCTTTGTACCAGAGCAACAACAATAATAAAAAAAAAAAAAAGAACAGGTTGTCTCTGAGCTAAAGTTCAGTTTGCTTTATGCACAGAAAATAACCGCTTTTTTTCCATGTGCGTGCATGTTTAGTCTGCTCGGTCCACGTGTTCTCACGTCAGTAACGGTGAGGTGCTCTCTGGTAAACATCTATTTGTTCAGTTTGTCTCCATCAGCGTTACAGTTTTCACTATTGCTATTTCTCATCAAATGAGGTGAAGCAACATGTGTTTTTAATAGAGAATTAGTTCTCTCTTTTTTTTTAGTCCCCCTGCCTTCCAGACGTCCACTGAATAAGATTTAGTGAGGAGACGTTCAATCCGCTGTGGAACATATTTTGAGCAGTTTAATTCATGTTCATTGTGAGTGTAGCTGTTGATAGGTCGGTTCAACAAAGTAACAAAACCATTTCTGAACACGCTTGTTGTTCTGATGAATCCATTTCAATTCATTTAGATTTTTTAAACAGACTTTCAGCACCACTGCAGTACAGCATACACAGCACGGGGGAATACACAAATAACATGTTAACACCTCACTGTAAAGAGGTTTCTGCTAACAAAAGAAGAAGAAGAGAGAAGAAGAGTTTGTCAAAGGGACCGATGTGTTGGCCAGATATCGTCAGAGGTCTCCGAGGGGTGTATCTCGAAAAGTGTGTGTGTGTGTGTGTGTGTGTGTGTGTAGTTCAATTTTAGATATATTCTTAAATTTGCCCTTTAAAGGCACTTTGCTTAAGGAAATAAAGTGCTTGGTATCAAAATGTTCAGAACAATCTCCGTTTTCTGCGATATTGGGCACAATTTCAGCCTACAGCACTTTGTCAACAGATCATTTGGTCAAAAAAACCTGAATTCTAATTTTAGAAATTCTTCAAATCTAATGGGAAAACATTCCTTTACTCGTGTGGACAAATTGCTTTGGTGCTTCAAATGGCTTTACCAAGGTATGAGGGTTTACAAAAGTACTGTAATATATGAATACAATTATATATATATATACACACACACAAAAAATGTCTAAAATGAAATTTTCTCATGTTGTTTTTTCGATTAGCAGTGTGGTCTGTCACTCTACTGACAACAATGTGTAAATGGTTTGGTTGAATACATTTAGGTGGAAATGTGACTGCTGCCTGGATTAAGTGGTCATTCATGTGTGGCGTCCTGAGTGTGGACGGGCGTAAGACTACAAAACACATCGAAATTCATGTCAGAAAAAGATGCCAGTTTTTCGGTTAACTATTGAAAATATCCTGTAACATGTTACTAACCAGTGGTGGTTCCAGCTTGTACGGCGCCCTGGAAACAATTCTAATATATAAATATAAATATATGATCATGAATTATAACATACTGCTAATAAAAAACAGGAATAAAAGTAAATTGCACAAATCCTATATCACACAAATAGAACAACACAACTGTAAATTGTGGTTTGTTTGGTAGTGTGACTCATTTTGGTTTTTGCATCAGTAGGCTACCATACAAAAGTAGGTGCGCTAGATTCTCTGCGCTCCTCCTACCTCAGGCTTTCAGTGTAGAGACCTGAAATCAACCTGCACCTGCCCCTCTCCCCATCTCCTACTGCTGACTGTGAGAACTTCTCAGCAGGGCCCTCGTTCTAGTTCACAAGCTATAATGAGGACGACCGCTCCAAAGGGTTACTTGACCTACATGCTTACATTATAAAGAGAAGACATGACGTACCAAAACGTGATTGAAAACCGGTCGTTTCTTTGGTTGTTGTTGTTTTTTTCCTATTGGTGCGTGTGCCCAATGCCACTCCAGGCAAGATGGCACCCTGGGTGGCTGTCCATGTCGCCCATATCTAAATCCACCACTGTTACTAACTTCATTGCTCTGATTTACCTACACAGAACCATAAATTAGGTCAAATCCAGGTGGATTTCTTTCAAAACATATTCAAATGAGTAGTAGCTAGAAAACAAACTGAGAAAAAGAAAGAATTTAACCTTTTAAAGTGACTTATTATTCCCATCTGTGTCAAAACGTTCTTATTTCCTGTCTGTTTATCCCTCCTTCCATTCACTTAAGTTGAATGTGAACCCATTTTTTTTTTATCAATGTCTGACAATTTTGGAGATACTGTAAACGTTTTTAACCAGGCAGGTGGCAGCAATGTCACGGCTCACTGATAAAGCCCGTTTTAAAACTTGTAAGCGCTTCCTTTAAATAGCTTCAGTTTGGTAAGCAATCAAACATAACGGATTTCGGATGCGTGCTGGAAACAGTTCATCATTTTTTGCACGTGCAGCACGATCTTCCATGTTATAGTCAACCCAACGGTGTTCTCGTGTGAATATTGACAGTGTGAGAAAAGCTTTTGTGACACTACTTTCTGATCCCGCAATATGTCACAGCATATGATGAGGCGACAATTATCTTTTTGCTTTTGCTGACGAGGTTCTTGGAGCTGTGCATGTTATACAGTAAAGGATGTTACCCTCTCACTGAATGATTCAGAGTGAAAATCATATTGTCGATGTGCCAGTGATTCACTCCTTCCTCCACTAAAGGTGTGGATGTGGAGGCTTACTCTGCTGATTCAGCCCAGAGTGGGGATGAGAATTTGTTTCATTAGACGTTGACTTCTACCGGTGCCATCAATGTTCTGTGGTGAAAGTTCAATTATTTCTAAGAAATTCGTCTTTTTGAGGTTTTTTTCGCCGTCAGCTTTCGCTTTATACAATAATTCCATCTGTTGTCTAAATATGGTAATAAAGGTGTCCTGTTTCATTGGGTGTGCTTTTCTCTGAAACCTTATTAACCAATAAACCAATCACCTTTGTCTTGTTTGTCACGAACTTTAAAGTTTTGTGGTTTTCTCTGTGTTTAAAGTACCAGTGAAAAGTACATGCGGTGAGTGTTGTGCGCTGCTGGATGTGTACGGCAGTGCGTTAGTGATGGGACTTTCCCAATCAAATTGCTTTTCTCTTTTTTTGCACTTGCGAGGGCCGTGCAGGGTCCCTGGGTGTGCAAGCTTGGACACCTGATAAAAAGATGTGTAAGAACAGTCAGATGATCAGACATTAATTGGAAACAAGCCAACAGTTTTATCCAGATGATCTAAACAGAAAATAAGGGTAGAACTGAAAGTGAGGCAATCTGTATGACAGAAACTGTGTGCATGCAGTCGTGTGGTGGTAGCTGACAGTAAGTAGTTTGCAAGGAGTTTTGGGAAAGCTAGCTAGCCGACAGAGGCCAGGATTTCCACAGCGTCATTTTATTCTACAATACCTATCAAGCAAAACAGCCCCAGGTCTCCATGGCAAACTAACAGACGAGTATAGGTATCATACTCATACCCACTAATGAAACAGTTGCAGTTACCTACACTTTCTCTTCCAATTCAGTATGACTGACTTGTTAAGAGTAATGTTCCTGTGTACCCAGAGATCAGCTATTAAAAGAAACCATGTGACTTTTACTTTCTTAGCGCTAGCCATCTAGAGCAAAGAACTGTATAAACCTCTTCTGTAAGAGCTTCTGATCTGTTAAAACAGGGACACAGAAGATTTATCTCTCTTTAAGACTTTAATGAACTTGAGCAACAGCCCAAAACATGGGTGAGCTTATATGTGTATGGTTCTAAAATAAAAATCGATAATATTGTCCAAGCTATCATACAGCATCATACTGTATATGCACTAAATCTTAAAACACTATTCATTGCATAATTTGAATGCAGTGTAGCTACCCTGACATGTAAACAATGCACTAATTAATACAAACGTAGAGAAAGGACATTCAGACACTCAGGCTATCAGGTGCAGAGTCTAGCAAAGTATGCTAACTAACTTAAGATAAATCACCATCGCTACCATGGGGTCGCAAAAATTATCATCTACTACAACAACCATATTAAATTAACTGATAAGTGATACGACTCATAGGTCTAAATGACACACACACGCAGTCATAACCGACATCTTACCTGTCTTTCTCTAGCTATGCTGATAATACAGTGTTGTACATACTCACTTCTCCAATTCAAGCCATGTGTGCCTTTAATGTTCTTCAGACATCTTCTGCTAATTCGACAAAATGAACACATGCCTCTATCTCAATGGTTCTGAAATAGAGATTGTTCAGTCCTATGAAAATGAGTTGCTCATGTTTTTCTCTTGAAGACAGAAAACCACTCATAGTCCATCATGTCTGTGCTTGAGTATGTAGATATAATTTGCTGCCTTGTTCTTGAAACAGCCTGATGCAGTTTATCACTGGGCCCTGCCTTTCATTACAGGAGAGAAAATATATCTCATTCATCACCGTAACGAGAGAACTACACACTCTCACTGTTGTTTCTAAAGCTGCTTCACTAGATTACATATTTCCTCACATGTAAATCTACAGTTCGTCAGAGCAGATCCCAGATCTGGCTCACTCTTCATACCACACCAGTAAAAAGTGAACTTGGACAGACTGCCCTTTAACATACACATACATATGTAATGAATTATGAAGAATAATAAAAACATGAAAGTCTCATTTTATGTGATGAATTTAAACTTTACATTTTAAACATTATTACAGATGCGATACTGGCTCTGTATTCATTTCTGTCTTTCCAGCTGTACTCATATCTCTTGCAGGAGAGATATTGATCTCAGTAAGACTACCTAATTAAATAAAGGTTAAAGACTCTTTAAAACATGTCTGATCATCTGACTGCTTGTGTCTTCTACCCTGACCTGTTACTGTGTTAACAGATCACAGCTATTAATCAGTGATGACAGTACTGAATCAGCTATCACTATCTGTGTGCTGTGCGCTTTTAATACTTACGAGTGACAGAATTCACTTGCACTATTAGTGATGACCTGGTAATATACACTACTTTAACAATGAGGTCTAAAAAAAATTCACTCCAAACAATGTTTTTAAGCTTTACAGTTTAAAAAGTAGTGGAAGCTGTATGCTAAGCTTTATTAAGCTTTATGAGAATTGATGCTTTTTGACAATAAATGTCTCATTTGTGTTTGAAACTCTTGACAATTATTATTTCCTGGTGTCAGAATGATTGTTCTGTGTATACTCATCATGTCAGTAATTTTCAGTATCAACAACCTCAAATGGTACACCAATGCAATTTTGAAGAGGAAGCATTAAAAGCAGTGAGCGGGGGGAAGCCCAGTAACATGCTGTATGACATTCTAACAGTGTGTAAACATCTCGTTCTGAGGTTATTTTCTGTGTTGTCAAAGGTCATCTCACACATAGAATGCCACCGAGCGGAAGCCCTGAGTCCTTTACGAATGTCAATTTCCTCTAGAAAGTTCTGCAATTATTATTAACCTTATTAGGTAACCTGTGTTTTGGGGACTTTATCAGATGGCCTGGACTTTCTGTTCACCTTTTTTTTCTGTATATGAGATGTCTTTTTACATGTCATAACAGTAACTGGGTGCGTGTAATTAAACTCATCTGACAAAAAAGTTTTTATTGTGTTATATACTGAATATCTCAGTTGATGACTCATCTAATAAAAATGTGACTTCCTGCTGTATTAACCTTCACACAGAAAATCCATCCTCGGTATCTTTCCCTCTGATAATCCAGTTCAGTCGAGAAGCGAGCGCCTGCTGTGTGTTAGCTCATCTGTTCATCATCTGAAACTGTTTCTGCTCAGCGGCAAACGATTCCTGCACGTCCTCTCTGTGTTTATGCTCAGACAGCAGACTCATTTTTCTTTTACTAGTTGACACTTTTTTGGAGTTTCTGGAAAGGTGGATATGAATGAACGAGGCGGAATATGTATTTAGCTTTAAGCTGATTCGTGGTTAACACACTAAGCATTTGTTTCGACCAGGGTTATACAGTAACCCTAACCCTTATGTGGAGGTGTTTGCAACCCGTTACTAAGTGCAACTTTCAATTTCTGAGGAAATCAAGCGTGGAAAACGTTTGCCAGAAGAATGACTACTATCAACTTTTGATAGGTGATGGTCACAGATGCCTTTTTTAACACTTCAGTGTGAGCTTTGTTTTAAGGAGCCAGCATATTTTTCTTTGTGCACGCATATTTACATGAAAAAATTAGCCACTTTTTAAGATGATTGGAAAATGATCACATATAACAGGTGAGTTGTTTTTATAACCAAATCAGCAAGAAAAAAAAACCTCAAGAAGAAAGTTGCATCTAAGACTTTTTTTTTTTTTTTTTTTTTAATCTTAGCTTTGGATCTGGTTTGGATTGTTGTCAGCAGTGTGAAACAGTTTCTTCCTGTCAATCCACTACTGAAACTAAAATGATTCAGAGGTGGACCATTACACAGCTGGAGTCTGAACACAGCTGGAGTCTTACCTGACAGTCCAGTCCAATAGCAACAGCATAGAGGGTCTGCTTGTTGGGGTAAAAAGTCACATGACAAGTTGTCAAGTTGTAAGCAGTTGCTCTGCTGGTCAGACAACATGTTTCACTTTAGAGAATGACATACAGAGCTGGCAGTTCTTAATGGTGCCAACACAAATATTTGAGAAAATCGAGTAAAATTCTGTCAAAAAAGTCTGTCCCACACTTAATTAATTTGTAATAAATTAATACATTTAATTAATTCAGATACATTTATCAATTAAATTATATTAAATGAATGTATGTTTTTACATGATATCAATATATAAGTTATTATACTATAATAGCATATGTTTAAATAGATTGAAAGGAAAATGTGGACATGAAATCAAATGTATGGCAGGATTCCCAGTAATCCAGTTTAAAGTCAGACTCTTTGCTTCATCATGAATATTTATTAATATGGATGACTTATACTCTTTTATGACATGAACAAAACTCTCCTTGTTGAATCATCGGCATGAAAGATGAAAAAGTAGGTTAGAAAACATCTGGTTTGATGAAATGTCAAAGACTCCTGCGAGGCCTGCGTTCTACTTCTACATTCGTCACTATTGAATTACAGCACTGAGGAAAAACTGATTTTTACAACCTGCAAATTTAAATGAATTCTCTACCTGATTCTGGGTCAATTGGGAATCAGTTCTGCAACTGTGGCTCCTTTGAATTGTCTTGTCCTCTGACCAGCCTCTTCTCCATAATTACACTGGCTTAGGCTCATGGATTTACCATACTGAAATCATCAGAAAAAAATAGCTCAGAAACAGAAGTTAAAATAATCCCAACCTTAACAGTCACAACATACAGTGTGTAAACTCTTGTAGTTACATGCTGATGTGTTTATATTTCATTTAGTTTGACGGCGTTATTCGATAATGATCATTTTATTTTGAAGTGCTTTCATTTAATACAGATGTTTTCATTTTCTCTGCTGTGTGAGATTTGAAGGCATAAAATGAGTTCAGCATTTTGTGATCGTAGTGTTGTATTGCTAGTGGTTTTATATTCAGTCATATTATATTTGTCTTTGTTTTGCTTTACACAGTTTTGCTGCTGACATCTTTGCATCCATAAAAAATATATTTTTATACATTTCATGCGCCCATTAATATTCATTTTCACTTGTTTGAAACTCTTTTTTCCTTTTTTTTTGTTGTTGTTTCTGCTTCACTTCTTCTTCTGCATCTCTGTTTTTTTACGTATTTTGAAAAGTGTCCAAACTCCGTCTTTATAAAGTCTTTGGAGACGGTGAATGAAACGTTTATATGGTGATACGATGTAAAAGAAATGTGGCACCGTAGTATGTTAAGTGCTCCCCACTTTAACTTCTACATCAGATTCGGTGGTTTTCAAATTGTCTCATTTGAATGATGAATCATGGAAACACGAGATAAAAATCACCATTTACATATTTCGTCATTTTTTTTTCATCTTTTCATCATTGAACCTTAGTAACATCTATATTGCTCATGACACATGACACATATGTTAAATTGAGTTTTTTTGATCTAAATTCCATGTTTGGTGAAAGTACAATTAATTATGTCTTAAATAATATTTTTATTAAATAGATTTCATTATATTGTTTATCGAGCTGGAACATAAAAAACACTGTACTTGTATATCATGTGCAATCTGATACAACAGCAGCTTCTGATTTTAGTCTGTGTCGACACCCATTTACCATAAAACAACACAGTGTGAAATCTCTTTATTAATTATAGTGTATCAACTCAGCTGTTAGCATGAATTCATTAGTATTAGACATGCAGTGTTTTAGTCAGGTCATCTTATGAATGAAAAATGAGTTTTTAACTTATGAGCATACTTTGAGTTATTTACTTAATATATACTTTAAGGTAAATAGTAGTTGTTAAGTTTAGTTACTTTTAGTTATTTACTTTATACTTCTAGTTAAGTTTAGTTACTTTTAGTTATTTACTTTATACTTCTAGTTAAGTTTAGTTACTTTTAGTTATTTACTTTATACTTCTAGTTAAGTTTAGTTACTTTTAGTTATTTACTTTATACTTTTAGTTAAGTTTAGTTACTTTTAGTTATTTACTTCATACTTCTAGTTAAGTTTAGTTACTTTTAGTTATTTACTTTATACTTCTAGTTAAGTTTAGTTACTTTTAGTTATTTACTTTATACTTCTAGTTAAGTTTAGTTACTTTTAGTTATTTACTTTATACTTCTAGTCAAGTTTAGTTACTTTTAGTTATTTACTTTATACTTCTAGTCAAGTTTAGTTACTTTTAGTTATTTACTTTATACTTCTAGTTAAGTTTAGTTACTTTTAGTTATTTACTTTATACTTCTAGTCAAGTTTAGTTACTTTTAGTTATTTACTTTATACTTCTAGTTAAGTTTAGTTACTTTTAGTTATTT
Source organism: Scomber scombrus (assembly GCF_963691925.1). Lineage (NCBI taxonomy): Eukaryota > Metazoa > Chordata > Actinopteri > Scombriformes > Scombridae > Scomber > Scomber scombrus. Next base: position 2,335,026 of record NC_084979.1, read on the forward strand.
ACTTTATACTTTTAGTTAAGTTTAGTTACTTTTAGTTATTAATATTATTCATGTTCAAATTCTCCAAAACGCCTCATTTTTATTGTACAATATATATGTAACCGATCAGGATCCTGGTGTGAGGAAAATTCAGAGTGTGACTGAAGTCAAATGTAAGAAATGTTTATAATGGGAAATTTGTCACCTTGAACTTGTTTCTTTTTGCTCTAACAGTTGACTAACTACACCAAACTTAGTTTCAATCCTTGTTTGGTTTCACACTGAATATCTTCCAAAAGATTCAAACAGTGACATTATAAAAAGTTGTTGTTTTGTATTTTGGAGAAAGCTCAGCCTGACATACACAAGTACCTGGAGACTGTAGTTCAAGTCAGACCTCAAGTGTTCACATATGATTAGCCAGTGACCTTTTCAGATAACGTAACATCAAAATCAAATACGTTTATAAATGGTTCATTTACAGTTCAATATAGAAAACTTGTATCTTGATATCTTATCTAATTTTATTTACAAGACAAAGCTCGCACGCAAATATTCACCAGGGAAAAGTGCTCTTCGTAATCTCATTTACTTAATCAGGTAACAGTGCATGTGCGTGTGTGTTATCATCATTACAAAGGGACTTCAATCCTGTGAAACGGCTACATATTCTCCCACACTGTCTACCTACTACACCGCTGAGAAAGAGTGTGAGTTGTTTGAATTTTTCTGAATTTTCTGGGTCAAATTGTGGCCCATGGCTTCTGCGCTAACAAAAACAATTAGGTGAGTCACACTTAAAATTCCCTTTTTCACAATCAAATAAACCTAATGTGAAAGTGAAAATATCATTTTGAGCTTGTTGGAGCTCTTTTGAATCAACGAGGTCATTACCTGCGGTTCCACGGCAATGCAGTGACGCATGTCCAGTGAGACCGGCCCTGTGCGTTCCATCCACATGTAGCGTATTCAGAAGCATCGAAATGTTAATACTTATGATACTTGAGAATGACGTTTCACTCTCGATCTTGTGAATAGCACGAAACCAGATCATCCGAACGATGGGGGACGGACCTGCTTTTTCTGGAGCTTTCACCCACATCCTCATTCTTCTTCAGAAAGGGAAGTCGCCTCAGGAGTCAACAAGTGCAGAACCTTCGTCACATGATAACAGGCGGGTGTAGACGGTCTCTGGTGTTACACGTGAGGGTCCTCCTTGACCTCCCTGCGGTCATCTGCTGACCTCTGGTCAATGACCTTTGACCTCTTCTCATTGGATGATGTGAGCAGTGTCTGATGTGGTCTGTTTCCAGTGTTCACCTGGTCTCTTCTCCAAGGTGATTGCTGTATAAATCAATAAATCAATAGTGAGGCCCGTGCATTTTTCTATCATTATCCTAAAGGTCTCTTACTTTCTTATTTTCTGTGAGGATGTCTCATATGAGTGTTCCAAGCTGGATTCAGAAAACTCTGTTAACTAAGCAAAAACTTGTCATAAATAGCTAGTTTCAACTCGATGAATGCCAATGAATAAGAAGGTGTGTGGGAGATCTGATCTACCGTGTTTCAGTTTCATTCACAAAAACAAGATTCACACATGTTGGGAGATGAACAGACAATCACATAACACGATTAGCGGTATCGACCACATTGCGTCAGAAATAATGGTTTGATATGAAGGTGGGTGCTGTTAAACATCAGTAGTCTTTGATTAAGATGTTAATATGATGTGAAGATATTATACATTCATCTGAACAGAGGATGATTCTGAACATGACCAGCTGTCTGAAGGAGGTATCTGTCCAAACAACTTACTGTTACTGAACTGTGACCCACAATAAAATCATATCATTTAACCCTTACATACTGTTCATATTCTGACTCTAAAGGGTCAGGGTTCATCTCTGCGCCAATTCACATTCATAAAGTCTACATCAGTCATTAATAAATGTTTGATGAATCCTTAATGAAGCTGTCAGAGAGCAAACAATTATCTTATCTATGTGACATTTTCTATAATATGAAGAATTTTTGAATTGTATAAAAAAATAATTTATTTGATAAAAAAATGTTGTTTTAAAAAATGGGTCAAATGAAACCCTGAACAGTATGTAAGGGTCATGTCTCAAATTTCTCAGTATCAGCAGCTGTGATAATATGAATTTTAGTAACATATCTCAGTTGATTTCATTATTATATTTATACTACGAGTTCATTAATATTCAGATATTATAATTCTTTGGTCAAACCAAATGTGTTTTTCCCCACAGATAGTCATACTTGACACATATGACAGCTCAGATGATAACCACAGTGGTTATGGTTAGGGTTACAGTAGTTATATTAAACTGTGTTAAACTATCTCCTGCACCAAAGTGTCCTGTTGTGTTAATACCATCATCCAGCCCTCGGTGGGATTATTTGTTGCCCCGTTACAGGAGAGATGTAGTAAGTGTTTTGCTGTGTCCAGCTTCCAGCAGAGCAGACAGCTGTTCAGGCGTAAAGCTCCACCACACAACAACACAACCGACTGGCCGTGAGTAGGGCACCGGTCCAGACCGTACTGTGAAGCTTTTTCATGCCACATGTTCTAGTAACCTCTGTTAACTCCAGCCAGCCCAGTGTGCTGCAAACACAGATCCGTCTGTCCTGACACGACCGCCATTCAAATATACAGAGCAGCACTGCAGCAAAGCTTCACAATTTTCAAATCTACTACATCCACCACACCCTCAATGATTTGACATTAAAGTAATAGTCAACATTTTTACACTCATTTACTTTCTTTGTGAGAGTGAGATAAGAAGTTCAATCTCATGTGTTTGTGTGAAGAGCTGAAGGATGTGGTGAGTAATCAGTGCCTCCATCTGGCAAGATACTTCCAAATGCACTTACAATGTAAGTGATGAGAGACAAAAAATCCACAGTCTTTGTTTGGAGCAAAAAAAAAAAAGTATTTTAATTTCTTTCTGAAGATAATATGTAGCGTCAGCTGTCTGAGTTAGTTCATACGTTCCATAGTTTGTCTTCTTAGCAAAAGAAATCCCCCTTTGAGTCTCGACAGACAGTGTTTCTCTGTTGAGCTGTGGTGGAAGTATAGTAACAAAAAGACTTTGCTACTAAAAACACTGTAATGTTGAAACATAGAAGATGAAGATTTGACTCATTCAGACGACTGAAGCTTCATATTAGCTTCACATCAACTTTTAAATCCATGTTTACACAGAAGGAGGACTGTGGATTTAGTCCTCCATCACTTCCATTGTAAGTACATTATGAAGGGATCTTCTGATGGTCAGTATGAACAGGAGGGATGATTACAGCAAGATAAACACAATGTTCATTTGGGCTCCTGACTGTTGTTTAACAATAGACTTGAACAATGATGAACCTGTCCTTTAACCATATGTATATTTGCTTGAGCTGGATTTATAGCTGTGAATTAAAGGGTTACCTCGTAGCTTCAGAGCCTCCACATGTGGCAACAATACCTGCAAAACATCAGCATGTTAGCTTTGTCATTGTGATTGTGTTAGCATGCAAACTAGGCTAAAGGTTGCCTTTTTGAGACAAACCTCAAAGAATGAGTGAATTAATCATTTAATGAATCACTGGACTGTTATGTGTCAGTGCCATCCAGGAATAGAGTCACATCTGCTCCTTCTGAGTATTAGGGAGACCCTTTTGTGGAAATGTCGTGTGAAAAAAAAAAAAAAAAAAACCCTTGAAGAAATCGCATGGTGTTTAAAGGACAAATCATGCAAATGCAAACACTGGATAATGAACCGCAAACAGAGCGCGATTAGCACAAAAGCTGTTTTGTTGTTTTTAAGGTATTGGAGAGACAATAAACTACAATGCAGGGAGCCCAGCTGTAGTAACAGATTATTGAGTTTAAAGTTTCATCAGATGACAAAACAGCAGCTGTTTATACTCACAGAGAAGATTTCACAACTCTGTCTGGAAACGTATCAAGGTGACAACCCGTTTTTGCTTTTGTTGCATCATCTGAGAGGTAAACAAAATTAAAGCACCGACATTACGAAGTACACCGTTAGATCCCCGCAGCCCTCTGTGTCAGCACCCCCCCACTGCGTCAATGCACCGCCCTGATCAAATGAAGGACAGGGTTGTGTTCTTTCACACAAAGCTCAAGATAGCAGAGGAAGAGTAGCCAACATCTATCTGTCAACGATCAATGTCTGTGCCAAATGTATTCACGATGCGTCTAGCAGATGTTGATATATTTCACTAAATACATGTAAAACGTTTACCTGCTGGGAGCGATAGTGGAAAGGTCAGGGGTCATCATCTGGACATCGTGGATATATTTACCCAATTTCATGGCAATTTATTGAAAAAGTGTCAAGATATTTCACAAGAGAAGAAGGGCCAGACACTCTGGGGTTGGGGGGATAGAGGATCAGGGAACCCAGACTCATTGCTTAATGTTTGGATATAAAAATGTTGTTCAAAATAAGAGAGGAAAGGCTTCCATGCTTTAAAGAATACCTGTGGAATATCTAAGTTATTCGACTACATCAAATATATCACATCAATGTAATCCTCAGTTCATTTAAGTCATGGCTGAAGACCTTTCTGTTTGTGACCGCTTTGTATTAAATCCAGATTTTAGAGTTCATATCTCACACTGCACTGTTTTACTCTGTCTTATTCTATTTTAACTTAATTTTATTTCCAATGTAACACTTTTAATTGCATTTAAATGTATTTTTATTTTGCCATGTGTTGATTTTATATCCTGTCTTGATGCATTTTATGTTTTATGTAAACCATAAATTGCTTTGATGTTGGAATGTGCTACACAAATAAACATGCCTTGCATTAATATAATATATTAAATCAGGAATTATATTCATATATGACAGTACATAACTGTGGCATACTGAGGAGGGTAGATTAGGGTAATGTGGGACACTTATTGCAATTCTGACTTGTATACCTTTTTTTGGGATTTTTGAATTTTTGGATGGTGTACTCAAAAGGAACATGGCACTTATATTAATATATATCCCTATTTTAGATTTTGTAATTTGGGACACTAGAAAACTAGTAGCCTGTATGTCCACGTGTAATTTTAAACAATATAACTCACACAGTGCATATTTTAGTTAGCTTTAAAATAACTGAATAGAAAAAGAGATAAATGCACTGGAGCTTAATTGACCCACATTAGTCAATGTCCCATATTACCCTAATCCACCCTATAATGTGATATAAATACCACTATATTCATGTATTTGATCAATAATTAGGCCTCATTATCCCTGCTGGTTTACTCTGTGTTGTGTGACAGCAGGTATTACATATCCTAGAATTACATTCATTAGGTGAATCCTGCACAAACACACTTTGACTTGTACCAGGATTCTTCCCTCATTTTGACTTATTTTGATGTATTATTTAAAATATGACTATGTTTCTAGATTTAAATATAAAAAACAGATCCTCAATGAGTCCAGCTCTGTGGTGGGGGCGATGAGGAGCTTGGTGCCGCCCCCATTGAGACGTGATTAAAACACGGCCGGTACCAGCAGGATTATTCCCGAAACCTGCCGAGCACCGTGACGAGAGGAGAGCACCGCCGGACGGAGCAGCCGCGGATCCTTCACCCACACATCCGCCTTGCCTGACGGGCTGCGGCGAGAGGGGGGGGGGGGAATCATGACGACTGGCCTCGGTGTGATGTGTAAAACAGAAGCCATTGAAATGTTCGGCCATGCTAACGGACATAACGAAACGGAGAACATGAGCCGTCCCTCGACTTGACTGGAGGATGAGAGAGAGGGAGCGCGGCGGTGGAGCTACAGGGCGGCTGCTGCTGCTGTCTGCCTGCTCCACATACACACTGGCTGTACTGATGCTGCTGGACGGGACCACCGCCTGAGTACCTCAGTGTAGCAAGCCCGGAGATAGGGAGCTGACACACCAATATAAAAAAAAAAGCCTACATGAGTGGTGATGAACCCAGTCTGCTGTCACTGGGACTGGGATCTACTGGTAACTGGCAGGAGCGTCTGTGGAAAACCCGGAGACATGACATGCACAAGAAAAAAGAGGAAACGCAGCAGTGGCTCCTTTAAACCTTTTGTTTTTTAAAGGGAGTCCGCAACAGGCAAAACACTGAAGCCTTTCTTTTTTCTTTTTTTTTTTTCTCCATACAGATGTGGAGCACTGACACAGTGTGAGGTGATTGCTGTCTTTCTTTTATTCACTGATTGTTTGGAGCTGTTTGGTGTTTGTGTGTGTTGGAGCAGGAGCCAGGTGGATCGCTGTAGCTTCTTATTCTCATATAGACTGCAACTAGACGGCCTGCCTGCTACAGTCTGGAGGACAAGCAGCCCACAACAGGTAAGCAGCACACACATGACTACCATTTTGCATTGCCTACAGGTCCATGGATTGCGAAATACCATGCTGCCTGCCTCTGCATTCCTGCATGCCATTTATTAGAGTGGGAGAAGCCTCGCTGCTGGCTGTCTCTCTCTCTCTCTCTCTCTCTCTCTCTATGCCACTCTCTCTCTCCCTCTCCCTCTCTCTCTCTCGCAGCCTCCTGTAGGCCCAGACTATCGCAGCTCACTGAGACTGCCACCTTTTGTCTGCCTCAGTGTCTTAACAGGAGGGGGGGGGGGGTCATCCGATAAGGGGGGGGTCGCATTATGCAGAGCTCATCTTTATATTTGATGCAAGCATCACAGCATCAGTGTGACGCTGTGTTGTGTTGATGATAAATAACAGAGGAGCTCCAGCAGCTGTAGGGCCTCTCTCTCAGCACAGGGACAGCCAAGTGATTTAATATCATTTGCTGTAATGTGCCCCCCCCCCCCCCCCCCCCTCCCCTCCCCTCCCATCCCATCCCACCACCCCTGAGAACATAGCGCCACCTCCTGAAGCAATACAGGCTGAATGATTTGAAGCCGGACTGCAGCAGCTGCACTGGTGGCGGATCCCCCCCCCCCACCCCCCAGTCCTCATCAGAACCTGTAGGCTCCATGTGAGGAGGCCTGATGGGCCCCGCTGTCAGAGAGAGAGCAACTCTTTCTCCATCTCATCCAGTGAGCTTTGTCGCCTCCTCCCACAGACATCAAGCCAGAGGTATTGGGCTGCTGTTGCTACCCAGTTCCTGACAGTGACTCTGCCCTCCGCCGCCAACCACCTTCCAGCTTCATAAAGCCCCTCCTTCAAGACACACAGCCCCTCTCTCACACTTCCCCTCAGCTCCCAGCCTGTGGAGCTACAGTATGAGGGCTGCAACTCCTAAAAATGACCTCATAAGAACAGTTTGATCGAAGAGTAATTTGATCAATTTCATCATGATTTGACAAAACAGCTTTTGTGCTAATCGCGCTCTGTTTGCGGTTCATTATTCAGTGTTTGCATTTGCATGATTTGTCCTTTAAACACCATGCGATTTCTTCAAGGGTTTTTTTTTGTTTTTTTTTCACATGCAATTTCCACAAAAGGGTCTCCCTAATACTCAGAAGGAGCAGATGTGACTCTATTCCTGGATGGCACTGACACATAACAGTCCAGTGATTCATTAAATGATTAATTCACTCATTCTTTGAGGTTTGTCTCAAAAAGGCAACCTTTAGCCTAGTTTGCATGCTAACACAATCACAATGACAAAGCTAACATGCTGATGTTTTGCAGGTATTGTTGCCACATGTGGAGGCTCTGAAGCTACGAGGTAACCCTTTAATTCACAGCTATAAATCCAGCTCAAGCTAATATACATATGGTTAAAGGACAGGTTCATCATTGTTCAAGTCTATTGTTAAACAACAGTCAGGAGCCCAAATGAACATTGTGTTTATCTTGCTGTAATCATTCCTCCTGTTCATACTGACCATTAGAAGATCTCTTCATAATGTACTTACAATGGAAGTGATGGAGGACTAAATCCACAGTCCTCCTTCTGTGTAAACATGGATTTAAAAGTTGATCTGAAGCTAATATGAAGCTTCAGTCGTCTGAATGAGTCAAATCTTCATCTTCTATGTTTCAACATTACAGTGTTTTTAGTAGCAAAGTCTTTTTGTTACTATACTTCAACCACAGCTCAACAGAGAAACACTAAGAGGGAATCTGATGCTAAAAAGACTGTAAATGTGTCAGATATCACTTGATATGACTAACTCACACTGCTGAAGCTGAATAGAAGCTGATCATCTACTTTTAAATGACTGTGTGGACACACTGTGGATACAGTCCTCCATCACTTCCATTGAAAACACATTTGAAGGAAATCTTTTGATAGTCAGTATGAAAAAAAAATTGTGAATGAACCCTTCTTTTATCTTCCTCATCAGCAGCATACAGCTACTTCCCCCAGCTTTTCAGTGAGGAGCGCCCATGACAGTCACCCACACAATTATTGAGACAGTCCCCAACGGGGCTAAAGGTTTTTGGGGTCTGTGTGTCTCAGATGAACTGCTGTCAGATTGTCTAATAGTATCTGAAACCCCATCCCATCTTACTTTTTTGACATTCTAACTTCACACGGGGATTATCAAAGTGTACATAGCTGTAAAGTAGGTAAAGTCTCTTTTCTTCCTTCAGTTTTCATTCAGTATGAATCTCTGTGAAGAGATTGTCCCCATTTAATGATTTTTTTGCTAGCAATGTCCCCACACGGTTTTTCTGGCCCCTATCCTGATCCGAGTCCTTCACTATTAGGCATCAGCCAATACACAGTCTGATCCGATACTTACTTTTACATAGCAGCAGCAGACAGTGTTAAATTGATATGTGTTTGACATAAAGAAATGGAGGCTGTTGCTTAGTGACTGATACACATTTTTCATGAGCTGCTTAATCCAAATCCTGAAGGTCCTGGTTCAAATTATTAAAGTCAGCTGCTTAAATAATTGATATATGAATGAAAATTTAAATGGAGAATGTGACTCCTGAAATTGACACGTGGCGATCTTCTAGGGAGAAGACATATCACTCTGTTGGATTTGTTGGAATCACAGAAACACTCCTATCCGCTGCTATTCTGGCTGGTGAATGTGTGGATTTAAAATCAACTTATTATTACGCACTTCATTTGTTACTAACTTTGTCTTAATACAAATACAGTTAACCTATTTTGTCGTGTTTGTAATTAAAGAGAAAAGGATGAAAATAATGTGTTTTAATGCAGCCAAATTCACCATATATTTGTTCTTGTTGACATATGTTTTCTGTTGCTGTTTTCAGATGGTGGCAGTAGTGTGAAATTTGATCACAACACATAAATATTATCCCTTAATATGGTCATTTTCTATAATCGTGTTATACTGAATGTTTGGTATCATACTCAAGTCTTTACCGAAATGTTGCTGCAGATCAAATCTTTTTTTTGTGTGCTCACATTGACAAAATGAACGAATGAAAGTCCAGGGTAATGACAGCAGCAGTGGTGAGATCTTATATATTGACATAGAAATGAGAGATCACATGAGAAAGTTCCAGGCACAAAATATCCTGAAATATCTCCTATGGGCAATAAAACAGTGACAGGGCCACGGCACAGCTGGATCCTGTGGACATAAAGAGTCAGTTCAATCTCAAATGACCAGGGGTGTTACAGAGTGGAGGTTCCTTTTCTCACCAATGATGTTTGGCTGAATACAGACACAGACAAGTTTTCATGTGGCCTATCATCAGGTTACTCAAAGAATTAACATTTAGTGACAGCTGATATAACCTGTCACCATCCTGTGAACCTTTAAAAGTGATGGTCGCCTAAACATGAGAAGCTGCTAGCTGAATGTTTTCTACACTGCTGCTCTTTGCCAACTTGCCTGGGCAAAAGGACTAATTACTCACAGGATTCATCAACGTCATTAAACATAATAAACTGCATCCTTAACCTATATTCTCTAATGACCTTTTTTTTTATTTTTTTTTTTTTAAATGTACCTAACTGGTGAGTAGGTTGTTGACGCTACTCTGGTGCCTATTCCATCACTACAGATGTCCTCCTGCAGCTGCTACATCCAGCCCCTCACTGGCACTTTTCAGCAGTGATTACAATGATTGGCAATGGATTGCTAGTTTTTTTACATTACATTACAGGGGCACATTTATCTACAAAATATGTGTCAAATTAAACCGTGGCTCCTAGGTCTTCTGAGGTAAATCACCTGTGTGACTCTGCATTGGACACTGTGGAGTCACAAAGGTGACCTCCCAAACCATCTCCACTCTCTTTAGAGCAGGTCGTCAGTAGGACGTCTTATCTCTTATCTCCACCATAGATGAGCCCAGTGAGGGTGGTGTCATCTTCAGACTTCAGGAGTTTGATGGCCTGATTAATGGAGTTGCAGCTTTTGGTGTACCGGGAGAAGGGACACAGCCTGAAGGGGAACCGGTGCTGATGGTCAGAGAGTCATAGATGTGTTTCACCAGCTTCATGTGCTGCTTACTGTCAGACAAGAAGTCTGTGGTCCACCTGCAGGCAGAGACAGGTACATTTAGCTGGGAGAGCACTGCGGGAGAACTCGGATGATTGTGTTGAAGGTGGAGCAACCAGGACCCTGGCGTAGGTTCCTGACGAGTCCAGATGCTGAAGGATGAAGTGGATGGCCATGTTTACAGCATCCACAAACCTGTTGGCTCTCTAGGTGAACTGTAGGGTGTCCAGGAGTTGGACTATGGTGGGAAGTGAAACAGCACAAGGTGCTTCAAGGACTTGGTTACAACATAGGTCAGGGCGACAGGTCTGCAGTCATAAAGTACCGTGGACCGTTGTTTTTTCTGAACGTGGATGATGGAGGAGGTCTTGGAAGCAGGCTTGCACATGGCCTGTCTCCAGTGAGTATTAAAGATGCCTGTGAACAACAGAAACAGCAGGTCAGCTCAGTACTTCAGTGTGGAAGAAGAGAGTCTGGTCAGGGGTTCTTTCTCTTAAACAGCCTGTTAATGTCTTTCTCCAGGATTGAGAAAATCAGGACTGTCCTTTTCTCGTTCAAGAACTCATTCAGGTTGTTGGCCAGGTGTGATACGTTAATGGAGTAACCCTTTAAGTTTGTAGTAATATGTCTGAGGCCTCTCCAGATGGAAGCAGTTGTTGGCTGCAAACTGTTGTTGGACTGTCTCGGAGTACAGATGTTAAGCCTTTTTCACTGTCTTGCTGAACTTGTATTTCACCTCTTTAAACTTGTCCCTGTCCCCATTCATGAACGCCTCTTTCTTTTTCAGTCTTGCCCGTACAAGCTTAACTGTGAAACCAGGGTTTGTAGTTGTTGTAACTCACCCTGGTGCACGACGGTATACAGATGTGTATATACAGCCTCTGTGTAGTCATCCATGGCAGTCCTGAAATCATTCCAGTCAGCACACTCCAAGAACTTATGGAGGTCCTCCACAGCTTCACTGTTCCACCTCTTAAATACCGTCAATACAGTTGTGAATTCTGCCTGTTTGTGGGGATCATGTGGACCATAACGTGGCCAGAGTGGCTCAGTGCAGTGTGTGGGACATTGTGGTAGGCATCTCTGATAGTAGTATAATAGTGGTCTAAAGTATTCTCCTCTCATTTTATATTTGAGAAGGCCATGGCCTAAATTACTTTCGTTAAAGTCACCAAGAACAGTAACAAAGGAGTCCCGGTTTGTCTGCTCCACACACAGTATCTGGTTGGTGAGTTTGTGCTGAGCTTCCCACATGTTGGACATATGACCAGTATGAAAGACACCAACTCATGGGGAGAGTAGAAAGGTTTTCGGTTGATGAAGAAAGATTACAGATAAGGAGAACAGTACTACAGAGTCACTGTAACATTGTTACACCAGCTTTCCTTCATGAAAGACAGATACCTCCACCTTTTGCTTTGTCATTTTGATGTTTCGTTTTCATCTTGACAGTTCTATGTCAAGTCCGGTATTGATCCATTCAACCATGTCTCATCACGTTCTTTGCACAGCGATCGTACGTTGGGAGAGAAGTATTCCCTGTAACGGTGTAAAACATCGGAGTTGCATGGACGCACCGGCATGTTTTCTTCTCCGTCTGCGTTTTGCTACATGGCCAAAGGTGAGGATGCCTTTGACCAGAATGTCCAATAATTCCAGATAAGGCGTGAAAAGTTGGAAATGAATCAGCAGCAGTTGTTTCCCTAATGTCCTCTCTGGTGTAAGAGTCCCGGGTACCGAAGCAAAACACTGAATTATCAAACAAAATAAAACAAAATGACATTATCCACGTACACCAACATATGAGCTCATGAGCTTGTATGAGCTGACAACGAGACCCTCTCATAAACAGCATTACTCCAAAGTTCCACTAGCGTTAAAAAAAATCCAAAGAAAACCTTTAAAGTTGGACAAATCAACATGTCAAAAGTTTGGATACACCCATCCATTCAAGGGATCAAACTTCAGTCTCATCAACCTGGTTTCCAACAGCAGCAGAGGCTGTTTTAATTGAAAAAGTTCTCAACAAACAGACACAATTAGCATTTAGCAGCTAAAGATATGCACATTTTGCACTGCTAGATGTTTCAACAGGCAATGTCCATCATATCAACTTTGTGATATGTCAAACAGGGGAGGTGCATAATATTCACCCTTCTTGTGGATTGCTGCCCCCAAGTGGCCAAAAATCAAAAAATGTTGCTTTAAAAAGAATGGGGCATTTAATGTTCAATGGGGACAAACGTAAGTAATCAGTCTCAAAGGATAGGTTCACATTTTCCCGCTTTTAAACAACAGTCAGGTGTCCATATGGACATTTAAAGAGGGGTTTCTTGCTATAATGTCACAGCAAACACAGCCCTGGGAACTTGATGCTCTCGCTTTAGATATTAACACTCGTGTTTGGGGCTTCCAGGTCTTAGCTACTCATGCGTATATCTTGAGCGTTGGACTGCCAGGCTAAAGGTTACGTATATTCTTACCTGATCACTGATCTCCACTGCCCATCACTTAGACAACTCGCTCTCTGTGATCCCATACTGTTTAACTTTGGTGCTCCATTGGTAGTTCTTTTGTAGACATGTAACATGCACACAGTAACTTGAAAACAAAACTCCATAAGAAGAGGGCAAAACCTGATGTTGCCTTTATAATCACTCTGGCATGCCCCTAATTCAAACTACTAGCTATGTGTTTAAGTAAGCCCAACCCACTCACCTGACAACCATGCGGGACAGGCAATAGCAATAGTTTCCAACCCTGCTCCTTGAGAGCTACTGTCCTGCATCTTTTAGGTATCTCCACCACTCTAACACACCTGATTCTAATTATGAACTCATTATCAAGCAGCTGAAGCTTGTCAAGGGCTTGATAATGAGTTATTATATAATAGGGAGATCAAGTTCTGTGTTAATAATCATTCCTCCTGTTCATACTGACCTTTAGTAGATCCCTTATACCCCTTAAAATGTATTAATATGAATGCTAATATGAAGCTTCAGCTGTCCAAATTAGTAAAAATCAAGAGGATATCTTCCAAAGTTAGTGCCTTTAATACAAAATCCCCTCTTTGTGTTTCCTCGGACAGTGTTTCTCTGTTGAGCTGTGGTGGAAGTATAGTAACAAAAAGAGGAACACTGTAACGTTGAAACATGGAAGACTTGATTTGACTCATTCAGACGACTGAAGCTTCATATTAGCTTCAGATCAACTTTTAAATCCATGTTTACACAGAAGGAGGACTGTGGATTTAGTCCTCCATCACTTCCATTGTAAGAGCATTATGAAGGGATCTTCTAATGGTCAGTATGAACAAAAGGACACATTTCTCTGTTAATTCTGAATCCTGAATATTATTTTAAGCTTGGAAAAATTGTGAACCTGTCTTTTTATGCAGCTGTCAACAATTGGTTGAAAAAACATCATGTTGAGATGGACTCTACATGTTGTGCAGCAGTTCATTCACAAGGAATGTGGCACAAGCAGTTCAGTGCTAATATTCTGACATGTCATAGCAGGATTAGTGAAGAAAGCGAAGATGTACCAAATAACATCAGACACAGCTGCATTCCACTTAAGGTCTCAGTATGTTTGAAACAAAGTACCTGTTGTACTTTTCCCTCAAACTCTCTTTATTCTAAATCTTTACACAACCACTTCCACCACCTTTTGTGTGTACAACTGAGCGCAAATGAAACAACAAAAACCACCCAACAGGACTGAGCTTTTACTGTCCTCACTCAGTGTGTGTTCTTGGGTTCCTGTGGAGATACAACAACACAGTGATGAAGGGTGTGATACAGCCAGAGGGTAGTCAAACAGCGACGAGTGGTTTAGACACAGCCTGCTTTCTCTGCTGGTTACACCTTCAGAAAGGATTCAAACCTCTACACTTTCCGCACACTTTGGGTTTTAGATCAATCTGCTCCCAAAAATGACAAAATCTATTCAAATTCAAAAACTGAGACCCATTGTATAAGATGACTGAAATATGCTTACTGATTATTTTGGTAGCTTATATTATTTATGTGATTTTGAGGAGTTTTAATTGATGGATACAATTTGTCTTTATGAGTTAACCATCTTTCCCCCCCCCCCCCCCCCCCCCCCCCCCCAATCACCTATTATAATTCATGTTTTATCTGTCATTACTTTGACTGGCATTAGTTGTTTGTTTGTTTGTTTTTTAAATTGAGCATCTTCCTCTTGTCTGCTTTTATTATGTCTGCTATAACTTCTTTATTTGTGGCAACAGAGTATTAAAGGTTCATGTAAACAGATTAGCCTTTAAACCTTGAGACCTTTACCAGATGATGATCAATAGCCGGGTTACTCTGCATGGTCGAGTAACCTGTTTCAAGTGATTACTGGCCTTTATTTCAAAATATTTCCTCTGTATAATGTGTGTTATTGATTGAATGTTGTGTATATATTTGGCCTACATCAGTGTATCAATGAGTCGAGATAGTGTATATTACTTGTTAACCATATCTAAAGATGATGATCTCTAAAATAGAAGTATCCGAAATGTTCCGATCACAAAATCTTAAAGAGAGAGAAGAAAATTCCCATTGATTCCATTTAGTTGTGTTCTTGTACATATGTATATGGACTATGCACAGGGTGAAAATGTTTTGTACTGTAATATAATGGACAGTTACTGTTTGGTTCACTCATTTAAATGAGGAGCTAAAATATACAACAACACAACTGTTTTAACTACTTTTCACTTTCGAATGTGTCAGGAAAACTCCCTGTCCTCACATATGCCCATAGGTGTTACCATGGTTACCAGAAGATCTTACATAATATTGTAACATGAGTAATGCAGGGGGTTGGCCTTCTTAACTGTTCATGATTACAGATGGATTTAATAGTAGTTTTTCTTTTTAATTCAATGTAAAATCACATATACTGTTTACTATCTGTGGACTGTCTGCTTTGGTTTCCTCATTAGAGCTAAAGAAGTCATCTTACACTTTAAAATATAAATCTAGTGTTTATGGTATACCTGGACTCTACAGACATGTAACACAGACTAATTCTCTGTCTTTTGTAGTTTTTTTCAGGCTCTTGGAGAGGACCAGGAGGTGAGCCGAATACAATGGGGCGATGTGGTTTGAGGTGTTCCTGTTCCTTGTGAACTGCGGGCGGGAAGCAACCACGAGGACGAAGGAACGACTAGCAGACGGAGGAGGCGGTGGAGGAGTGGTGGCTTTGGTGTTTGAGGGAAAGGTGTTATATGGGCGGGGGGGCATTCGGGATGGCGAATGGGAACGAGAGCAGCGAGGGGCCTGCAGGACCCATGGCGGCAGTGGTGGCTACCACAGGAGGTATGGTAGCAGAGAGTCCCTCCTCTGCTGTCTCTACCTATATCAAACTGGTGCTACTGGGGCTGATCATCTGCATCAGTCTGGTAGGCAACCTTGTGGTGTCTCTGCTGGTACTGCGGGACCAGGCCCTGCACAAGGCACCTTATTACTTCCTGTTGGACCTTTGCCTAGCAGACACCATTCGCTCAGCCATCTGCTTCCCCTTCGTTCTGGTGTCTATAAAGAACGGCTCAGCCTGGACCTACAGCGTGTTGAGCTGCAAGGTGGTGGCCTTCATGGCAGTGCTCTTCTGCTTCCATGCCGCCTTCATGCTGTTCTGCATCAGTGTTACACGCTACATGGCCATTGCACACCACCGCTTTTACTCAAAGCGCATGACATTCTGGACATGCGTGGCTGTGGTGTGCATGGTGTGGACGCTTTCTGTGGCGATGGCGTTCCCGCCTGTTTTCGACGTGGGCACTTACAAATTCATTCGTGAGGAGGACCAGTGCATTTTTGAGCATCGCTACTTCAAGGCTAACGATACGCTGGGCTTCATGCTAATGCTAGCCGTGCTCATTCTGGCCACACATGTCGTCTACATGAAGTTAATCCTCTTTGAGTACAAGCACCGCAAGATGAAGCCAGTCCAGATGGTGCCGGCCATCAGTCAGAACTGGACTTTCCACGGGCCGGGGGCTACCGGCCAAGCAGCAGCCAACTGGATCGCGGGCTTTGGCAGGGGTCCAATGCCACCCACTCTGCTGGGAATCCGGCAGAACTTGCACAACCAGAACCGGCGCCTGTTGGGCATGGAGGAGTTCAAAGTGGAGAAGCAGCTTGGCAGGATGTTCTATGTGATCACCCTGCTGTTCCTGGTGCTCTGGTCTCCTTACATAGTGGCTTGTTATTGGAGGGTGTTTGTCAAGGCTTGCACAATACCACACCGGTACCTCTCCACCACCGTGTGGATGAGTTTCGCCCAAGCCGGTGTCAACCCTATTGTCTGTTTCTTCCTGAACAAAGACTTGAAGAAAGGGCTTCTTTCCCACCTACCAGCCTGCTGCAGGACTAAACCTCATCTGCCACGAGAGCCTTATTGTGTCATGTAAGCAGACATGATGATCTAAACATGAGAAAAAAATAAGGGGCAGCCAACAGATGTATTGTGGGAGTGATTGCTTGAGTTCTCTTGGCGTTTTGATTCAATGCAAGCTACTTTGAAGCAGTGGGTGTAAACTAGTGAGTGTCATGGTAAAAACACTGGAAAGGGTAAGCATGTATTTCCATCTATGAACCCTTTTTTCACTCAAACACAACAGCATACATGGAGTCAGAACCTTGACTTTTGATAACAGGGGAAATATATTTTGATAGCAAAACATGCAAGTAATAATGCAGTCATTGTGGAAACCAAGCCAGACAAATAGCCACCAACAAATGGCCGTAAGCTGCTTCATAAAGAAGGTCAATTGGAAAAGCCCTGGATTGACACGAATGCTGTTTGAGTTAGTTTGGTGACTGTGAGAATGCTAAGGAGGACAAAAAAGCAACTCTTCTAGTCTAAATCTAAATTTTACTATCATGCTGCATTACTTTGCAAAGCCAGATGATGTTAGTCGTATTAGCCTCTATGAATGTTTTCAGTGATTTCTTATGAAATACATCCTTTCATTAAGTTCACGTGCAAGAGCGACACAAGAAACGAGGGAGAGATATGCAACTAAAGTTTCCGTTCATAGTCGGCATCTTAACTCCTATCGACACATTTTTTTTATTAATATTTCATTTTAAGTGCTTGACAATATTAACTGAAAAATATATGTCACCATAATCTTATCATTTAGATATCCTAGCACTCTATCCAAAGACTTTTGATCAGCTGTTTAAACGTGTACAAACAAATAGTTAGGTCAGTTAAGTCCGTCCAATTTTAAGTCAGAGTTAAAATGATACATTGTACAAATGACTGTATGTCACATTCTGGCCTGAAAATGATTTTAATTATGATGTTAAGTCTTTAAAATATGAGGAAACACTATTATTGACCTCAGCGGAGGGAACACCCAGTGAGATGGTTTTAATGTTACTTAAAGTTTGTAATGAAGTGCTCCTGTGAACGCCGTCCACACATTACTGCAAACGCATCAGTGACAGGAACACCAAGAAATGCTGTGCACCAGCTTTTATGACTTTTAATGTATTTTCTTTGCACTCATCCATATCTATGTTTTCTTTACCCCTTACTCTTTGTGAACTAAAACGGATACACATGTGCTTTTAATGATGCAACCTGATCAGCTTGGTTAAGTTGTTTCCCACCAATAGCAGCTGGTCCTAGCCCACTATTTGAGTCTCGACACAGTGCCCGGTTGCATGAAATCTTCCTTATCTGAGCTTTGCTTTTAAAGGTGGTGCACAAATAGAAGGGTGTGGCAGAAATCACTTCCCATCGGCTACCAAATGCACTCTTATCTTCTCCACGCCATTTTGAGCATCTGAATGCTAAAGTTTAAAAAGTATGAACCATGTAGTGCCCTGAAATTAGTCATGTCCAGAGCAGGTACACTATGTTTGTGTACCATCTTGTCTTATAGCTGTGTGTTTACCACGCCTCTGTTGTGGAGCAGTTTATATATTCTGACAGAGGAGGATTATATAAAGCTGGATGGTGACACACAGCTGACAGACTCTCATAGTGTCCTGTGTTTATTACTGGTCAGCTGAGCTCATTTCCTACTTGTCTACTTTGGATTTACTTTGCTCCCACATGCAGATCTGTTAATTGTGTCAAATCCATTGAAATGACAAGATTTTGTGAAATTTTGCCTTTGCACCTGTTGCTGATTATTCCTGTCTGAAAACTCTGACAGAGTCACTGCAAGGATCTATGAAGTGTTAATTATGTCTGACTGAGAGAATGAGGGAGAAATAAAACAGCAGGAATAAAAGTGTCTTTCTGTCTGAGTAAAGAGAGCAGCAAAGATGTATAGGACTGAGGAGGCTGAGGAGGAGAAATGTTCTATATTAATAAGCCAAAGTAAAACAGACACTGCAGAGTAAATAGAAGTATCGTCCAGTCTGCAGAAACTATACTACGATGAAGTCTCCACAGGGTTTTCTGTTTCCGAACACTCTTGGCACATTTTTATTCTGTTTGTGAAAGATGGAAAAAAAAAAAGAAAAAAAAAGCCAAACTTCCATCTGTGCCAGTGATGGTACCCTGAAGCATTTCCCATTTCATCTCTTGTGAAACACAAAACACACAATAAGGAATTATTTTCCCTCCCCAGAATGAAATGCAGTTTGTTTCAAAATGTTCCTAAGGACAAATCAAAAGTTACATCTGTGAACCACATTGTACTTCAGAGAACTGACTGACTGCTGAAGACAATATTTTCTAGGGAAACTTAATGTAACTGAACTGATAACTACTTCAAGCTCATCAATAAACTTGTTGACAGGAGGTTTCATTTGTCGCATGTTAAAGACAGTAGGTAGATAGATATAGAAGCAAAGCACAGGTCAGACTGTCTCACCTGCAGCAGATACTAACAAGAATGTGGAGGCTTAGTAAGCATTGTGCACTTCACTTCCTGTCAGCTCTGCTTCAAACTATCAGTATGAACCTTGGTGTAGGACTGGGCGGTGTGGACAGAAATCTTGTGGATCAGTTTTTGCTTGACTGTAAAATGCAGGAATGAAAGTTGAGCAGTAATAATCCATTTCTCAGCAGTTTAGGTTGTCCCAAAATACTAATACTAACAAAAATGACATAAATAGTTAATATTTTTTAATAGTTATAACTATTGACAGGTCTGCTGTTAATAAATGGAATATTAAATGGAAGCTACAAAGTCACTTCACTCATAAATTTGTAATAAAATGCCCTACTGCAAAGATTAATAGTCACTTAACATCACTTATAGTGAGAATAGTCAATTCAGCAAGTTGCTGTGAAATAACTCACACATGAAATGATTCCTTGTGATTTAGTTTTGGCATTTCTTTCTTTGGAACATCCAGATGCAGCACAAAGGGTCTGGTCTAATGACAGGCTGACTGTGGCTGATTTATGTATTAGTATAATGTAACTATTCACAGTTTACAAGACTGTCACAAATCAAAATCACAAATGTAGCAGCTGTCATTTACATAGACTTTTGACTGAAAAAACATTTTGTGCACAGCGTCCAATTAATATGATATATATCGCCCAATCCTACACTGGTGTTACTGCTGAAGAATGAACTTTATTTTATTGATTGCAGCTTCCTGTTGGTTTGTACAGAAGCTCATTTCTGCCCCGTTTTTGTCAGGAAAATGAAATATATGAATTGGCAAATGTAATGACAAAACTAAAAAATAATTCCACTTAAAAAAAAAAAAAATCAATATTAAAATGAATATGTTGACTTTTTAAATTACAATTAGTGGGTGTCGAATAAAAAAAATTGAGAAGTGATGAGATACAGTTACAATATTGACACTGTAAAACTTATTTAAAACAAAGTAAGTCATTCTAATTATGAAGATGCAAAGTCACAGCACTGAGTTATAAAAGCAAGCAGATGCGTATTACAGTAGATATCATTTTATCCTGCATTGTTTCCATATAAACAGAATTTCAACATTCACATTACAAACTGGAGTTAAAACTATGTTTCACAAAACCCTGAAGGGTATTTTAAAGCGGGCTATAAGATCACAAAATCAATCTGGAGTCATTATCATCTGTGTATGAATGTCTGATTGGACGATAGAGACGCAGTGAAATTGCGTTATCACTTCACACAGAAGCACTGAAGGTGTGAGGGAGCGGCAGAAAGCACATGTGCTGCTTTATTTTTAATCTAGAAAAAAAATGATGAACCGTGCTGCTTTCTTATTTCTCTCTGAAAAATAAAGTGTAACTTGAGTTGGAGGATAGAAGACGTGGGAACAGAGATTGTAATTTATCAGTGAATATCTGAAAACCGTGACGGTACCTTAAGATTAAAGACAGTGTGTGTTTGAGGAGTTTGAGGTTCTGTGCTGCTGTGGCGTATCAGACACACCAAACAACAGCATGCCACACAGAATCGCTAATGTTGTTTTTTACTTTCAGAATTATGGCCTTACTCCATAAAAAAAAAAAAAAAAAAAGTCAAACCAATGCAACACAGAGTAGACACACTCGTCTCTCCTGTACGCACTGAAGTTATTTAAGAAGGAGGAAACAGAACACTGTGTACACTAGTGACATTTGGAAGACACGTGGCTCTTCCCATCAAAACCTGGAGGAACTGTGCTCATGGACAGATGATGAGCAATGAGGGGGGGAAAAAAGGCACATTCAAAGTAGAAGACTTTTCTATTAAAGACTGATGGAACAGAAGTCCAGCCTCGAGGATGTTTCTGAACCCCTGCTCTGGATTGTGTTGGATTGTTTTTTTCTCTCACTTGTTTTCCTCTCAAATATCAACCAGACGAACGAAGGGGAAAAAACAACCGATCTTTCCATTTTTTTCATTTGTGAGACAAAGCCAGAAAAACCAGTGTGGATTCACAGTTGATGCTGGAGAGGCCTGACAATGCTTTTTTTTAGTTGCCTCAGGCAGATTATCTTTTGTAAATTTACTGTGACCTCTGTACTATTTAGTGTGTATTATATTGACAGCAAACTAACTTTGAAATGCAACGGAAGAGTTCCTGATCATTGTATTTTTACTGTGTGTGTGTGTGCGCGCGTGCATGCGTGTGTGTGTGTTTCTATTGGCGGGTATGAATGTGTGTATGTGTAAGATGATGGTTACATGAACGACAAAGAGAGAGGGAAGATCTGACAAGATAACATATTCCATCTAGGCTTCCTCAGTATTTCTCATGTTGACCCTGTTTTCTGACACAAACATCTGAATGTGTTTTAAATTCTACTAAATTAACTGAAAGTCCTTTTTTAAAACACTAAATAGGTTAATAATTGGACTGGATTTTTTTTTGTACATATTTAATGAAGGTATTAAAAAAAAAGTTGAGATGAAGCATTTGGTCACATATGACTGCATACACTGACCTCTTTCTGAATGTTTCAATGAAGAATCCACACATGAAAAATGAAGCTTAAAATGAATTGTACATACAACACAAGACTTTCACTTTGACTTCAAATCAGCACTCAAATTGTCCAACACTTTAAAAGAAATAAATATTCAGCTCGGGTCCTACTTTTGTAGTTTTTCATCATCGTTTCTATCAATACTAGTCAAATTGTAATCACAAAATGACTAATTAACCCTCATGTTGTCCTCAGGAGGATAACATTTTGACCATCATTTCCAAAAATATGTGTGAAATCTGTGGTAATAAGTTGTAATGAAGTTGACCCAACACAGAATTGGTTAAAAAAACTTACACTAGACTGGGTCAATTTTGACCTGGGAAGACAGCAGGAGGGTTAATAATAATAGTACATTTAATTTGTACCATACTTTCCATTCATAGGGAAAATCAAAGTGCTACAGTATTAATAACAGACACTCAATGTAATTAAAATAGTAAAGATCTGAGAGCACAGTGACGTCATTAAAGAGAGAAATGATATGATCAGGCAGACTGGAAGCAAACCTGCAGGTCTGTTAAATTATCCAAATAGTCAATAGAAAAGAAAAAGTAGAATAAACTGGAATGACCCTTTAATATTTGCCTTTTTTGTCTCAAAGATTGACACTAGAAGGGTCCAGTGAAGCCAGGAACTCTATCACATGTTGAACTGATCAAGCAGCAACAGAAACTAAATAAATAATACAATTACACTAAGTATGAGTATACAGTTTAACGATCTCGTCACAAAGTAGCTGAAGATCTTTCTCACTGCAGGAAAACATATAAAACTGAACGAAGTGTCACAAAGTCTGGAACGATATTGTCTGATCTTGTGCACACAGATTAAAAAATATGAGTACAAGATTTTTTTTAATTTTATTGCAGAACATTGTCTTTTAGGATTTTTGGAGCTTCATAAGTTATTTTTACCATGTTGGACTCTACAGTACAATCACCCAATTTGAGATCAGTAAAATGAAAGGCATCAGGCAACGATGTAAACTGGCTTGTTTACATAAGTTCACCAAAGATGAACTTTAATGTCTCCATTGAATCTAGTTATTATAATAATTTCATATTGATGCTTTTACTCTGTAGTAAGTCATTCGCTGTCATGAATGCTGGTGTGACTGGGCCCCCGGCAGCTGGAAATGAGCCAGGTACCAGTTTGACAAGTGAATGTCCAAATCAGTGTTTGGTTGTTGTTCTGTGTTACTGTTACATGGTGAACAGGCACAGTAGAAGAAACTCTGAATACAGCAGTGTGTTGAAAAGGGTGCCAGGCCCTGTGAACTCTCCAAGAATCTGCTTCATTTGAACCTTTAAAATAGAAGATTAAATGTGGAAGGTTAAAAAGAGAGAGTCTCATCCTGGAGTCAAAATACCACACATCGAATACCAAAATGTTTGAAAGGTGTGAAAGGATTTTACTTCTGACCACCGAATATCATGGAGGCAAGTCAGATGGTGCGGTTTCCCTTTGTTCTGTATTATTAAAAAAAAAAAAAGTGGTTGAGCTATTACGCATGTCTCTGGCGATTTATGATTTCTGTTGTCAGTTTTGTAATGAAAATAAATCTCATTTGAAATGATCAGGACATTATTATGATTACCTGCAGCAGGTCTCACCACATCCATTAAAAAAAAAAACATATTTTACATAATGTGCAAGAATCAAGTTTCAGAATATCCTGTTTTGGTGGCTGAATGACGATGATGATGATGATGATGATGATGATGATGATGATGATGATGATGATGATGATGAAGGTGTGGTAGAGTATGGTGTTACAGCACCGCCGTTCCATTTAATAACTTAAAGGGTTGTGTTTTCTCACCTACTTGCAGTGATATCTAAGCCATATAAATATATACATGGTTTTATATTTTTTTTTACAGCTGTTTAAATCCCAAAACAGCAGAGGTGAGCAGAATTGTTGCTCATTGTGTTCACAGCATCCTCTTCCAGAAACAGTGTCCCTGTTACTCTGTGAACCCACGAAGCACACCCACATCGTTTTCATTAGAACTATAGAAAGTAGTCTCAGTATGAGACCTTTTAGCTCTCGTCAGTGCTTTCGCACTACAGTGTTTTTTCTCTTAAACTGACATTTCAGTTGCTTTCATTTATTGTTCAGTGGTGGAAAGTAACAAAGAAATAAAGTGCTGTTACTCCAGTATTGTACCCGAGTACAGTTTGAGGTACTTGTACTTTACTGTAGTACAGTTTGAGGTACTTGTACTTTACTGTAGTATTTCCATGTGATGCTACTTTCTACATCTCAGAGGGAAATATTGTACTTTCTACTCCACTACATTTATTTAACAGCTTTAGTTACTTTTCAGATGCAGATTTGACACAATGGATAATATAACAAGCTTTTAAAATACAACACATTGTTAAAGATGAAACCAGTGGTTTCCAACCTTTTTATCTTTTGACGTCTTACATAAAGCAGTGTGTAGTCAGGCTCACATTTCAGATGTCTATGAGTTGGTAACAGCTCCACCAAATAGTGATTTTTCTCTCCAAACTGAAACTTTCATTTCAATAAATGTTCAAATGATCCAATATTTCAGCAAAAATCAAAGATTAGAGAAAAAGTCCAAAAACTGAAAACACATTTGTGTATCAGAACCATTAATCATCTCACCCCCCCTCACATTTATCTGCTGACCCTTTGGAGGGGCCCCACCCCTAGGTTGGGAACCACTGGACTAAACTAGCTAACTGTATATAAACTAGAGTATCCATCACACAGCCCAATATTTTGTCAAACTCATACTCTATACTTATTTACGTGAGATTTTAAATGCAGTAATCTAACTTGTGATGGGATATTTTTACACTGTGGTATTTCTACTATAACCTAAGTAGCCTAACCTAAGATATGTGTTCTTCTTCCACCGCTCATACAGTTCAGCTGACACTTTAACTGCTTTCAACACATATACAAACTCACACTTCTGCTGCCCACGGGGCTCGATTTTCAAATGCTTTCAGAGATTGATACACACCAACTGACTTCAACCGCTTCAAGTCATTACACTTAAGATGACACATCAACTCTTTTTAATGCTCACACTTCAACTGTCGGGTTGAACATTCACAGCCTTTACAAAGAGTATCTTGTATATAAGGTTGATACTTTGGCCTGAGGAAATTCTGCAGGACAGGTTTGATATTGTGCTATTGTGACCTCAGTGCAGGATGAATTCTTCCATTTAGAAAGGAAGTTTGAGCACAATATTTGGGAGCTGAATGTCTGATGAATATTGATGCAGCAATATTCATCAGATGACTGAATAATACCAGCCAAAAACTAATCAACATGAATGAAATATGATTTTAAAGAAATTGATTTATCACTCCATTTCCTCTGTTAAAGTTGCTAATATGTGAAGCCTGTGTCACATTCATCAGGTGGAGAGAAAAAACTACTGTACTCAGATCAGATGTTATTGTTAAAAGGTGTTAGCATCAGTT
Organism: Scomber scombrus; assembly: GCF_963691925.1. Lineage (NCBI taxonomy): Eukaryota > Metazoa > Chordata > Actinopteri > Scombriformes > Scombridae > Scomber > Scomber scombrus. The sequence continues at coordinate 2,360,315 of NC_084979.1, forward strand.
TGACTGGACTTTACATCACAGCAAACCATTTTACAAACCATGAACGTAGCTCTATTTTATACATTTTCTTTTTTTCCCATTGGTTTCCATTCCTTTCAGTATGATATGAAATTACACTTGTTCACTAATACAGTGCAGATGTGTCAAATCAATCTGCACTGTGATTCAACAATAATAGAACATTGACAACAATGATTGTTGATGAAGGCCTGTTATGCTTGAAATGAACTAGTTTGTACAAAGTGTCTTCTGACCACAGAGGGGTCCAAAGGTTAGTTGTTCTGCTAAGCTTGCTGTCATAGAGACAGGTGGGATGTGATGATTGTAGAAATGGAAATAACTGTACACAACTTGCCAAGTCCCAAAAAAGTTCTGATGTCAGAAATGTGTTTTCTACAATCTGAAAAGCACTTGTTACGGGTGCTCTAATATATTTTAATATTATATGGAAATGAAATGGTATCCAGTGGAAGATTCTAACATTCAAAAAGTGCTTAAAAATGTGTAACGCATGCATTTATTAATGGTCAGCGAAAATGTAAAATATACTTACAACACACTGGTACAGTCTCTGGTATGATATAGTGGTTTCCTTGTAAGGGTTTTAATTATTTAAGTTGTCTCCATGTAAACATGCCACATAACAGTTTTCATGTGGAGCACATGGATGCAGGGATTGGAGTGGCATTAGGACTCTTCACGGCGTGTTGAGAGGAGAATGATCGCTCTTTCAGCATAAATACTGTATGGACACGTGTTGTTTTAAGACAGATATGAACCAATCTTTTTTTCCATGTAAACAGACAGCATCATTCAGTCAGGGGGCAGGAGCTTCCTGACCAGCACCATGGCTTCATCTGACCAGCACCATGGCTTCATCTGACCAGCACCATGGCTTCATCTGACCCAGACATTTGGCCATCTGGCTCATTCACCTGTAACTGACATCAACAGGTCTTGAGACACGAGTCACTCAAGAAGTACTGATCCTCCACAAATCCAATAAGAGATGGTCACACTCATTGGTTATATGTTTTGGCTGTCGCTACAGACACACTGAACACCACTCTGGCCTACATCCTCATTAAAGGAATCTTTAGAACACCACTGACAGAACCAATCACTACCTGATTCACTGAATTAGGCTCGACTGTGGTGACATAAGCCCGGCTTTCAAGCTAACCTACCTTAGTTATAAGGACAATAACGTTATTTGTACATGACACCTTCTATACAAGAAATGCAGCTCAGAATGATTTACAACAAAAGACATAACATTCACCAAGTGCCTAACGTGAAAAAAGACTTGAAAAAATTCTTGTTATAATGTTTTAAAATAAGATAAAATAAAGTGAAACTACAATGCATTGAATGTGTATTTCAATGGTAATTTGAGACTTAATAAGCACTGTATACAATCTATAAATCAGTGCTTGGGTCTTTGAAGCCATAAGCAAACAGAACCTCCCAACAGACACAGGCTCACCTCGTGTCTTGATTAACCGTAATAAGTCTCTTCCAGCTTACCCCGGAACATGTTCACACAGGTTTAACCTCACCGTGGGTTTTATCTGTGTTGGGTGTAACCCAAAGCCGCCCCAGAAATAACAAAAAACACCTCTAGTGGTGCTGCGGCGGTTAAAAACACACATCAGTCTTTTTTTCTCAAACCTACCAACCACTGACCCCAATAATAAAATAAAATAAATCTAGAATACACACTGAATGATAATAATATTAATAAAATACAACATTTTAAAATGTAACTTGGTCCTAGGCCATTAATGGCTTTGTATGTAAGGAGGAGGACCTAAAAGTCCATTCTAAATGTTACAGGAAGTCAGTGCAGAGCAACTAAAACTGGACTTGTGTTCTGGTGAGCTGCAGAGTTTTGAATGTCTGAATGTCTCTTTTATTTTTCCTGGAGGGCAGTAAAAAATGCATTACAGTAATCAAGTTGGCTCAAAATGAAGGCATTGATTTATGAATGATTGTACTTTAGCTATGGTTCAAAAGGTGGAAAAATAATGTTTTCATCACCTTGTTAATGTGAGACCTGAAGCTTGGATCTGAATCTAAAATAACACCAAGATTTGCAATGTTACATTTTATCTCCAGATTATTACACAGTATTTCTCTTTTGCTTTCGGGCCGTCTACTAGGATTTCAGTTTTGCTCTTCATTTAACTGCAATAAATTATTGCTCATCATTTATTTATTTCAGGAAGAACACCAAAGGCAAAAAAAAAATATGTGATGCTTCCTCAGTTATGAGATATATATCCTAATTATGAGGAAAAACTCCAAACATCATAATAATGTTAGGACTTGCGAGAAGGCACAATGCTGCTGAAGACTGAACAATATCAGCCACTTTGACAAAGAGTAGATTGCATGACACTACAATTGTTACTTCTAATTACAAAATGATCATGGCTGGTTCTACCATATGGGCTATCTGGACAAGTGCCCAGGGGGAGGGGGGCTCCACAGAAATACAACACAAGGCAAAAATGTTGAGCTTCTTCAGCAGCCTCATTCAGGACCAGTCCTAAACACTTTGAAACTAGACATTAGATTTTATGTGTTATATTTTTCAACCACTTGTTTCTTAAAGGGAATGTATTTTTGCTGATACTGAGCAGATGGGTGCAGGGTGTGCACCACTGTGTTGGTTGTTACAAGAGGAGGAAGTGCAACTCAAAAAATGTTCTCTGCATGTGGCTGTTATGCTATATCTGGTCTAAAGCGCCATCTAGTGGTACAAAATGTTGTAGCAAAAACAAACAATGTTATCTTTATAAACCATTTATTTACATTGTTTTTCGTTATCCACTATAGGAGGTAACATGATAAAAAAAAAAAAAAAAAAACAAGCATCAATATCTAAAACATTTAAATATACACACTAAAACAATCAGGTTCTTGATCACATTGTACATTTACAAGAGCAACCCAAAGTACATGACATTGTAATTATAGGTCGCCCTCGCTTCACCATTAAATGGGTCAGTTCACCATAAACATAATTAAAAACATCCACTTATTCCTCATGGTGTTGGGTCACATTGAGATTGGAGATGTTGAGTTTCTCAAAACAGGAACCATTTCTTTGGTAGAAAGTAAGTGGCAAATAGGGTTTTGTTGTAGTCTGGGTGAACAGAGTCCATTCAGTTTCCCTCCCTCACAATGACACTTAAGTATTCAGGTGTAAACCAGATTTTTTTTTTTTAATGTCCTGATGATCCTCTACCTGTTCTGCTGGTCAATGGAAAAACACACACACACACACACATAAGTTTGTTCTGTAAGGTGCAAGCTCAGTGCATGGATAGGCAGTCATAGCTCAAAACTGAGTATAGAGCTCAGTATGCTGTCAGTGCCTGTCAGATCATGTGAAACCCCCCTCCCTTCTAACGGCAGAATGTGGTTTAAGTGGTGGCGGGGGTCTCTATCCAACAGGATTTGAGACTTTATAGACTCCACTTAGCATGTGATGTTGCACCATGACTGTCTTCTAGGAGAGACTGTCTTAAAGTGTCATCAGAACTACAAATAGTTGGTTTAGAGGTCAGGGAGGTGTTGAGATGCAGCCAGTAAGGTATGATGGCAGATTTTTCACTTGTCTTCCAGTGTGGATGTTCACAACTGGAAGAAGCTCTAACCCTTTACATATCATTGGACAACACATCATGAAAACTAGTTAAGCTACTGCTACATCCACTGAGCTTCAGGAGCGAGATGAATTACAAGTGACGAGACTGAAGGCAAAAGAAACAAAAAGAACAGTGAATTTCACAACTACAAAATCTCCATTTATTCATTTCTTACTTCTTTAGTTTTAGGATTCAAGTACAAAGAAATACAAACGATAAACAGAACATACAGAATGGAATCACATTTACTCTAGGACAGTTAGGGTTGATTTATGGTTGTCTGGAACTAGTTCTTACGATGTGTTGTCTGTGTTTAATGAGTGAAAAGCCGACCATCATGTTTAAATACGTAGATTTCAGCAGTTCTAATGTTGCACTCGGCTTTTCACGTGAGAAGTGACATAAGTAGTCGTGTCATGAATGAGTGCTGGAGAGGGAAGTTGAAACCCAGACTCCTCTCTCACCTCTGCACAGCTGGCCAATCACTGCATGAAGTGGGTGTGAATGACCTCACACAGCACCAGCCAATTAGAGCTGTAAAACCTATCCAAGAGGGAGGATGAACATGATACTAGGAGGAGGGGAGCAATCTCTCTTAGTTTGGTAACGTTGAAAGTAAAGTTAGGCTTTGCTGACGGCTTCTTAAAAAGACGAGAGGAAAAAGAAAGAGGGAGGTGGTTGGGTTAGCTAGAGAGTCAATGAAAAAGGCGAGCGGTGGTAGCTAGCGGTTTCCATGTGAGGCAGCTGGATTCTCAAGATCACAACATCAAGAGATGTACCAATCAGCATTGTGAGTACGGCTGCCTTGCGAGGTAAAACGATGATAAGATGGTGATGGACAAACGGTCCATCCAATCACCTGCCAAGTATTGTTTTTGAAAGCCCGCCCTTTTCCAAACAGTTTGCATGGACGATTCTCAGACCGCTCTGTCTGTTGAGTCAGGTTAAGCTATCGCTGAATGAGAAGAATCAAACGTTATCTTCTGATTGTTTCACAGTGGTTACAAATAAACGCCCACACGACCCTGCAGAGGAGCTGCAGCCTCTGATTTGGTCTGAATGCAGCGCAAGAATGGAAGTCTGTTCACTGGCAGTTTCGCTATTGTTTCTTATTTTATCTTCAGTATGTGGTAACGGTTTGCTCAGAGCCTTTCATGAGAATTGTATCACCATTTGATGAGATGTAGAAAATTACATTGATGCCTGTTGGAGAGTTATGCCTCCAGCTCAGTGTCCACTTTCTGTTGACAAAAAGAGAAGCAGGCTTACTATGAAAGATAAATATGGAGGCATGGGTGGCTTGAAGATGCAGACATAATGATCTGTTCAGGTTTATCTATCACTAGGGTAACCACTTGTAAAATACAACACCAATAAAACATTTTAAAAGCACATGGCAGTTTATAACGGATTTGACAGATTTCTGAGCTTCCACAAACATGGTTCAAAATGAACTTTTTTGTCCACCAGCCGAATGTCTTGTCAATTTTTTTAGAATTTACCAGCCACTCAATAGATTACCATTGGAATTTTTTTTTGGGCTGGTGAGTGAAGTAAATCTACCAGCTACTTGCATATTCTTCCAGCATATGACTGGTGACTGGTGCTAATTTTGAGCCCAGGTTAAAGAACCATCTCATCATCTGACAGCTAGATCGCTGAAGTTGGGGAATTAATCAGGCGTTGAGTCCCCAAATCAAACTGACAATTGTAAATGAAAATCTAAAAAATTGTACAATTAGTTTAGTACAAGCAGTTTGAGTTAAACCTGACTTGATCCATTCGTGCATCCTGGATGTAAGTAGATTATGACGTTTTTAGTTCAGTACATTCTATCTGTCAAGTCAAAAAACACTAAAAACTGGAATTATCATCTAAGTGTCAGGAAAAGGCTTGGGCAAATGACCAGTGGCATGTAGTACACAATAAATGTTCAGTGAAACAGTATGGTTCATTCTTATGTTGCACTCAGTTTGAATGGGCTAATAAACATGCTAGATCACTCATCTATTCTTATCTATCCTGAAATTTAAACCGGGACGGAGAAAGATGTTTTAAACCATTGCCATTAAGTAGTGAAATTATCCACTGATGCGGTCTTCAATGAATGGAGAAACCGAGGCTCTACACTCTGTTGAAGTATGTCAGGTTGTTGTTTATCGTGTTGATATGTTTAAAAAAAAAAAAAAAAAAAAAAAAAAAAAAGTTGAAGTTGTACTTCAGCTTTAATGAAGTAAAAATAAAAAAAAATAAAAAGAAAAGAAGTTTGTATTAAAAATCTGTACAAATTTCCACATTTTTCTCCAGATGACAGTGTTCTGTTACCAGCAGTACCGTGTCAGAACAGGTACTTTCTACACGAGTCCGATCCGCATCGGCACTCCACTCGAATTCTCTTCTTCGGAGAGCTGGGGAGTCCCGCTAAACTGAAACTGGAGTCCATTTTGGTGCTTTCTGTGTCAAATGGATCAACTGCAAACAAACAGAAGTAACGTTAGCATGTTTTTTTGTGCTTTTTAAAAAAATCTCATCATCTCTGCTAAAGTTCGAAATGTCGTCTTATTAATTACATCACATTACTAGAAGGTCACTAATAAAAATAAGCTGGTAACTATTACTACTGCAGAGTAAATGAGGATGAAAGGACCTAAAAAAATCTTGCTCACTGTCCATTACTTGTATTCACTTTATTTACATTTTCATCAGGAAAGAAGAACAAAGAACAGCAAAACAACATCTATACAGCAATACAACATAGCACCCAATGTCAGAGTGGCCATTAGAACCATGACATTTCCAGGTTTAAAAAAACCAAAACATTCAGAGATCACTCATATTACTCTGTAGTGTATTTATAAATCACAGCCGAAAGCCCAGAAATACTTGTGGTTTAAACCTGCTGAGTCAGACGTCACTTACTTTGCATCTTGTAGTCGAAGGTGAGCTCCTCTCCCACGTGAATGGCCCGTGTTGAAAACAAAGCAATTCTCGGGAGCCTCTCGTCAATGTTGTCAATGAACACGTTGAATACCTGCAGGTTGGGGTTACACTGCAAAAAGAGTGAGCAAAACCGTGTCAGGAACTGTCGAACCACACTCAGACTGTGTTTTCAAATATAAAACAACTAAATAACTGTAGTTGTCCAAAGTGTATCGGTGTCCCGTTAAAAAGACCCAAGCTTTGAGATGCCGCTGTGACCCTTCAACCAAGCCTCCTGCAGTATAATACACTCACACTGTGGTTGACAAAGTGAGAGATGTTGCCTTGGTGCGCTGCATCCACTGTGTATACGTCCTCCACATAGTCCAGGTCAAATAGGTATGTGGAGCCTTGGCGGTCGTACACGTGGCCCCTCCTTTCTGCTTCATCTGTTGTGATGATCTGAAGGAAACAGGTTCAAACAGGAGATTATTGAAAATGTTATTTCAATAGAACACAAAAATACTGTTGATTCATTCAAAAACTGAAACACGTGCTTCAGATATTTATCAGCAGTAACAGTGCTAACAAGGTCAACCACAAATAATTATCTTGAACTGATGGAGCACAGTTCACATATAGAGGAAACGCTCAAACATGGACAATAAGTGCCTAGAAAGTAGATGTGCATTTATCTCATTTTGAATGTATTGGATCAAATTATAATAAAAAGGGTTTTTCTAGTATTAATCTCATTATTTACAATGCATTCAGAAAGTATTCAGACCCCTTCACTTTGTTCACATTCTGCTGTGTTGCAGCTTTGTTAAAATCACTTCAATTCCTTTTCCCCCTCATCAATCTACACTCATTCCCCCATGATGACAAAATGAAAACAGGATTTTTACTAATTTATCAAAAAAAGAAAAACTGAAATATCACACTGAGATAAGTATTCAGAGCCTTTGTTATGACACTTAACATTCAATTCAGGAAGCTTCCATTTCTCTCAATCATGTTGGAGATGTTTCTACAACTTGACTGGAGTCCACCAGTGGTCAGTTCAATTGGTTGGATATGACTTGGAAAGACTCACACATGTGTACATAAGGTCTCACAGCTGATGATGCATATCAGAGTAAAAACCAAGTCATGAGGTTGAAGGAACTGCGAGACCGGATTGTATCGAGGCACAGATATGGAGAGAAATGACAAAAAAATTCTCCTGTACTGAAGCTTTCCAAGAGCACACTGGCTCCCTTAATTCTTAAATGGAAGAAGTTTGGAATAACCAGGACTCTTACTAGAGCTGGCCACCCAACCAAACTGAGCAATCAGAAGGAGAAAGGCCTTCTGATGGCAGCAACTGTTTGGCAACAATTCTATCCATGTCTGGAGGAAACCAGGCAGCGGTCATCACCTGCCCAATACATCCCAACAGTGAAGCGTGGTGGTGGCAGCATCATGTAGTGGGGAGTTTTTCAGCAGCAGGGACTGGGGGACTGGACACGGTTGGGAGAAAGCTGAACAGAGCAAAGTACAGAGAAACCTTCCAACAGAACAATGACCCTGAGCACACAGCCAAGACAGCTCAGGACTAACTTAGGAAAAACTGACATTAACCCAATAAACATGTCTGGAGAGACGTAAATGTATGCGCACCAACAATCCACATCCAACCCCACAGAGCTTGAGAGGATCTGCAGAGAGAAATAACCACAATTCCCACATCCTGGTGTGCAAAGCTTGCTGCGTCATACCTAAGAAGACTCAAGGCTGCAATCTCTGCCAAAGGAGCTTCAACTAAGTACTGAATGAAGGGTCTGAATACTTGTCCTGTTTTTGCTTGTCATTGTGAGGTATTGCGTGTAGACTCATGAGGGAACAAATGAGCATGAGGCTGCAGCAAAAGTGATGGGGTCTGACTACTTTCTGAAAGCACTGTAAATATATGTGCAAAACTATTGAAAACCCCTTTCAATGTATAATATACTGCCTCCCAGTTCAACCCTGACCTTGTGAGGCTCCCACTGTGTTCTGACTCAATGCACAAATTCTCTACAGGAGCAGTGATGACAGGAAGTCTTCATATTTGTTTGATCATCCATAAAACAGAGAATATATCAGACAACAAAACTTATATTGTGAAACAGTTGAGTTGCATCTCACATTGAGACACAGTCATGGAATACATATGTGGAAGCAGTTGTAGTATTAGGAACAACTTTAAATGATTTCTATACTGTGAATGACTCATAGTTCATTCATAATCTTTCAGTCAGTGTATCTGTGTTAGTGTCAATCTTGCTTTGAACTGGAAACATTAACAGACCTGAATGGATCATGTGTTATTAGGAGAGGAAATGCAATTTTAACAACAGGAGTGAAAACTGGATTCATCAAAATGCCAAAACCTTCTGGAAACAACCTGCTGAAACAGGAAGCCAATAGACCTCACACAGTAAATGATGCTTTTTATTCTGTTATCGTGTTTACTTAAATTTTGGTGACATTCTTGTATAAATAAACAGATAAAGTTACTTCAGTAATAAATTAAATAACACTGAAAAATAACTTGCTTTAAAACAACAGAGCTCCCACTCTGGTCAGTCGCTGTCTAACAACTGGCCTGATAAAATCTAAAGAAGTAAACAGTATCGCTCAGCTTTATCAGTCTATCTGCTGCCACCACAGAGCAGAGTGTCACTTTCACACTTCACCTCTGTGTTCATTTAGTTGGAAACTTGTCCTGGACGTTAGCATCTTAGCACTGCTCTCTGCTGTGTGACACTCGGCTCTCAGCCCGCATTGACCGAGCAGCTGCTTCTATTAAACATGCTAGTTTAGTTAGCATGAGGCTCAGATAATTAAACTGGATGTGGAATTTTCATAACTTTATGTGTCTGTTTGAGCTCCTTATCATCTGTGATGGTGAGATTTGTCAGCTTGACATATTTCTGCAGTAGAGACATCAGAAGATGGTTTGAACTTGTTTTCATGAGTTTATTTCCTCCAATGCAGAAAAATGTTACACAAGTGTTCGGACACCCCAGCAGGTTAAACTGGACTAACCAAACACTTTTATGGCTGACTGACTCTAACACACTCACTATAAACAAAATTTAAGACACTCACTAGCCTAGCAACATTAATGCTACAAACAACCTGTAATGCAGCACTCGGTGTAGGTGTGGGTTTGGGTTTTAATCGCCGATGTTGTGAACATATAAGTGTGGAGCCAATAGTGGAGTGTTTATGCTCACAAATATTCTTGGTGGTTAAAACACTGCAGCAGAATATTACTGCTGTTAACCACCGTGACACATTACTGACAGTTATCTCTTCAGTGTGTTCAATGTAGAAAGAAAATGTTCTGTGAGTGATCTCGCACTCAAATGTTAATAGTTTGCATTAGTGTTGAAACTTCTTCACATTCATTTTACCCGTCTCCCATTTATAGACTTCATTTTATTATTAAAACATATTATATATTGAAAAACATTATATATTAAAAGAAAACAGTCTTTTATGGAACAGTCAGACATACATTGTACAGTTTTAATAAACTCACTACAGTTTTTCAATGCACTGACTCCTAATTGTTGATTGTATTTTGTCTACAACATAATGATCACTTAGTCTAGTTTTAGTCTAGCTTAGACCGTGAATCATTTCTGATAGTTACACTTCTCATAGCCCCTCTTCTGCACTATTGGTTAACATATCTTAATTTGTTAAATTATTGACTGCAATTCATTAATAATCAATTAATCGCAGGTATCCCTACACTCATATCATTTCAACATGACCTGCCTTTTTTTGGTTTGTCGCTGTTTCTAAAAGGAGATTTACTTTATTGAATGTGTTTGAGTTGCATATATTAAAAATGACCAAAACTGAACTTAACCTAGTTCTGAAACAAAGCATCTACATCAGCTGCTGTGGCAGCAACATGTAATGTGTGTGTATAAGTGTTAATAGTATGGTGTCTTTTATTAGTTGAGATGACTTTTTCATGATTAGAAAGTTGCATTCAGTGTGTGAAGAATGTGATGACAGTATGACTTTACAATGATCCAACTTACTTTTGATCAGGTCTTACGTAGTGCTGGTGGATATCACATCAAATCAATACTACTTAAGACGAATGAAACACTTTAATGAAATGGATCTATACACAAGACTCTGAGCTCTATTTGTATTGTATTGAACAATACACACAAAATGATCAATTATGACTTTATCTACTTCACATATCCATTTATTAAAAACACTTTGATCTTCCTGTTTTAGGAAACAAAACCTCCAAAGTAAAATATGCTCTACATTACATACTGTGAGTCATGACTATCAAAATGAGTAATTAGTAGTTGCTAGAGTTATTACTTATTACTTTTTTAGAGCTCAAGCTGACATCTTAAAATGTCTTTTTGTCCAACCAACTATAGAAGTCAGAGAAAAGCAGCCAATTCTCCCATTTGAGAAAATGGAATCAGTTGTTCAAATGTTTTGTTTTAAAAATGACTTCACAAAATAGCTGCAAATTCATTTTTTATCAGATCAATCATCTTGTTATTACAGCTCTAGCTTCTAAAACATTTGAGGTTTTTCTTTTTTATTTCTGTTATCTCATTCCATCAGCCGGATGTTGTAGCTCCTTCTCAACTTTCACTGTTTGCATTCATGGTTTATTGCTTAACCTCTCAAAAACAGTGAGAGCAGCAGTTTTTTCTCCCATGCTATCATTACATTTTTAACTCACCGCTTGCTTCCCTGTTACACTCTCGCGCATCAGGTGCCAAATATAAAACGAGTATTGTCACGTCTGAATGAAGCCCAGGTCTGAAAAGAGTAATTGTAACTTGTTTTTGTTTACCAGCTCTCTGATATCTGCACTTGGCCTGAAAAGCTGTTTGTGCACTTTGGCTTATAGGGTTAAGCTTGGCATCAGCCTGCATGAAGGAATGAATGTATCAAACATGATTTGTACGGCCCAGTCTTACCTCGCCCACGTACTCCATGACGAATGTGTTCTTCTTGATGTGCTGCAGTGTGCGGACGCCCCACCCCCGGCCGTTCTCTGTCTTAAAGATGCACAGGTCAAACTGGATGCCCTTCTGCACCACTCTGTTGGGACAGTCGGTGTTACAGCTGCATTGGGAGTTACACTCGTATATAGGTTCTCCCGGCTTTACCCGGACCTGGCCCCGGTCGTTGTAGGCCATGCGGTGCAGGGAGGCCCCGGGGCAGCAGCCGTTCACCGGCTCCTTGAGACAGTTCTTGCACTCGCAACCTACGGCCATCTCATCTAATACGATGCCCTGGCCTACTTTGTAATTGTTGATGTAGGTGAAGTTTTTCGGCGGGCCCTCGAGGTCCACTTCGTTCTGAACGAAGATGCGACCGGGGTGGTTGCGGGTGAAGTTTAAATGGGCCTCCCAGCGTTGCAGGCTCATACGCAGTTTGGCTTTCTGAACCATGAAGGACGAGACTTCCTTGTCCAGCTTTTTAGGGACGCAGCGTCTCTTGTGGCGCCGCAGCTCCTTTTCCAGGTCAATGTGGAACTGCTTCATCAGTTTGGGGCATTTGAGGTTCCTCTTGGGTTCCCAGGTGTTGTCTGACTCTGGGAAGCCTATCCATTTGACCAGATAGAATTCATCCTCCTGAAACACACAACAACTTCAATGTGAGCCAAACATTGGATTCTTTCTAATCCCTTACAGTGTTTCCCCTGGGATTTGTTTCAAGGGGGGTTGAAGCCCCCCCGCCCCCCCCAAAAAAAAAACTACTAGTGTCGTCGTCAGTAGAGATGGTTAGCCCTAACATTACCATGTAAAAGATACTACTACTCTAACTGATGTTACTTATCAGTTTGGTTCTTTTTCATTAATTTTATGAGAATTTTTTATTCATTTGTATGTACTTTACAGAATGGTTCACAGCTCCAAACCTGCACATCAGCCTTCATATTAAAGATCATCACACTGACTGTAAATATTTGACATTATGTCATCTAATAAATTCAATTGAAGCCATGTTGTGTGTTGTTAGTTTTGTTTAATACAAACAGTTGTGTGAGTGACAGTGGTTCTGTCTGTTAGGGTGGAGCACCAAACACTCTACTTGTAAACACACTTATCTCACTGCACCTGTTCAGTTTGCACCCTGACCATGTAGATCCGTTTAATTTCCTTTAGAAAAACCTCAAGATAAAGCTTGTATTGATCAGCACTGTGTGACAGGAACTACAGGGGAGTTGATACTACAGCAGTGTATGTGGTTATGTTTATAACTAAAAGGGGAAATACCACACATTTTACACCTCTGCATGTGTTTCCAGGTGTTCTATGTGAAAAGAGTAATATCAAGCCTTCTGTCTCCAGAGGGAAAATCTTGTGAAATCATACTTAAAATAAATACCAGTGATGTCACCGCTGAAGACTGCAAGTTTCTGAATCTCTGACTTAACTGTTTGAGGTTGGGTTTTATGTAATGTAGGGACCAGGTTTTGACAAATAATTTAAAAAAACGTTATGTGTGTTCATTCTGATACTTTCTTTGTGTCGTTTGTCTGATAATGTTATAATGTTGCGATGTGGGAGGAGCAGCTGGTTGTGGAGCACTCCATGTCATTATTTGCAACAAAGCCAAATTGTTTTAGAAATTGTATTACTTCATTAATGTTTGTCTCTGTAGAGTCATCTGTACAGTCATACCAATGCTGCAGTATCTAATCAGACCGGTCACACTTCCACCAATGCAGATTTGACAGAAAGCTAACTGTTATTGCACACAATGTGCATTCAGGATCAAGACCTCCTGGTTCAGGATACATAGTATATAGATAGTATGTGTTGTGTTTGATAGATATAATTTGTATTAGAGGTTCTTTTAAAACCATTATCACCATTATCAGATGATGAGGTTAAGAAAATGTTTGTTTACTTATTTCCCCACATTCAAACAACATAGCACAGCATACGTCAAATATGGCAGTCTCACTCAATCATCATCATTGTGTCCTGTAGGCCTTCCCAATGACAGTATACCAGAGGCTGCAGCTGAACCTAACAATAATAATAATTTTAACAATGATAACAGTTGCGTTTACTTGTGTTGTATTTTTGGATTGAGACTTAATGTCCCTTATGATCAGGTCTAAATAAGAAAGTTCTTAGTTCTTTTAAATTTAGGATCTAATATAATATCCTTGCAATAAGCATACCACTGCAAAGCTTCAACTTTTCAATATTTTCATGTCAGATATCAACTCTGACACTTATTATACAGCTATATACAGTACCAGTCAAAAGTTTGGGCACACATCAATGAGAGAGTGTGTCCAAACTTATATATACTTATATACTACAGTATATATTAACTTGGGTCATTCATGAGGCTGATCTTTTTGTCCCTTTTCTAATAACACAAGGAAATATTGACTAAAAAAACGGTTGCGTTTACGTTATTGCGTAAGGGCTGTGTAATGCATCCTATCATCCTATCAGATTACCAAAGGTGAGCTGCGCTGTGTTATAAAACTGAAACCATACCTTATTCCTCTTGTAGTCACAGAGGAACTCCACCTCGTACTCGTTGACGTTGGCTCTGTTCACCCCCAGCTGTTTACAGTAGAGCCTCTCTCTGCGACACAGGGCTTGGAGCTCATCCCAGGACGTCTTACAGGGCACACTGCAATCTGACAGAGCAATTCCCTTTAACTACTGTTAAATGCACCAAACTCCATTAAAAAGTCAGCCGACATAAACCGGCACAGCGCACTGCTGAAAGCGCACGTCAAATATAGCACTATTTTATTATGTGTTGGATTTGACCAGATCTATAGGTAAATTCGGCATTCATACACCGCCATATGGAGCATTGTTTGTCGGTAAAATCTATGTTTATGCGATACCTAGCTCCATTTCTACCGCCAAACACGGCGGCGGAAGATAGTGACATAGCGCGTAACTTTGCATTAAGTTTCAAAAGACAGCAAGTTGTCCTCCTAGCAGTTATATGGGATTAGATAAATATTTACACGGAAACACATAATATTGAGCAGCGAATATTTCATATTAGAACATTTACGTGGCGTGGCGCGTTACGCTTGCAGAGTAGTTTTGCCCGCTAAACCGCAGCCGACTGTTCATACAACGCAAACTGCGAAGATAACATTACAAACTCTTTAGTGTATGCTTCCTTAAGTGAATAACGTATTACTCAATGCATGCACAGTAACGTCGAGTTCACACGGCGACACAGAAGCCACATTAAAGCGTACGAGTACTGTTGACTAATAACTTCCCTGAGTCTTCGTGATATTAACGTTAGATTCACGCACAACGTAACGTCAATTCAGTGAGAGTAAAGAGTGCACATTACGTGTCTTTTAAAAGTTTTACAATTACATTACATCAAAAAACAAGAGTAGATAACCGTACAATGGAGTATAAAGTTAATTATCGTCCTTCATGAGTTACCTTTTAAAATTTCCGCCATGTTTTCCCCACAGCCGCCAAAATAGGAGAAACTACATTGGTAGGGAGGATCCTGCAGCAGAGTGGACTTTAGCGGCTTCTGATTGGTTGAGCGTCGTCTGTAAGCGCTCTCATTGGTGCAGATGTAATCATGAGGGGTTTGGGTCGGAAGACAACAGAGTCGTATGAAGCCTTTGAATTCACAGTCACGTTACGGAGGTTGTACGTTGAACAGTCCGCCGGTAATTTGTTGAGGACTGAAACTAAAAGTTACAACACTACAGGTCTGTTTGCGTTTCCACCACATCTAAAAACCATCAGATGAAGAAATAACGGTGTCACTAGAAACTGTGTTGACACATGTAAAAACAATGCGGTTCTTTATATATGTACGCTTGTGTCTTAGATGTGGGCTAATGAATGAATGAAATGGAGAAATGCTGAGGTGGAAAACTCCAGGCAGTTTATTGTAAACTTCATGATATCAAAGATCTGTATCCTCGATAACAACATGATTAATAATAAAATAAAATTAACTCCATTATCTCCTCAATGAAAGGATTGACAACATATCATTCACAATCGAGTATACAGTTATGAAACTATTCACTTTTTGAGATTTAAACTTACAATGACAAACCACCAGACAAACACTACTCAGAGCAGACAGATGTAACTCACTCCCACGGACCTGCAAAAGAAAACCTGGTTTCGAGCGCCTCCTCCTGGTGACTCAGGAAACAAGTTCAGGAGCAGAATGTACACAGACTAATGTATAGAAGAAGCAACTGATAAAAAATAATTGATAGGAACAAAAAAAAAATTATACATTAAAGCAGTCTTTAATTAATCTAAAATTACAGAAAGATGAATTGATAAGGAATCTTTATTGTATCTTTATTGCCATATTGAAAGAGGAAACCTAATTATTAGTAAGCCTAATTCTGAATGTCCCATCAAGACAAAAATCTTTCCAAACAGTAGACACACCAATTACTAGATGGAAATTAAAAATGCGAGGCACAATGTAACAACACAACCAGACAAACTTCTACATGTATATTTATTCATGAATGGGTCATTGTGGAAAAAGATATGAAGGAAAAACAAAGCTTAGTTGTTATGAGCTCTAAAATGCTGATAGCCCACTTTTCAGATACAGTAAAAGCATGCTAAGAAGAGTTTTAGTTTATCTCAAACATTATCTGTTTATTAAAAAATTAAATAAAACAAAAGGAATTATGTCCTCATACAGCATGATAGAAAAGATAGAAAAAAACAGAAGCTCCTGAAGCTATAAAAAAAAAAAGATGTTATTTTTAAGATAAAACTGCAACAAATGACAAAAACAGATGAAACAACAGTAATGAATCATACTTGGTGATTGATGTAGTTCACATTTAGTCCAGATAGACTGCTGGTTTTCTGCTTCCTCTGTGATGACAGAGTTCACTGCTTCTGGCAGCTGTGGTCTGCGTTAAGAGTCACACCTGTCTGCATGACCGAGTTAAATTAATCATCACACCTAGATGCACATACATACACACACGTGGGACTGTCAGTAAATCATCACTCAAGTGTATACGTGATTATTCTCTTCCACGACACACACACACACACACACACACACTGGGGGTATTTACATACAGTAGACTAATATTCATTTCCTGTGGACTAACCCGAAAACATAACCACTACCTGCCTAATTCTAAGCATTACTCTTAACTTAACCTTAAACTAAGCATAGCCTTGACTCAAAAATAAGCATTTTACCAATGCAGCAGTTAGACACAACTTTTGTACCAAATGACACAACCAGCTGGGTCCAGCTGTCTTCCCAAAGGAATAAAACGTAGACAACTGCTCTTTAGTAACTTCAGTAGTTTGGTTTTACATTTTGATTTACATGTGTGCAAATCATTTTTTTTAAAGTGTGCTTTTTAAATAAAGTTTTTGTATTTACAATATTGATGTGTGTAACAGCCTCTATTAATGACTGTGTTGAGCTAAATGAATGATCAAACCACATTCTTTTATCAGCATATTTGTAGCAAGTAGCAAGTTAATATAACGTATGCATGAGAATTCATTCCAGTGTAATTTGCACAGGGTTTCACTGCATCATATTAAATATCAGATGTTATGATGGTATAAAGAAGCACAATACAGCATAAACATTACAGTTTATGCTGCTATAGGCTTAGATTGCCGGGGGACTCCCACTCCCATGATGCACTGAGCTCCTCTCTCCTCCTCTCTCTCTCTCTCTCTCTATCCATACATCTATATCCATTAACATTCATGTACTACTAAGGATTTTCAATGTGCTTCTTTCTCCTATTCTTCCTCTCTCTCCTCTCTACCCCAACCGGTCGAGGCAGATGTTCTCCCACTTTGAGCCTGGTTCTGTCAAGGGAGTTTTTTCTTGCCATTGTCACTAAGTGCTGCTCATGAGGGAATGTCGGGTCTCTTTAAAATTAAACCTGAAGAGTTCGGTTTAGACCTGCTCTATGTGTAAAGTGCCTTGAGATAACTTTGTTGTGATTTGGCGCTATACAAATAAAGATTGATTGATTGATTGACAAACATGAACACACATTCACCGGCTACCTTATGTTCAAGTCAGACCAACACAGTGATGTGGGTTCAGGAGTTTACCTATATGAGTCATTCAACGTCAGCGGACCTTCCTTTACAACATCCTGTCAGCCGGGGTAGGATGTGCTTCAGTACCACTACTAGTAGTACACTGTCTGTCCATGACTTACAGCTCGATGGTTTGTTAACTCTAACACCAGCACTCTGAGAGCCTGCAAGCTACTGTCAATCAAACACAGACACTGTTATGCCCCCCCTCCCCCAGCCAGTTGAAACAAAAAGGAGTATTTCTGATAGCTATCTTAAGAACCTTTTCTTTGTTTCAATAATCCAAAACATTTAACAATATATTTTTAACAGCAGAGTAGGATTAGGGTTAGGGTTCCCCCAAATTAAATGTGATTTCATTTCGGGCTTTAAGGTCTCACATAGACCCAAGCCTATGTGAGACCTTATTTTTTAGTCCCAGAATCTTCAGTGGTGATACTTAGCCCTATTTTGTCTTTTGTTGATTCTTTTCCAGTTGGTCAAACCATAGTAACATCCTTAGACTCCTGATAGTTAATATCAGCACTGACTGTTATGTGGTTCACATCTAGCTCAGTTGTGTCTGCAGGTCTGGGCTTTACCGGCTTCTGACCTGTAGCAGAAGGGAAGGGGAAACCATCCAGAGGAGCGTGCTCTATCCTGCACAGGCTGTCCTCGCTGTCGCTGTTGTACCCAGGATTGGAGGCGGAGAAAAGGCAGCCGCCTGGCCAGGCATCATCTGCTGGCAGGCCAGGTCTTTGATGTGTCATCTGAACATCCTCTGTCTGAACGGCCTTCTCCAGCTGACAGCGACTGACCGGGAACTCCACGTCCTCCACCATGCTCGGCTCCACCTTACGGAAAGTGTGGCGGGCGTACAGACCGATGCAGAACATCTCCACAATCACACAGTAGTGGTAAATCACTGAGGTTGAACAGAAAGCAAAAGACACACTCATACTCACAATCCGTCTCTACAATCAGTCTATGTACAAAGATAGTAGAAAACTACATATCCCATAATTCCTCTTAAGAACCAGGCAACAAGAAAGTATTAGGCAACTTATGCACTTTTCTTTTCATACTGCTATATATGGTACTCAGGTTAGATGCAAACATACATAGTAGATTTTCTATGTTCTTGTCTTGATGCTTACATGTAGAAGTATATTTAAATGACTTTTTATTCATTTTAATGTCAGTTTACTGCAGCTGCTGTGTTAGAAAAATAACCAGGAATCAAAGGCATTAAAAAAGTGAGATCAGGATGTTCCTATTATACTTCTGACTGAGCATCGTGACTTTCAACCTTGAAATGTTCAAATGGAGGTTCTAAATTTTGGGTCCGGGGGCCAATTCAGTAATCAATTCAAGATAGACGTTACAACTAATTTAATCTTATTTTAAACTATTTTGACCCTACTGCAATTCTAACTACTTTTATGGCAGAACATGTAACATACCTGATAAAAAAAAGAACAGGGTTAGCTGCCCTGTTCTTTCATTTTCAACAAATGCTAAAAATTATGAAGAGAAGAAAAAGTTTCAAACCAGGCCATTATACTGAGTACATTACTTCCTTCTCCTTTATGTTCAGTCTCAGTAAAATCAAGCCAACAATGTTCTGTATGAATTTAGTTTAACGTGTCCTGGAACAGCTCCTCTATCTCTGGAAAGACCGCTTCAGTCAACAGACATGCAAGACAATGGTCACATGACCCCCAAAAGCCAGCACTGACAGGTTGAAAGTGATCTAAAGTTGCATAGTGTAAAAAAAAAAACGGTTCTTCAAAATAACAGCATTGTTCTGTAAACTTGCTACCTTTCAAAATTCACCAAAATGCCCACAATCCACTTAGAATGAACCTGCAGTCCACTTTAGGACCATGACCCGCCAGTTGGGAACCACTGTCCTAAACTACAGGTAAAGATTGTAAACATGACCGGAGACTGCTTTAGAAAGAGGGCACTGTGTAGAGTGACTTACGCTGGGACCTTGTCAGGACAGAGAAGGGTGGTGTGCAGGGGATAACCTCCAGAGCACCCATGGTCTCCAAGATGCCACTCTGCAGGCCACACAGCACCAGAACCAGGATAATGCAGATGAACTTGGCCCTCAGTCCGTAACCATGTAAAGCACTCTTGGTGGTTTTGTAAAACAGGAGATGGCCGTAGAAGGACACAAAGGTTGACACGCCTATGATGCCGTTCACATACAGGTTAGGGTTGACCGAATCCACCTGCAGAACAAGATGGTCCAACACACAGTTTGAACACTTCATTTGCATGCAGTCCACTAGTGTAACTAATCCTACTACTAGTGCTAATGAAGTTAAAGATGTTGCTTCTTTTGTAGTTCACTAGTCACTAGTCTCACTAGTTAACTGGTGAGCATTTTGACTCTTACTAGTTAACTGCTGCAGAAAACTGTAGGTCACTAGTTAACTTGTAAGACTTTCAGCATCACTAGTTCAGTCCAGAGGGCCAGTAGTGCCACAAAAAGCGGACTAGTTCGAACTTTTTTGCTACCAGTCTGGTGCCGCTAGTAAGGCTTCTGTACTTCTACTAGTTGGCCAAAAGTACCTTTAGATGCTGAAAGGAGTGACTAGTAAGAGGTTTTGTTCGACTAGAACGACAGAAAGCTGAACCAGTGCGAACCAAATGACCAACTAGTGCTGACAAAGACTTAACTAGTGGAGGAAACTGACGACTGATGACGAGGATATGAACTAAACGCTCCAACAGCTTTCCATAAGCTGGTGGTAGGAGTAGTAGTAGTAGTAGTAGGAGTGGTGATCGTATTTTGCATCATTATCATAATGTAATAAAACACTGAAAATGATGGGAATACAGGACTGATCAAAGAAAATCATAGATAACGCTACAGCTTGCGGGCCACAGTGCTCCCTAGGAGAGTGAGTACAGATTGAACTGTGCATGGATGACTCACATCTCCGTAGTCGTACTGTTCATCCGTCCACAGGACCAGAGTGACGAAGAACAGGATGCTGCGGACAACAGAGAGCTGCAGCACAGCCACCATCATCCAGCAACGGCTGCTGCTGCACACCACAGAAGAGGAAGAAGAAGCTTGACATGTGAGCAACATGTCAGGTTAAATTTCTGTTATAGACTTCACACAATCACAATAGATTGATACCAATGCAATCACATAAAACGACATTGTGACATTGTGACCCGTGTGCAGTTGTCTCTTGTAATACACAGTAATGGAATGTAACTAAGTACTGTACTGAAGTAGGCCTACCGTTTTAAGCTATTTGTACTTTACTCGAGTATTTCCATTGTATGATACTGATGATTTACTACACTCAATTTCATGGGTATTTACTATACTTAAAATAACCTTTCAGGCTTGTGAGCTGTTGTTTAAAAATCAGTGTGTTTTGCTTTCATTTATTGCCGCACTGCTTTGCCTCCTCTTCTCTGTGCACTGTGTGTGTGCTGCGCTGTGTGCAGCACAGGAGAGACACTATCTGTAGCTGCAATACAAGCTTTCACCAGTAATCAGATGATAAGAGTAAGCTTTAAGCACCCTGGTTGTAAAAATCGTAGTCTTTGATAATACTGCAAATGCAAGGGATATACGCTCAATAGCCATTGTGTTACCTCATTTGGTGATAGATAGTGATTTAACACACATTTATTTAAAAGAAATTCTTCAGACTTTTTCTTAAGTAAATGATCTTGGTCAGAAGTGTCAAACATATGGCCCATTGTGCCAGAACCAGCCAGCCAAGGGGTCCACTGGATAAGTTTGCAAAGCATGAAAATTCCAGAAAAGTAATTCTAGTTTTTCACCCTGACCAGAATTACAATTATCTGAAAAAAGAATGAATATATATTGTGGTCATATTTAAAACATTCATATATAGAACATCATGCCAAATATAGTCAATCAGCAGCTTCTGTGCTAAATAATCTGAAAAAAAAACAGACATAATATTTGTTGCATCTCAGGCTGTAAATAGATGGTTTATTATAGTAAAGATATGACATATATTATATATTACTTGTAGGTTATTATGAAATGGTTTTACTGGTCTGGCTCACTTGAGATCAAATTGGGCTGTATGTATGGACCTGTAGTACACTACAGCACTAACAACCATTAACACAGTTAGGTTGTCTGAGCTGCCACTATCATCCCTGAAAGTGCACCCCAAATACAGCTGAAAACTTTCATTCTACTGAAATGAATTCTTAAACATCCCAAATGTAATACAGGTGAAGTTGGTATTAAAGTGTCTCCATGTGTACCTGTTGACGGCCACCATAGGGAGGCAGCAGCAGCAGCAACAGGGGAAAGGATCTGGAGATACCTGCTGTCCAGACAGAGCAGCCAGCATACGACTTTTCCCCCCAAAGAAGTCTGTGATCAGTCCCATAAATTTCAGCAAGGTGATGGAGTGATATCTGCCAAGATATATACATTCAGGCAGTGATGGCAATGTATAGCACATTCTGATTACTGTGTGTCGTTAGTTTTATATTACATTTATGTTTAGACTCACAGTGAAGCAATGAAATTACACAGTGAGGAAGAGCGTGGCACATATAGCGCTATAAGGGAGGTCAAGACAAACACCTGCAATAAAAGGAACATTCAAAGAGTGAGACACTGGCCCTTTGGACCAAAACAAATCAAACTCAAGATACTTCGTCATTTTACAACTTTCTCTGACATAATCCCAGCTGTGGGTGGGAACGAGTGGGTTGAATTTACCGGGTACATTCCTAATATCCACAGGTAGAGGCGTTTCCGTCTGGAGGATGGAACATGTCGCAGGAAGAAGCCCACCTCCTCTAGAAACACCCCCAGTATGATGACAGCCAGGCCGGCCGGGATGAGGAAGAGCCACAGCTCATCTTTAATGGCTGAGAAAAGACACGAAAAACACAGTTGGATCAAAAAGCACATGACATGCCAAACATTTAAAGACTGTGTAAAGTGAATTCAGACATGTTCTTCTAAACACATTAAATAGGTCATGAATGTATTTCTCAAAAATGTGTAAAAAGCATTTCAACCATTTAGATTTGAATCGTGGAGCTAGGCTTCACAAACTGTGTTTCAACATTTCTGTGTCTGGATTTAATGGGCGGGTGTGAAAATCACTGACGCGTGTTTAGTATAAACCCGGCCCTGCTGCTGTAGAGGTATAAATACATTCAGTGCACACTACTACTACTAAAGTCTACAGTTAGCCAGTTAGCTGAGTTAGCCGCCGAGTTAGCCGCTGAGTTAGCCGCCGAGCTAGCCGCTGAGTTAGCCGCCGAGCTAGCAGCTGAGCTAGCGGCAGAAAGGTCTCAGACGTAGCGTCCATGTTTAGGGTAGATGTGGTGACTATGATTGACAGGTGACACTTGGTAGGGGGCGGGGTTTCAGAAGACTCGTCGGGCACTCCCACAGCGTTTGGGAGCAGAGACAGAGGCTAGTTTTTACACAACTTTGAAGCCTAATTTCATATATTTGGCAGGGTGGTTAACAACACACTTTACTGTGGTTATCAAACTCAGAACACATATTTATTCTTACTTTAAGACAAATTGGCAACATTGAAACTAAAGCCAAGAGGGTCGACACTGGGCTTATTTATCATTATTCTTCACTAATGTGAGCTCCTCTTAGCATTCAACTCTTCAGTAGAGAGCTTTACTTACCACTGAAGATTTCTGATGACAGCGGGATCTCATGCCCGATCCAGCTGCAGTTGGCTCCTCTTCGCATTCTCTATAAAATACCTCTCTCCAATCTGTCCACCAGTTTAACTTCAGCAGACTGACACGATGACACAACAAACTAAGCTCATAAGCAGATGAGAGGCCACAGTGTTTGAATCGTTTCCACAGCGGCTCGTCCTGTTGTTTCCGTGTTTACCTGACTATCACCATTAATGATTGACTAGATGCAGGTAAGAGGACAGGTGGTAGGTCCAAGTCCATCCTGCAACAGGTCAGGTCAGTCCAACTCTGAACAACTGCACTGATTATTATCATATTCTTCCATTATGAATTCAACAGTAAACACACAGCAGAATAAAAAAAATAAGATACTACAAAATTGGACCATTTGTAAAAAAAAATAGACATTTCGTAAAAATAAGTTAAAATGGTATCATCCAATGGTAGTCGAGAGTTTAACTCTGATGGATTTCCTCTCCTGGGTGTAAGTTAAGCAGAGCATGGTGGGAGTTGAAGTCCGTTTTCAAGTCCTTTGCCTGCAGTCACTTAAGTCTGAGGAAAGGCACCAAGTCGGGCCTGTTTTTGCCTCATGCGTTGGCTATGAAGCCCAACAAAATATACAATGAAGGGGCATTTTTTTTGTATTGCCATCTCACAGTTTGTACATCTTCCTCATGTCTGTGTGCATGTCCTCCAGATTCCTCCTGCAGACTAAACACATGCAGCTGTTCCTTATGTCTTAGCTCTGTGATAGACTGGTGACAGGTTAGTGTGTGAGCTGAGCATGATCATCTTAGAGAACTTGTGTTGTTGTTGTTTTTTTTAATTCATACAAATCTTACGTGAGTTTTGAGATCCCAAGTGCATAAAAGACATACCCACACGCTCCCTTCACTTATGTTATGTGACGTCATTCAACACAATGCTGCTCACCTCCTTCTTCAGTTTGCAGTAGGGCTGGTTCATTAATATTGGGGGGGGCGGGTCTGATGGGCCTGAGGATGTATCTACTGGTTCTGGCACCAGGAAGAGAGAAAACTGAGTTAGTGTGAATAGCTGCTAAATTGTGTTGATTAAATTGAATTATCCCACCTTCCCACCTTTGTCTCTGCCAGTTCCTCTCATCTGTTCCTGTTAGTGTCCCAGTCTATCCATACTGTATTTGATCCCATTTAGTTTTTGACCTTTGTCCTCTGCTTGTTGTTTCTTATACCTCTGCCTGCCTTACCGCCTTCCCGTGTACCAAACCTGTTTCATTAAACTCTTTTGGATTTTGCACCATGAGTTGAGTCTTGCTCTTGAGTGCTCAATTGTCAGTCATTACAGCACTGAATCATTTCACGTAAATAAAATGTAGTGTTTAGGCAATACAGAGGCTTTGGATGGTTAATTATATTTCATTAATATCTATTAGTGATGATAAGCTAATTAAAAAAACTAACTAATGTTGTAATATTTTGTAGTGCCCCTGTCACAGGCCTTTAGAATGGTCCTAACTTTTCTCTCCTGGGTGGAGGTGAAACCACAAGCGCAGAGTGGAGGATATTTTTGGTTAAAATTAAAAGTCCAAGTAGAAAATTAAATTGGTAAAATCAAAAAGATTATTATTTTACTACTCAACTAGGAATAATAACGCCATAATTTAACATAAAAAGAAAAACACACATTTTTAAAGTAGAAGTTTTATAAAGGTAAAATGATCATGTAAAAAATGTTGTAAAAAGTATGTGACAAAAAGTATGATCGTTTACAGAACTATCGTGATTATTCAATTCATACAAATCTTACCTGAGTTTTAAGAACATTAATTCTTTTCGATATTAAAATGCAAATATCCCAAGTGTGACTAATCCAAGTGTCCCAATGACAGCGCCCACAATTACTGCTGTGTTTGAACTATGTTCTCCACATTCTGCATCAGTTGAAGCAGTTCCTGGTTTTATCAGCTGAAGATTTAATGATTCACATCTGGAATAATGGAGGGAAACACATCACAGGAACAGTTAGAGATATATTACATTTACTGCAGTTGTAATAACTTTGACTATCTGTTGTTTCACTTACTTTGTATGTGACTGACAAGATGTAGATGTCCCATCTGAAAATGTGTCACTACTGCAGTCAGTGCACTCAGTGTCTGTGAAGGCCGTTCCTGCACAAATACAACAGATATGAAGTGAATCTAAAAAAACACTTTCAACAAACTGTTGACTGTTTAGATTTTAATTCTTTGACGAGCATCATTAAAGAACAGTAACAAGAACTGATCACTGGACAAAGCAGCTTAAGACTATCAGACAACTTGTAAGTTGGCAAAGTATGGCAATTCAGCCACACATTTTAGTTAAGAAACTGCTTGATTTGAATATAAACAATAACAATATTTCATAGGTTATGAACAGTGTTGGGCACGTTACTTTGAAAAAGTTATTAATTATAGTTACTCATTACTTCTCCCAAAAAGTAACTGAGTTAGTAACTGAGTTACATCAATGTCAAAGTAATTAATTACCAGGAAAAGTAACTTTGGTTTTGCCCCTGAGTGCAGCCACTCTTTGGCGGGGAGACAGAGAGAAGCGCCTGTTAGCGTGAAAACCGCTTCATTGAGGTCTGAAGAAGTAACGCCACATTTTTTTTTGGCAGTAACGGTAACAGCGTTGTAACCGGGGAAACGGTAATTAATTAGATTACTCGTTACTGAAAAAAGTAACACTGTTGATTTATAACCAGTGGCGGCTGGTCAATGCGGGGCGCTGGGGGGGCGCCCCATCCAATAATCTTGAGAAAGTCTACTTAAACATATTAAATATAAATGAATTAGATAATGCTAAATCATTATGAAATGAAAAGTATTTGCTTGTCAAATGCGCCTGTTAGTCTCTCAGCACCTGTCAGCACTCATTATAAATCGATTCCAAATTGTATTTTATTCATTTCTATATGTACTTCCTGTATGCGGGGCGCCGGCCTAATGGGAGTCAATGCAAGCCCTCAAACTCTTCAGATCTGACATCTGACTCACTCATCATTACAAGATTCAGAGTCCAGCTTCTGATCTCATCACATCCAACTCAGATCTCAGTCAGTCACCCCAGTGAGCAAACAAGTATTCCTATAAAACCTTCATCAGCTTACTTAAACTCTGCTGCATTCATCATTTGTATCTTCAGTTGTTAATTCAGAACTAAACTGTCATGTTGTTGATTTGACTCACTGCTTCTCAGGTAACATCTCATGTGTTTATCAGCTCTCTCATACCAACTACACTATACATAACTCTGCATCATGCATTCAAATAATTCACTAGTCACAGTCTTGTGTACCAGCTTTCTTTCTCTCGTGTCTTGTTAGTAAAATGTTATAATGTTTAGTACTTGTAGATGTAGTATTAGTAATAAATGTGTTTGTAACTAAAAGTGAACTTGTTGTGTTTTCTTATGCTTCTCGGTCACTTAACCTTAAAATACCTTATACCCTCACACATTTCAAATTTCATTTCAAACTTAGGAAAACCAACCTTTGTGTCTGATATATTGTCCTGGTTCACAGCGTGTGTGTTCCTGTGCTCTAAAACAGTTGTTGTCTTTATCAGAGTCTGTACAATAGAATCCATCCAGAGGTTCACAAACTGTATTTGATAATGTTGTGCATGATGTCTTTATCCTCAAACCAGAACCTGTGAACACATCAAGGTTACACATGAAGATACAAAAGCAAAATGATGAACCGTTTTGATGACAACATAAGGAAATGTGACACAATTTTATAAATGAATAAATTCATGGCAATTCAACATTTAATACAAATCATTTAAAAGACTCATCTGATCTTCACCAGTTGTTTAAATCTAAAAGCAGATTCAGACTTCACACTGTTCTTCATATGTTTCCTTAAGGTATGAACACTTCACACCTGAATCCTGCAGGTATTCACTCTCTGTGTAGATGTGCACAGAAGGCACTGTGTTTGAAATGGAGTCATAATTCTAATTAATGTTCCATCATTATATTTAGTACTAAGTTACACTACCAGACTATAAAGTGCTGCATCACTCATGTACACTGTTTACATGTTGTTATTTCTTTACTCAACTTATCGTTACAACAACTGACTTGAGCAAGGACTGAAATGCACTCACACTAGCTGAAGCACGGATGTCCCCCCTCCCCTGTCCCCCGCTGGCCTGCACTCACATTACCTCAAACCCAAGTGTACTCAAGCACGGTGGCTCTACAGTAATAATATTATTACCCTTTACTATATTTTTACCTAGCAACTCATGATGTAAGATCCTGATAGGGTATCACACTGGGAGTATTTTTAGTCAAAAAAAAACTCCTGGTATTTTCACCTGATTGGTCCCCACTGCTTACATTAATGTACATATCCATTTTAATCAGTTAAAACTACAGTTATTTGTGGAGATTTAAACTGCAGAGAGAAACATAACTCTGTCCTGGGGTCGAGGATCATACTTAATATCAGACTATGGAACTGTCTCTATATGTGTATCTGTTACTAATGATAGAAAACACAAGTTTACCTGAATCACAGTTTGTACAGGGGAAGCACTGTCTACTTCCTGTTGGTCCATCCATGTAGGTTCCATCAATACAGGACAGACAGGATGTACTTCTGAACTCTGTACAATCTGTTTTAACTCGATTTCCTGAAAATAAATGACCCCCCCCCCACACACAAAAAAAAAACTGCAACAATTTTTCTTATTTGTGTGATATATTGTGTCGCATTTTATATTTGACCTGTAAACAATAATAACTCATCATTCTGTTCTAAAGATAAATCCTACAAGTACTTGAATCTCTAAACAAACAACAACAAAAAAACAAAAAATTCCATTTAGTTGCATCTTACCAGGAGGACACTTTGGACAGCATTCTTGGTCAATTAAGTACTCAGCAGGATGACATGTGAGGCTAAGAACACTGAAGACATTCATCATGATTATCTGTAAACAGAGACACAATGAACATTACACAGTTTTTCTTAACAAAGACTGAGTGTAATTGAAGACATTGACCAAATACAGAAATAACAGTTGTTAGACTTTATCAGTCATCAGTCATGTGTCTATTAAAATCATCCAACCAATCAACATAAAGAAATGAGGCCAGATATCTGAGAGGGTTCAATATTATTACTGAAACCATCCTGTCACATGTTGTTGACTTTTTTTTTAGGCACAAGAATAAAGAAACAACTGTGTGTGGGAAAGGACACAGACATCCACAGATGTCATCACCACTGAATACAGCTGATGAAACATCTTCAGTAAAAAGCTAAACATTTTGAATTGAACAACTTTTGCTCACTAAAATTCATTTTTGAATTTGAATCTGAATGAACGTCTTTCTGTGTGTGTGTGTGTGTGTGTGTGTGTGTGAGAGAGAGAAAAATGAACAAAAGAAATGTTTATATTACTCCTCTTTTAAATGTACAAACTGATGGTAAGAGAAAAGAAGATTGTTGTTTCTGACAAAAATGTTCTTACCAGAAACGTTACAGTGTTCAAAGGTTTTCTTCTCCAAGACTTTTCATATGACATGTTAGCAGTGTTCATCAACTCCATAGACTGTAAGTGATATCCACAATGAGATGAAACCTACAATCCTAATTCAAATGGAAACAAAGAAGAGAACATGTACATTAACATTGAGTTAACAGACAGTAAAGGTGAACAGTTATCACTGACAGAGCAGCAGTGTTATATTATATATTATATTAAATTTTTCATAAACACTTCTTTCTACGATTTTCTTTATTTCTGCATAAATTTAACCTTTTTACACAACTCCAAAAACTAGAAAAAGCTAACGTAATTTTACCAAAAGAGACAAAAACACAATAGATGTATTCATTTATTTATTGAGGAAAAATGACTACATCTATATTTCCTATTTGTGTGAAGCAGGAGTAGCATGTGAACCTTTGCTTTCAATAACCTTTCACAGCGATCACTTCAATCACTTGGATTTAAGCATTACCAGGTGGTGTGTATTTGTGTAATGAGGGAGGGTATGGCCTAAAGTGATCAATACCCTATATCAAGGTGTGCATCATGATTAGGCAGCTTCTTTACCTCAGACAAAATCGGCCAAAAAAAGAGATTTAAGAGACTCTGAAAAGTCAATCATTGTAAAAATGCCTTTCAGGGGGTTGGAGATATTTTTTAGAGAACCATGTCAGAGGGTTTTTGAAACAAAAATGAGACTCTGTTGGAACACCTGAGTCAACAGATGTGGTTGATGATGTGGGTGCGGCTGACTAGCAGTGGAAAAGTACCAGAACAGCTGACAAAAAGGAGCCACACTATAACAGAGACCATCATTCTAAACCTATAATTATTAGTTTCATATATATGTTGATGTGTATATATAGTGTAATCAGACAACATCTGCTCTCAGAACAGTAAAACTCAGTAGTT
Source organism: Scomber scombrus (assembly GCF_963691925.1). NCBI lineage: Eukaryota > Metazoa > Chordata > Actinopteri > Scombriformes > Scombridae > Scomber > Scomber scombrus. The sequence goes on from NC_084979.1 coordinate 2,390,146, forward strand.
TAATAGTCTGTATTATGTTACATTTGTATAGTGTAACCTCTTTGTTACTTTACGTCCGGGAATAAGAACATAGTCAGTTGCACTGAATATTATGTGATCTTTTCTACCACTAACTGCATAGAGGTGTGTAGTTAAGGTGCTTAAAATAACTCTGTATTTTCTAGTGAGACATCTATCCCACCCCAGAATGATCAGTAGTTCCATCCTTGTCCAACCGACTGAAAATGTCCTGATCCGTGGATGAAATTAAATTAAAGATACATCCATTGATGTCGAGTCTGCACGAAAAACACTAACACTAAAATGTTTTACCTGTTTTACAATAAAGCGGCAGCTGCTGTTGTCTAGACAAACTTCTTAATTTTCAAGGAAATACATATTTCTTTTTTTTTTTTTAAATGACTCGTGTCCAACGATACGAGCATTTAAAATAGTATGACCAATCTGACTGATCTGCACGATCATGAAGACAACTTTTATCAAAGTCGGTCCACTTACCTGATTGTTTCTTCCGTTACGAAGAGACGCATTTAATGTGGGCTTCTCACAGTGTGCGTGCGTGTCGCAGCCGACACACACACGCGCGCAGCCGCGCACGCCCACTGACACACACACACAACCTTTAATTAGGTATGGTAGCCTACTGATGCAAAAATTAAAATTAATCACACTACCAAATGAAGCACAATTATATCTAAGTGTGTTGTTCTGTTGAGTGATATAAGATATTTATTTTTATTATTTTTATGTTTTTTTATTGCCAATTTATTTGTTTCTTTCTCTTTGTCAAGCATGTATGTTATGTTTGGTGATAAGTGGAGAGTTTCTATACATTTCATTCTTTTTTTCTAACTGTGTTTATTGTATGATTAATGTGCTTATTGTGAGGCATTTGTATTATTTTTTGGGTACTGCTGGGGTGGCGTCTTCTGAGAAGCCGGCAGGTGCTTCTGGCGGTGGGAGAGCAGGTAGGGACCTACCGTAGGGCACGTTAACATCTCTTTCGCCTCCCGTAAGAACAAAGTCGTGGTAGTGTTTCTGAAAGATCTCGGGCATCATGTACAAAGGTTACGTTTCTACAGCTGTTGATCCTTTGGCGACACTTAGAGGTGATGCTGGGAAACTGTTATAATAAATAAATGCGAAAACAAATCCTCAGACTGGGTGATGTGCACATCAGAGACACATGAACAATTAACACACCCACGTGTCTGCAATTACATGAGTGGATATAAAAGCATGCGCAAAGTGGTGCTGAAAATACAGTTAACAACAATGGCTGCTTTAGCAGTATTAGAAGACATTGTAAATGGTGCAGTACGAAGAGAGCGTGTGTTCAGAGAGAGAGGATTTAATGGCACATGAGGACAACTGGCTCATCAGCCGCTTTAGGTTCCCGAGGGCAATCCTCCTGGAACTGTGCGCAGAGCTGCCGCCGGCCTCGGAGCACGACACAGCGAGGAGCCATGCGCTGCCTGTATCCATACAGGTGCTGACCAGTGACCTCACTGGGGTTCCTAGCAACCGGGGCATTCCAGAGGGAGCTGGCCGACCGATCGGGACTGTGCCAGTCGACCCTGAGCCGAGCCATGCCAGCCATGTGGGACGGAATTATCCGCATGTCAGCCAGGTCTATCAAATTCCCATACAATGCAGCTGAACAGGTCAACATTAAAGCGCAATTTGCAGCGAGAGCCGGTTTTCCCAATGTAATCGGAGCTATCGACTGCACACACATTGCTATAAAAGCGCCATCACATGATGAATGTGTATATGTCAACAGGAAAACATTTCCATTCGATCAATGTACAGATCATATGTGATGCACAAATGCAATTAACCAACACTGTGGCGAGGTGGCCTGGTTCAACGCACGATTCTGAGTAACATCATGGTTGGGAACAGAGACAAGCTGGCACTGTGCACCATGGGTAATATTAATCCCCGTGATGCGCATTGAGCATGTGCGCCCCCAAAGAGTACATTTTTACGCTCCTCCGCTTCATTGAGTAGCGTCTCCAATTCGCTTTCTGTGAAGTTCTTCTTTCTTCCCGTCTTACTCATTCTTTTGTTTAAATTTTCTGATCGTGCAGAGAAGGGACTCTCAGGTGCAGGGCCCATTTAAATATGATTTGTGTATTTAAATGAGGGCGTGGACAGGGAGGGGTCGGGTACACCAACATGTGCGCTCAAATCCACATTGATTGGGATGTACAAAGGAAATGTGCTTGGATTCATGCGTACGCACAGATTCATACATCTGGATTTTGAGCATTGGTTTGTTTATGTTTAATTGTTACATGTATTTATTTTGAGCCTGGGCCCCTCTTAAAAAGCTTTTAAGCTTCCTACGGTGTCCCATTTCACATAAGCTAACAACAAAAATGAGTATGTTGTACATGGTTTTAACTGAGGTGTGAATAAAGAAATGATGATGATGATGATGATGATGACTCTTTCATTCAGACACTGGAAGTATCTTTCCGAGTTAAACATGAGGAAAGTTATTATATGGTGTACGCCAGCTCCGGGAACATGAAATGCTTTGAATGTGGAGATGTGGGACACAAGCAGATTGCGTGCCCGGTCCGGCAGCAGGTGGCGGGGGCTGCTCTGCAGATGGATGTCCTTGTTGTCGGCTCTTCGCCCGGTGGCTCCTCGCCCGGTGGCTCCGGTGTTGAAAGATTTCTGACAGAAAGTTAAACGGGAAAAGTGGCGACTGAGATGAGAGCAGAGCAGGAAGCAGTTGTAGCTGTTGTGGAGCAAAAAGAGGCTGAGTTTGAGAGGAGAGCAGAGAAAGATGTCACTGAGGATGTTGAGGCTGAGCTGCTAAAGGTTGATTTCACGTTCAGATTTTGTAATATTGTCTCTCAAAACTCTGCCCTCGCACTCAAAAGCCTCTGCTCGTGCTCAAACTGTGTGCTCGCACTCAGATATGTTGCTGCTCGTACAGATTTCCTGCGCTCAAGCTCAAGCTCTTCTTCTCGCGCTCAGCATTGCTTGTGCGTGTTCACGAAACTTGTGCTCTCAGATCTGTGCTCTGCTCTCGGATTTTTTGTGCATCAAACTTGTTAAAATCCCCCCCAACCAATGTGAACAATGTGGTTCTTTTTTTTCTTTTTCTTTTTTTACGACCTTTTGGAATATATGGAGTTAGATTTGTTTCATAATGATGTGTGTGTGCAGATCAACAATCTGTGTGTAAATGTGTAATCTGTAAATATAAACACCTTCCACATGCAATATGTTTTAAATGAGTTACTGAAAGCACTGTTTTGAAAACGGGATCCATACATAATTCCTAAACCTTGTTGTAAATAATGGAAAAATATCTTTAAAATGTTCTTCCATGTGGCCTACAGTATATGGATGTTTTTGTATTTTGTATCATAATTTAACTTAAGGCTTTAACTTATTGTTGATTATGGCACACTCATTAACAAGAAAATTAAAACTGGCACTCTATGTCAAAAAGGTTGCCTACCCCTGCTGTATGACATTAACATGAAACCATGAATGCAGGTCACTTAACACTGATTATTTAAAAAAAAAAAAAAAAAAAAAAAAGCTCATAGAAAGAGTATACAAATCTTTTTTTTGTATTTGTGGAAGGTGTTTATATTTACAGATTACACATTTACACACAGATTGTCGATCTGCACACACACATCATTATGAAATAAACATAACTCCATAGGAATAAAATATGAATTAATGAATACGCGAGCGCTCGTACTTTTCATTTCAATAGCTACATAAAGTATAATAATAGCCGCATGCTCAGGGCTCCCAGTCGGTGTGCTGGAGGTAGGGTCGCCAACCGTCCCTTGAATAACGGGATCGTCCCGCATTTACACTGAACAAAAATATAAACGCAACACTTTTGTTTTTGCTCCCATTTTTCATGAGCTGAACTCAAAGATCTAAAACATTGTCTATATACACAAAAGACCTATTTCTCTCAAATAATGTTCACAAATCTGTCTGAATCTGTGTTAGTGAGCACTTCTCCTTTGCCCAGATAATCCATCCCACCTCACAGGTGTGGCAGATCAAGATGCTGATTAGACAGCATGATTATTGCACAGGTGTGTCTTAGGCTGGCCACTCTGAAATGTAATGAGGTTAATAATAATGGTCACACATGGCATAACTGCAGAAACTGGCGGAAATGTCTGTGCCGTAATAAAGTGAAATTGTGTGATCGGAGTGCTGTCCATTTATATTGTCCGATGAATTAATATTGTATAATCTCACGGATTTACGCATTAACGGAGTCGGCAATGTTCTGCCAGCATTCCTTCCTGGCTTATGCTGCGGCAACAGTGTTGCTTTTGGCCTGGATGATGTGTTTGAATTGTTCATATTTATGAAGAATAATTGTCTGCTCCTCCATCGTGAAGTACGCTGCTCTGCAGGGTTTCTCCATGTTTGTGATTGGTCAGACGCTGCAAACACCTTTAACCCTTTTATGTGAGCGCGAAGTCATCCTGATTGGAAAACTGTGGGTTGAATTACCGAGTTGATAACCAGCTTCGTAGTACCGCTGATCAGATTACGAATGTCTGGGTAAATCAACCCAGGTAACGGAGAGATATCCAGGATATGTTAATCCAGGGTATGTTAATCCAGGATATGTTAATCCAGGATATGTTAATCCAGGATATGTTAATCCAGGATATGTTAATCCAGCTTCGTAGGACAGGCCTCGGACGACAAGATTTTGAAGCACAAAGTGTTTATGTCTACAATTTTTCCAGACTTTCTGTTTGCACTTTTCTTATTGCACTAAATGTGCACTATTACAGGAATTTTCTGCTTTCTATTGTTTTTTGTTTTCAGTTAAACAGGACAGTTCAGTTAAAAAAAATATTTATTTTGCTTACTTTTGACCATTTGGATGACACATTTTTCCACTCATTACTTTTTCCTCAGTGTTGTCCATCAGTTTCCCTTTAAAAATGCTCCTCGGTTACCAGGCTGCAGGGAATTGAGATGGGCAACAGTTTGGTGCGTTGTCTTGAGTGTGTACATTAGTAGCCCAACTGGCTCAGTGTTTTGTAATTCCCATATTATACTGATATTCATTCATCCAGTTTAAAGGAATGATTGGTTTGTTGCTTATTAAAGTCTGTTTATATGATTGAACATTATTTTTATAGGCTTGTGTGTGTGTATATCAATTGTAGTTTGTAGTACAGAAACCCTTGGTGGGTTTCTGAACTTAAGGGGGGGAATGTGATGACTTTTGTTTCCCTACTCTACCTGGCTGGTCTGTTTTGTCTTTTCCCCTCCTTGGAGGTGGAGCCAGGGTCATCAGGCTGAAGCAGTTCACCTGGGCCGTGGGCTGGGCCACTTTAATAAAGCTGGCCTGCTCAGTACCAGCAGCAGAAACCTTTTTCTTTGTCCACTTCATTTGGTTGTTTTCTAGCACACATCCAGTGGTGTAGTGGTCTCTGGAGAAGTGGGTATACTCTCAATTGTTGCCCTTTTTTTTAACGCAGCCCAGAAAAACGCCCTGTTTTAGAAACAGTGACATGTAAGACTCTATTTAGTTTACCCTAAAATCTGTCAGTAGTATTTGCTCATCGTCACATCATTTCTGCTGCTTGATCTCAGGGAGGAAGGATTATGAAATGACTAAACCAATACTGGCCCACAGACTAGTGAGAGACAACTATGCATTTTGAGTGAACTATTAAGGAATAAGGAATGACACCTATTCTCTCACTCGGCAAGTCAGTAGTTTCTTTTGTAAACTGTCTCTTTGAACAGCTGATTTGCAACAGATAGTGTGGGCCAGATGTGACTCTATTATAAAATCAACATGACTTGATCAGGAGCAGTTTGTAGGTATTAATGGTCACACAGGCAGCCTGCATGAATGTAAATTATAAATGAGGCAAACATTTAAATAAAATACTTCAGATCTGAATTTGACAATGCATCCTTGTTCATATTTCACCTTAGATTAAAAAAACACATTCTCTTCCACACATCAAAATCAATCAGATAAACTCAAAAGTGCTTTCTTCTTGAATTGATGCTTTAATAGAAACTGTCATGACAGCTTTGTGACTTAAAGAAGATGCCTCGTCAATCAGGACAGCTGATTTAAGGATGATGGTATAATGCTACTGACATGTTGCTCTGTACTCACTGGCAACATGTTGTATTATTTGTGTTGCACTGTTACCCAAACTAGCAATCTACCTAAACTTACCGGTTCGTTGCATATCCTAAAGGCAAATCATTTCAAGTAAACTTGTAAAAGTAAATTTGTCGGTTAGCAATATTTACCTCGGCATGGACCGCCCTTCTCTGCCTCTGATTGGCTCATCAGTCTACTGATTAGATTGACAGCGAGTACTAGCCAATTAGAGGCGGAGTAGCATGGGTCATGGCTTCACCATCCTAGGGGGGAAAAAATGGGCAATTTGGCTCACAGATACTACTGAATGGTGCATCAGGGGGGATTTTAGAAGTGTGTATACGCAATGCTGACTGAAAAATAAGTGGGTATACCCGCATATACCCTGGACTACACCACTGCACACAACATATTCCCACATGCATGCACTTTCAGACACCACTGATTCTACAGATTCAGCATATAGTTTTGATTCATTTATGTAAGTAAGTTACTTTAATAAATTACCTTGGTTTGGTTATAACCTAACCTTTAGAGAACCAAATGCTAACGTTCTCTAAACGTTACGTGTAAGTAGGGATAGAGGGTGTTTAAGGCCACCTTGGTGTCTGCATCTGGGGGGTATGTAAACAGCAGTGATGACTATGACAGAGAATCGTAATCGTTAATCGTCAAAAGCTCAATGTCCTGGGAACAGTGTGAATAAATCCTGTTTGCATTGCTGCACCATGTGTTATTAACGTTAAGGGTTTTACTGGAGTGTGCAGTCCTTTACTGCGTGTGGAGGATAAGCAGAACTTACTCAAATCATCTTTAACCTTTTGGCATATTTATTTAACACAGTGCGGACTAATGTGTTGTCATCTCATCATCGTGGCTCACACAGAACAACTGCCGCTAACTGGGAACGTGGTGACGTCATGTCCTGTACGTAACGTATTGTAAACCTTATACCAGACAAGTCTCACGCATTGACCGTGAGACGCACGCATTTCACACGCTCTCATGCCACACCTATCGTTTCTCACGCTGAGAAGTGATAGATCCCACCGCACAGAAATTAATATATTATATATAGAATGTAATCCATACATCCCAACTCTCCCGCATGTTGATAGCGGCTCCCTGACACCCGCAAATGAGAGCCAATCTCCCGGAATCTGGAGTGAACGAGCAAGAGCGCACTAGAGTGACTGCTCGTGTGTGCGACTATCAATGCAGCACGTGTGAGAGCACAGCGTCCTTATAGCTCTTTGTTGCTGCTTATTAGACAGCAACCTGAGGTAGTCTGGTTTATTTTCCAGCGAGTGGACATTTGCCAGCAGTATTGATGGTAACGGTTTTCTGCAAGGGTTAGCCTTAAGTTTAGCGCTAGCTCCGCCAGGGGTACCCCGCTTCTGTTTACGCCTACTCCGAAAGCAGGTAGCGTTGTTGCTAGGTGCTGTTATTGTTGTTGTGCAGGTCTATTTACACCACATCATTCCTACCTACAGTGCCTTCAAATACTAATTGGTTTCTCACATATTTTGTCAGACTCTGTATTTTATGTTGTATTGTACACTTCCTGTTTTATTTTGAAAGTCTAGTCTTCCCCTGTGTTGTCAGTTTTACTTCCCCTCTTTGTTCTTTTTCCCGCCTTAGTTGATTACTTATTTGTTTCACCTGTGTCTTCCCTCCCTGTGTATATAACCCTGCCCCACCATGTCTTCCTTACCCAGTGTACTACTTTCTCACATTATTCCTGTTTGTTCTCTGTGTAAAGACCTTTTTCTTTTTTTTTACCTTGGATTTCTGCTTGCCCTTTTTTGTGTATGACCACCTGCCTCCACTCGGATTAAAAAATTTGCCTTACTGGACTTGAACCTCTGCCTCGCTTCCCCTTCTTGCAACTGGGTCCACACTCACCAGCCTTTACATATTTACCGTATACTACCTATTTGCCCATATTATAATTATTTCTAAAGCACAAAATCCTCCATTCAGCCCAGTGTGCAAAGGACAACACTTGATATGAAAACTCACATTCATGATATACTGTGTATATAGCTAGGGGATTGATTTGGGATATCACAAAACTGCACACCTGGTGATTTGCATTAGATCCTATGAATATGTATACGTATTTATTTATTTTTTATTCATATGGACGTAATGTACAGTATCAGTCAAAGGTTTGGACACACTGCTCAATTCAAGAGAGGGGAAAATATAAAATAAAAATTGAGATAGCGATAGAGGCAAGACCACTATCCAAAATCTATCTTTGCCTCTCCATCTTCCCCAATCTTGATGAAAGTGCTCCATTCAATAAAACCTCAAGAAGTCCTCTTTCTCCAATGATCTACACATCATGTTGACATCCTTTTTCAACCCCCTCTTGAATAGGCTACATACATCAGCTTTCCTCTTCTCATAATGGGCCAGATTTCTCCTCAGTTTGACAGCAAACTTAGCTTAGCACATAATTGGGGGGCGGGGGACTCAACGGTGACAGAAGCCGGTGGGCCTGCAGATAAGTGGTTAAGGGGGAGAAGACAATTCCAGTGTGGCAGATCGGGGAGACTCAGTGGGTGATGGTGCTGATGACGAAGCGGCTGTGTCGCTCTCCGCCGGACTGGACAACGTGCTCTCCGCTGATCTGGTCTGTTTGTAATTAAAGAGTGGATGATTGGTTAATCTATGTGTTTTTATTACAACCAGTTATCGATATAACATGTTGTTTGCACATGAACATAACCGATGATGTAGCATTGCGCTAATAACAGAAAACACATACCTTTTGTTCATAATTGGACTGCGTTTCGCAGTGCTTTACGTGTGGTGAAAGCCATGAAAGAGTTTTTTTTGGAGCCGGACATATTTGTCACGGAAGTTCTTCCACCTCTTCATGCACTCAGCGACCTCCACCCCCGTGTTCCTGGAAATTTCTCACCAGGAGTTACTAGCCATTTGGCAGTCCTTGTAGTGTTTCGAGGAGGAGTTGTAAAGGTGGTCGTATTTCCTGACCTCCTCGACTATTCTCTCTCCGACTTGATCCATTGTTGAAAAACACTTTCACTGCTCCTCAACAAATTAGAAAATTGCGGTGTTGCAGGAAAGACCGGAAAAAGCAACTGCCGGAGGACCAATCACAGCCCTTGCGGTCCGTGTTGCCGTGACGCGTAGTTAGGATTTTTTGGAGGTGCACATCAGGCTACGGCGTAGGGGTCCGCGTCAATGCAGAGGGATACACGTATGTTGGCAGATTGATGAAAGAAACCACCATCTCATCAATGCCTATTTCTCTTGCCGTGATGGTATTATTTTTGATTGTCAAACCATCAATAATCTTTTCCTTTCTGTTGTCATCCTTCATAGTCAGCGCGTAGCTTTTATGGTTTTTAAATCTACAGCCTATCACCTCTCCACATTCACCCTTTACTTTGCTTAGAAGCTCCATCATTGTTATTCTATCGTCACCTTCAATTTCCACCACCAGTGTTAATCTGATTTTCAGTTCGTTTTTGTCCATTCTCCGTGATCCGTTTCTCGTGTCTCATTCCCAATCCATTTTTGTTGCAATGTGGTCAGTCCGTAAACTTTGTTATACAAGGGTTCCTCAGGGTTTTATATCTTATCGCCAGGCATTTTCAACCAAGTACTGAAACAACAATTGGCTGACCTTACACTCCCAAAGGGGGTGGTATTGATCCAGTATGTGGATGACATTCTCTTGGCGGCTCCTGACCATGTGTTGTGTCTGGAGGCCACAAAATCTTTGCTTATGCAACTATACCACATTGGATTCAAAGTCTCAAGAGCTAAATTACAATACTGCCGACACACGGTTTCTTTCTTGGGTAGAATCATATCTGTTAAAGGAACAGGTGTGTACCCGTCTCATAGATCCTCCATCTTACATCATGTTAAACCTAGTACAGTAAAGGACACGCTATCATTCCTGTGTTTGAAAGGATACAGTAGACAGTTCGTTGCCTCTTATGGGGAACTCACCTCCCTCTTAAGGTAAGGTGACCAGATTTCTGAAATGAAAATCGGGGACATTTTCTATGCGGCGGTGAAAAATCATTAAATATTATCATTATGAAATAAAAAATGGGGACAAGTACTTTTCATGTAACCAGCTTTTATTACACAAAAGGACCAGGTTAATTAATCAAACATTACCGTGATCCCCTCATTCATCCACCTCAGGAGCCTGGGTAGAATAAGAGCAGAGGAGAACATGAGAAAAACTGCAAGAACAGAGCCAATAGTAATAGTTTACTACTGTATTAAAATCAAAACCTACATTTATAAAGTGCACCCACAAAAGTCAGTCATCACTCTGTTATTTACTTCTTTATTTCTGCCTTTCCACACTGTTCTCCTGCTCTTTTCCTCTTCTCTCCTTCACTCTTTACTATCAGTCTCTCCTATACTTGTCTTCTCCCTAATCTACAACAGAGCAACATAGAGATAATATTGTAATCTCATGGTAATCTAAGATAACAAGTTACACCTTTACTAACAACAGTGACATACAAAACAGTGACTCAGGGCATCAGCTGATCAGCTGGTCTGCATTTATAACTACTGCAGTCAACCATTGATTTATTATTAATTAATTTATTATTTTTAACAGAGTCTCATGTTCCTATGCCTACAGGAAAATCATATGCTACCAAAGCAGTCTTCCACCTCCCCCTCTTCCAAAACAGAGCCACATACAATGTCATCACCTGGTAATCTCATGCTAACGTTAACGTTACAGCTTCACTAATGACAGATATGAAAACATTGTCATAATGTTAACATTCACTGACTTTTATAAAGTTACGTTAGGTCTTCAGTTCAGATAAACAATCATACTTACTTTAACGTTACATCACTTCAGACACACACCCGGAATTCGGGGACGTCTGGTCACCCTATCTTAAGGGCAATGGTTAAAGACTGTGCAAAGTGAATTCAGACATTTTCATCTAAACACATTAAATGGGTCATAAATGTATTTCTAAGAAAGGTGTAAAAAGAATTTCAACCATTTAGATTTGAATTGTGGAGCTAGGCTTCACAAACTGTTTATAGATTTCCGTGTCTGGATTTAATGGGCGGGTCTGAAAATCTCCGCCGGGTTACGTAACCCAGCGACTACGTAACCGGTGACCAATAGAACGGTTTCACACCGGAGCATAAACCCGCCCCTGCTGCTGTAGAGGTATAAATACATTCAGCGCACACTACTACTACTACTACTACTACAGTTAGCTGAGTTAGCCACCGAGCTATCAGCTGAGTTAGCCGCCGAGGTAGCAGCTGAGTTAGCAGCAGAAAGCTCTCAGGCCTAGCGTCCATGTTTCTGTTAGAGGTGGTGACTTTGATTGACAGGTGACACTTGGTAGGGGGCGGGGTTTCAGCAAACTCAGCGGCCACTCCCACAGCGTTTGGGAAAAGAGAAATAGTACATTAGTTGTACACAACTTTGAAGCCTAATTTCATATATTTGACAATTTTTTTAATCATTCAAATTTTGCAGGGTGGTTAACAACACATTCTTCTGTGGTATGTCAAACTCAGAACACATATTTATTTTCACTTTACACAGACTTTAATGAACAAGGAATGAGGAACTTGTAAGCCAAATTACACAGGACGACAGCAGCAGAAGAGTTTTATCTCTCTCAAACAATCCCTAACGCATGCAGCTGATCTGGCCGTTCCTGACTACAAAGAACCATTCTTCTTAGATGTTTCTGAAAAATCGCACACAGTAAATGGTGTTCTTTGTCAGTAAAAAGGGGGATGTAGGCAGGTACTGATGTAAGTGTTACTCTTGATCCAACAGAAGACAGACACCCGCCATGCACACGACACGCAGCAGGGGTAGCAAAAATGGCACACATAGTCATGGGATATCCACTCACAGTATTAACAACACATAGTATAGTGGAGTTTGTGAATTCAACAGCCTTCACAATGACATCACTAAGACAGACCAGATTAGAAAAAATTCAAAACGCACCACACATAACATTTACACATGAAGGAATCAACATGGCTGATAACATGGGTGAGGGAAGAGCCACACAGGTGTGAGGAAAGGATGCAGAGAGATATCAAGGTCAGAGCAGACTTGCAAGCAAAACCAATATCAGACCCAGAAGGGTGCCAGGATAATGGCACACACTTTAAGAATAAAGACCTGCAGGAGGTAGAAGCAGCGCTAGGGCTGAAACGTGTTTGGAGCTGTTTACCATCCGCAATCACAGGGAAAGGTGGAAAGAATGAATCAGTACATTAAAGGGAAAATAGGTAAAGTGTGGGTACATGTAGGGTACAAGCCATACTATGATCAACTAACAGCTCTGGTTTCAGCTTTTTCGAAACAGGTTGGAGCTGTAAAGGGGGACCCCCAGAGTCAGGTCCCACCCACCCCAGCCTGGGTCCTGCTGAAAGTCATCAAGCGAAAGTGGTCGTAGCCAAGGTGGACAGGACCATTCAAGGCCCTGAGGCCGAAATTTCACAAATGAACATCATACTACATTGAAAAAGGCTTTAAACTAGCGATTGAGACCGTAAACACATTTTGAAAACATTTACTGAGGTTAGAAATCAAGTGAGAAGTTGGTGAATTCTCCATTGACTTGTATAGAGACGGAAGTCCTTTTGACACCAAAACGGTCGCCCCCTGGTGGCCTTTTGATAGAATGCAGTTTTAAGTTACTTCAGCGTTAGCATCATTTCAGAGGACCGGAACTCCCCGCCTGGTGTATTCACATCTCTGGTAGCGGGGGAGAAGACACTAGGACTTCTAATTGCTTTGGTGTGTTTTTTCTTTACACTTTCCCACCCTTTGTGAAACCCAAGCACACAGAGACTCCAAAATACTTTTACAACTTTTATTTTTCACCCAGAATGTGTTTCATTTAAAAGGCAATGCATATAAAACACAAGTAAACAAGATGTGTTTAGTTTAAAGCTCGCTCGCCACGACAAGTTACAGATCTACAAGCGAGAACACGAGAGACAAACATTTACTACCATCTGCAAACATTTAGTTAAACATGGAGCTGACAGACATACACACATCACAAGGACAGGCACATATAAATAACATTAATAATAATCAAAAACACTCAACAATTAAAAAACACACACTTGTACTTAAGATACAAATTAACAATTGGCTTGTACAGGCTAAAGTGCAATAATGAACATGATTATCCAAAGACTCAGGTGACCAATCAACAAATAAAGGCTCAAGCCGTTCCTCTCTGTTGTGTTTTTTTGTGTTTTCTTTAGCAAACTTTCGTTAAACATGAAGCAGACAAATACATACAAACATCACAAAGACATGAAGCTGACAAAGACAAACAAACAACAAGCATGACAAAAACACAGATTATCTGAACATGAACAACCACTAAAGGGCATGTAAACTGATTGAGTTAGATTGGAACTGATTAAGGTTAAAAAGATTGGCCTTGATATTGAACATAGACCAGAACAGATACTACAAAGTGCAAGTCCAAGACACCGACCGAACAAGGTGTAGCCCTTGACTCATACCGCTTGACAAAGCGGGCAGCGGTCTTGTCGTGTTCATGGAGAGCATTGGCTGCGGCGGCAATCTTCTGCCGGAGGTCGGCCAGCACTAGGAGGAGGTCGCTGTCGTCAGCCAGTTCTAGGAGGAGCACGGCCAGTGCCTCCACTTCCTCTATACCTGGCAGATGCAGGTGACGGTGGGTCATGAACACGTCTTGCAGGGCAGGACTGTCCTCTTCCACCTGTTCTGCCTGAGTGAGGACGACGTGCTTCTCACCGACGCGGTCTATCGGGTCCTCTTCTGCATCGGAAGACAGGCTGAGACCCTCGTCCGCCTCGTCATTGTTGTCCTGCTCAGTCGACTCCAACTCCTCCTCCTCACGCGACTGCAAATATATAATTGTACTAATTACAGACATGTCTACACAACAATAGTTTTTTTTTGCACCAGGTTTGTCATCATTGTTTAAGTGTGTGCTTTAACTACTGTACCTTTCTGCACGTAGTAGTCGCTGGCAGTGAAGCTGGTGGACTGGCACATGGCGTACTCCACACCAAGGAGTATATATATATATACATATACATATGTGTGTGTGTGTTTTAATCACTTACTTGGAACGGCATGATCCCACATCGCTGTGAAGGGACGGCGTTGAACAGGTGGGCGTGCAACCCCTCGAGAGAGTTGCTGCCTCGCCGGCACTTGTACTTGTTGAGCCGGATGCCGTTCATCACAACCACCATCACAGAGACATACAGCTGTATGCCAGGGGGATCCTGTAACACACAACATATTGCAGGGTCCTTATTTATTCTGGTGTCATTTTGAAATGTTACCACAAGTTTGAATAATTTTGACACACGATGACTGCAGAGACATTAACCCACCTGCATGCAACTGAGTTGCTTGCTCGCAACTGCCCAGTGTGCGTCAAGTGCCTTGGGCGACTTGAAAAGGTGGATCCCCTCAATGTCAAGGCCGGCTTGTCCCCAGAACTCGGCAAGGATAGACTCCATCACCATAGCAGTCTCCTGTAACACATATGATATATTGTCAGTGTCAAGTGGGCGGACGGCCGGGGCGAGGCTCATCAGAATTTTGGGGCTGTGTGCCAACCACAAGTACTGCTGCTGCTTCTGGGCATCGTCGCTGTCGTCTGTGTGCGCCTGGCTCAGCCCCTCCCTCAGCTTGCGACAGTACTTGCACGTCAAGCTCTCGGTCAGTAGGGTGTAGTGGAAGTTGGTGCTGCACACTTGCCTGGCGTAGCTGCCGTACCCTTTCTTCTCCAGGCAGTACTCTTGCGGTGCGGGGCAGTTGTTGGGGCAGCGGATCAACGCCTTCATCACGGCGACCGGGCGCCAGAAGAAGGCAGGTGTGGTGAAGAACGAGAGCATGTTTGGCACAGCTCCCTTGATGGCCATAGGAGGAGGGGGGCGGGTGGAACTCCATCTTCTCCCTCAACACCTTCCTCTCGACCATCTCACCCCTGCTGTTCTTATACTTGGACGCCCTCTTGAACAGCCCGTATATTTCATTGGTCTTCAGCCACTTGATATTCGTAGGGGACATACCAGTGACTCGGGCGGATTCAGGCGGCTGCTCCCAGAACTTGTGCCAGCACGACGGCACCGGGTTCCGAGGTCTCTCGGAGGGACGAGGGTCCGGGCCTGTCGTCCTGGCACACAGAGCTGTCGAGGTCTCCCCAGGTGGTCAGGTGTGTGCTGACCGACGGCTCAGACTCATCCAGGACACTCTCTGAAGAGGAGAACACCTCAAAAATGTATCAACTGCATTGCTCAATACATACTGATGAATTTCACATGCACAAACACAAGTCCTAGCAGCTCCACAGCATACTACAAAGTCCTTTCATGTTCATTTCTGCATAACACTACTATACCTGCAGCAGCCAACAACTCGGCATCGCTGGCGTAGTTGGGGTCCTGCTGAGAGAGGTCGGGGACGGTCGGAGGAGCCCGGTCTTTCTTCGAATGCGCTTTCTGCAGAAAATAAAACACGACCATAGAATCTTATAAAATAATACTGTTACTAATACTAGTTACTGCTTAACATCAATTACTCCGGTCTAAAAGGTAACTGAGTTTATCTTACCTTCAACCTCCTGACAAGGTGCCATGTAACAGGAGGGAACTCTCTGGCGTACTCGAGCAGTCGCTCCTTCTGCCACTTCAGCAGCTCGTTCTGCTCTCCCTGCTGGCAGTACTGGAACAGCAACCACACCAGCCAGCCAACATCGTTTTCTAAAAGCCACCTGAAGGTCTGACCGGCGTACTTCCCGAACACGATGACCAGCTGACCTTTCCACAGCTCACCCCCGGACCTCTTGACAGCCGCCTCTGCTGTCTTGAGATCCAGCCATTTAGGGTCAACAACGGTGCTGCTGGGGGCCTCTGCCACAGACTTTGCTGCCTCTGTACAGTGCAGCCTGGCCTCTCCTTGCCGGTACAAAACGATGTTGGGGTACTGGTGTAGCTGTTGATGGCTGACCAGCGATGATTTGGTGGTCAAGCTCCTCCTGCAGACATACCAGTCAAAGGTCTCCCTGGCGATGGCATGGATCTTCAGATGCCTCGTCAGGTTGGACTTTTCAGTGAAAGTCTTGTCGCACACGCTGCACCGATGTCTAGGCTTCTCCATGTTTCATCTGGTACAGTAAAACATGAATAAATGAGTAAAAGTAAAAGCAGATCACTTTGACAATATGTAGCCTTTTATTATACAGAAATTTGCTGTTGGTGTATTAGCCTACGACAACACGCTCACCAGATTGTTATCTAAATAGCCCTATGTTGTTAGAAATTGCTGTTTACCAGGTATGCAGCGCATCCCATGCAACAAGAGATTAACACGGTCGCCAAATTGCTTTATGTTATACTTACTCTCACATCCGCTGTTGTTTAAACAGTCACATTTACCCACATTGACACATATCCACATCAAATTGACCAAGAAAACGTTGATTGTCGCCGAAAAGCGACAAGTTTGCAGGTATGCGACGTAGCCGCTAGTGCTACTGTAATCGTCGTTGCGCTGACCGCTAGCAGGCTAGTTACCTCAGGAGGCGGATGAACCGTGACAGAAAACTTTGCCGATCGCCCCCAACTCAAACAAATTTCGACGAATTATAGATTAATACTAAGAAAACGTTCTTCTAACAACACACTAGGACTCTTAAACACTTTCAACTCATTGTAAACAGTCTTGTTAGCCGCGTTAGCTAGCTAAAGATAGCAGTCAGATTTCGTGACCTGACACAAACACTGTTGTAGTCAGGGAGAGGATTTCTATGACCCAGGGCCCTGTATGCTTTATACATTTACTGTTAAATAAATAGCGTGTTGAGACCGAATATACTTCTCCTATTTTTTTCATCAAACGAACACGCGGACTGAGCTCACACATAGAGTAAGATTTAGCAAGTAGTATAGCTCAGATTCCAACAACGGCTCCTCTGTCTTCACTGCAGGACAGAGAGATATACAAGATCTTTTATGTCTACCCTAACCCATCAGACTGTCTAACTCTTTGATAAATAGATGAGCTCGCTGGTTTATTTGAATGTCCCTTTAGGGATAAATAAAGTTCCTCTTATCTTATCTTATTAAGATAAGATAAATCTTATCTTAAAAAAAAACAAGTACAGTAAACGGAATGAAGCCAACCCACGGCTGGCAGACAGCCCAAACAGTAGTGGAACCATAGATTGGAACGCACCAGGTGCACTACGTCGTACCCCTCCCCCACACATGCGCACCCTTTTCAGCCAATCGCAGCAGAAGAAGAAAAATCCTGCGTCCTGAAATAAGGAAGACAAACATTTTCTTAACCCTGTTTTGCGGCAACGAAACAAGAAGAGATCCTAGCGAGGTGACGTTATATGTAATCTTCTAATATAAATCTATTCTTGTGTGTCAAAGATGAAGTATTTGGGTGTTTTATCAAACAAATGGCCGTTGGATGACTAAAGGATCAGTATCATGTAATAACGTGAAACGTTTCACGTTATAACGTGAAACGTTTCACGTTATAACGTGATAGGTTCTTGTTATAACATTAAACTTTCCACGTTATAACGTGATATTGATCCGTATTTTTTTCTGGTGTGGCAGCAATACGCTTCCGTAGATGACAGAAGTTATATATAAAAACAACAATAATGCTAGTTTCTCTAGCTTACGATAAGGACATTTCCTTTACTGCAGTTATCATAATGTCAGACGAAATGGCAAAAAACGAGTCAGATGATGAAAATCTGGAGGACCAGTTGAGGCTCGATGCCGTACTGGCCGACCTGCATGACACTGAGGTAAGTTTTCACATTGTGTCGTTTTACCTGATGCGAGATTTATTATTTTATGTTTACCAACCAAGTTTAGCCAAATAATGTCTCTGGTTTAGCAGACCACAGAGGCGCCTGACCTTTCAAGGGTCACAGTAGCCTACCACTATCTGTAAATTGAAAATGGCACTTGGCCATATTGTTATTCTGACAACATTTTGATTAACTATTCTGCCCTACACAAGCATTTTAATGTGTTTCAATATGACATTTCAGAGAAAAGAAATGGGTGAGCAGGGGAAAAGGGCCACTGCAAAAGTGAAACACACCGAGAAGGATGTGCGCTGGAGGAAGTATGGACGCTTGATGTCTGAGATGCGTCCATCTGCAGGAGGTTAGTGTAGACTTCTCTGTATACAGTGAAATCATATGTATATAAAATGGACGTAACATCCGTGATGTTTATATATATATAAATGTACACACACACACACACACACAGATATCGATAGATTAGTAGATAGATATTGATATATACGCCGCACAGTGCTCAGGCATCTTGCTGCTTTGGTTTGTTTACAGGTAGGATGACCGGTTCAAGATTGCGGCCGCATTTCTTGTGCCCCAGCAGCCAATGCAGCGTCTACTCTTTATTCTGTCTATGTCCATTACTCCCACATGAATCGCTCGGTCTCTCCCTAGACGTCTCGGCAAGAAAGTACTATGTCTCTCCACCGTAAAGGCACATTAATTTTCCAATCACATAAAAACCTCAGTCTGATTCCCACTCCTGGCTTCCCAACTGAATAAACCATGGAGACGAGGAGGGAGGAGTGAGGACATACCACAATTAAAACTGGATGCAGTCAAAATAACTAATTATTGTAGCTACTAAATGCTATGAACTATATGTAGCCTTACAACATATTCTTGCAATACTGGTTGAACCTCCAATCTTTCAATAACAAAAGACAGCACATATGAAATAGACATTGCAATACCAGACAAGGTCAGTATGTAAGGCGTCATGACCCATTACTGTGACTGTAGGAATGATAACAATGACAATTATTTCTCGTTCAAAATGTTTTAATGGCAGGCTTTACACAAATAGTCAACATCCTCTGGCGGATGGTGCACACATATAGTGTGGTACCACAGCCCACAGGTGGTGCACTCAATCTGAAAGGAAAAAAACAAAAAACAACCTCAGATCAGTGTCAAACATTTCCAGGGCCAGTCACTCATCCAGATAAGGATCTACAATGAAAACCTCAGACAATACTACATGCATTAAAAAGTGTGAAAATGATTGTGGTTGTAAATCTTAGCTGTGGCGCTGTCTGTGTGGAGTCGGTGTGTTCCGTCAGCTGCACCAGTGTCCTCATAAAAAGGTAAAAAGAGCATGCAAGTTAGGTGAACTAAGCTACACATCTTGAATAGCTGTGAGTGACAGTTCACCCAGTGATGCTGAGATAACCCATCCAAGGTGGATTCCAGTTGTCCAGCGAGATAGCAGTCTCGAGTGCAATGACTCCTCTTACCCAATTATCTGTGTCGGCCCCAGAGCTCTCCTCCCCACATGCCCGACACAACTGCGCCAGGTCATCGGAAAATACAGACAATTTAGTGAAATACCAGTACAAGCACAACATGTAAGTATACTTCACAGAGTACATTATACCTGTATTATTAACCAACGATATGGCCATCTCCAGCCGCTATCTGGCCACTCCGCCCTCATCCACTGGAAAGTGGACCGTCTGCTTGGCGAGTATTTGCTCTGCAAGCTAAGACATTTGATTAGGTATAAGTGTAATGACTCATCACAATAATGGATTTCTGCAGACATCACATCATTACCTTGCATACATACACGCCACAGGATGTTGTGTCCTGCTGTTTTGGGTGACTGATGGTAGAGCGTGCCCACCTTCCGACAGCAGGGCAGTGCCAGCGGACCAGAGCTCTACACAGAAAAGAGATTGGGTTACACTTTGACAGTCCTAACTGCAGCCCATGTAAGAGCTCTTTCAATTTAAGATCAGTTGAAGAATGTGAAACGTAAAGACAACCTCACGTTCAGCCAAAGTAATGATTACACATTTGTGGTTTGTCGCTCCCTTTTCATCTAAAAGGCTAGAATACAGAAGTCTGCAATTGCCCACAGTGCAGCTGATAGTTCACTCACCGCGTCACAGTCTTGCATTGCTGCAATTGCTGCTCCGTGGCCCCAAATGGGTCCACAAATAAGAACCTCCGTTACTTAAGATACATGATCTATGGAAATGCAATTAAACCGTTAACCAACTCCTCATACATCAGACAATCTAAGAGCACAAGGGTGACATGGAATTTGCCCTTGAAGCAATCTGTAACAAAATGGAAATATTAGACCATAATACATTTACAAGATAAATAGTACCTCACTCTCCAACTCCTGTCCTGGGGCCAGGTCCATCAGGTTCTCCGAATAGACTTTATATGGCCCAATCCGGCACCATAATGTCTCCCTTCTCCTCCCTGCCCATATGTCTCTGATTACTGTAAAATGAAAAACAAAATAAATGTCAGTGATTGTGAAATGCACTATTCAGGGTGCACATTGTGGCAGTGTGCAGTACTCACCAAGTTCTGCTGGCTGGCGTGTCTGTTTGTGTGGTGTCTGTTTGTGAGTCAGCCAGAGGAGAAGGATCCACCACTTTTTTCAATTTGGCGGGGATCCTCTCCTCTGGCTTGAAATCATGTGTGAGGTGGTCGATGTTAATTTTCTGTGCCACTTTGCCATCATCACCCATTATGTCCACACTCTTCCTCTCCAGCCTGGTAATTGTTAGCGGCCCAAGCATGGATGAGGACAGCTTGCCCCCTTTCCTCTGCTCCTGTCGAACATTCTTGCGCAAGACAATGTCCCCCACCGCAAAGTTGTCCTCCTGGCCCCTTTCCTGTTTCCGTTTGCGGACCTTGTCTTGGCTTTTTTGTAATGTTTTCTATGACCTCCCTGTAGGTTCCCTCTTGTTCTCCCAGCCCTTTAGGGATCTCTTCCCTCTGCACCAATTTGATGACCTGGTCCTCCGTTACCTGTCACAAGCCACAGTCGAAATACAGACAACATAAGTGGAATAAAAGACTTCAAATTTTCCAAAACAGATATTGTAGAATCTTACTTCGTACTCCTTTGGCACCTCGGATGGATACCGCTCCTCCCTCCCGAACATCAAATAATAGGGACTGTATTGAGTCGTCAGCTGCTTGTTGGTCCGTAGTGCGAACATGGTTGGGGGAAGGAAGTCGTCCCACCGTTCCGGGTGATCCCCAACCATTTTGTTGAGTGTCCTTCAAAAACACAACACAATTCAAGTACAGGTATTTCTTCAGATAACGACAAAATGTATACGTGTCCTGTAATGAGTTACGATTCATTCACATGTGAAACACATTTATACCTCTGTATTGTGCCATTTAATTTCTCCACAAGGCCATTGGTCTGTGGATGATATGGCGCACACAGACTCCTCTCTATTCCCAGGGTTTCACACAGACCGTAGTTGAGCTTGAAATAATTTGTTACACAAGAATGTAAGTAGTCAGCACAGCAGCAATTACATATTGGGGATTACTTTAGCATTACTGAATATTACCTTGTTACAAAACTCAGAGCCCTGATCTGTTAGCAGTCTTTTAGGTGCACCAAATTTGTAAAAGAAATCAAGAATACAACTGGTGACCTCTTCTGCTGTTTTACTCTTCAGTGGGTAGGCCTCTGCCCATTTGGTGAAATAATCCACAATGACACATATGTATTGGTTGCCACCATGTGTTTGTGTAAATTTACCCACCAAATCCATGCCATCTAGCTCCAGGGGCTCTGTAACCTGGAAGACAAAACAAATCAAAGTAAGACATTAGCATTTCAGCAGCTTCTCACTGTAGATGCCAACATTTCTTTTACCTGTATTGGCTCATACTCCGTCTTTTCTTTAATAATGGTCCTCTTGGCCTGGCACTCTGGACACTGAGCAATCTAAAACAGACAAGCAAAATGCATGACAACCATATTAGTGTACAGTAGTCCCCATGTTGGAAACTACAAGTAGACATTTAAGCAGTGCCAGCAGGTATTATCAGCACACATTCCCAGGACAGCAGCAGAACATTGGTTCAGTGTTACACTCAGACAGAATAGGTATTTTGTGTATATGGACAATGTTTTAGATCTTTGAGTTCAGCTCATGAACAATGGGAGCAAAAACAAAAGTGTTGCGTTTATATTTTTTGTTCAGTGTATGTCTGCAGGGCTACACACTACATGCCTCTGTGCTCCATTCAATCAAATGGCGTTCTGAATATACCTACTCACCCACTTACGAATGTCCTCCTGTATGCCAGGCCAATAGTACCGGGTGATGATGGCACTGTGGGTCTTCTCTACACCAAAGTGCCCACCAATACCACTACAATGGAACTCCACGAAGACGGAGTTTGCCTCCTCTGCAGTTGTTATCACCTTTTGCGTCTGCAAATGTAGTGCAGCTCTCCATCTGGTGATTCAGTTTAATGATGTTAGAGTTATTGGGAGTTGTACCATAGCAGTTGATGATGGTTTTGTTAATCCCATATGGCATGCATGCTTACCCTTAATAATGAAGTTGTCAGCTCTTCTTTTTATCACATACCGCTGTTTGCTGCTGGTTGTGCCCTCTGGATACCGGTCATGGACTTTGACGTCCATGAGCTGTCTTGCAATTTCAGGGTCCTTTGTTACCTGTCTCCACCTGTCCTCACCTGTCTCCACCTGTCCTCACCTGTCTACTCCTTCACCTCACCCCTCACACACACAAAACAACAAGTACACAATACACAAGCAATATTACAGAAATACACACACCACACTGCTACAGACAAACACACAAACAGATACAAGACACCTACAATACCTCTCACAGGAACACACAAGCACACCAATTACTCACCCACTATCACAAAGGAAATCCCTCAAAACAAACACTGTCTACTCACTGTCTAATCCCTAACCATACGCCTCACAAACCCACAAAGTTGTCCCATTTGGATGGGACTTATATACTTTCAACCCCCCCTGCACACCTGTACGTGGTTTAGACATTGGCACAGGTGAAGTTGATCAAGTCAGTGCCCCATGTAATTACTTGTACAGTAGGACCTTTTGATTACCTCGTTAAGGAAGAAATACCATTTCTGAGACATAATAATGCAAGAGCAGGATTTTACTGTTGTAGTGGGTTTTGAAGTGATTTATATAGGACTGCAACTACTCTGAAATCTGGGGTGATACTTACAAGAGTACCTTACAAAAGATATGCACATTGCAAAACAGAGCAGTAAGGATAATTAATCATGCTGGGAGTGACTGGGGAATTAGTTTTTTGAGTTTGGGATGTTTTAGGAGGCTAGTTTGAGTATGCCTTGATTTTTTTGTTGATTGTTTTGTTGTGTTTATTTATGTATTTTATTTTTTGTCATTGTTTTATATTTTATTTTATTTGTTGTATTTCATTTTATGATGATGTGAAGAGGGGACAGGACAAGATAAGCTTTCTGCTTCCTCCTGTCCCCTCTCGAACATTATTATTGTGTGTTCTGATATTTTATTTTGATGGTTTTCGATGGATTTGTTATTCTTCGAGATAAAACCCAACAATACAATAAACAAACGACTAATAGAGGGTTTTCACCTACGTCACATTCTGGGCAGTAACCCGGATGCGCGCCCATATTGGAGGCACTCGGAGGTAAACACTGCGATAATACATACAGGACTGTGATGGAGAAATGTCCGAAACCACCGAAAAGCTCCTCAAAATGTGTTGTAGATGCAAAGGCATACAGGGAAGGACTTGGTCCTCAGGAAAAGGAACGATATCTGGAAAAGTTACGTTTTATTGGTGGTGCAGATCCGTACGAGTTGGCTTCCTCGTCTTGGATCAATGACGACCCGGAGAGTCTTCCGTCGATTGCGTATCCTGATATCGTCAACTACTTGGTTTTCTCGCCAAGCCCATACACAGCGGAAGACCTTAAATCTTACAAAAGTTTGGAGGCCTATAACCAGATGGTGTGTGGATGGGTGAGAGAGATGCAGTATCAAGTCATCAACGACAGATGTCATATTAAGTGGTTTCACTACTCGTGCATTAATATTAAGGTTGCACCAAAAGGGAAATGGTATTGCCCAGAGTGCCAAAAGCTACCTCAGTTTCAGCCAAAAAAAGGAAAGAAACCTTATAAGTGAAAAACTGTTTTTTTAGTGGACTCAGTCCCGGCGGCAAGGGCGGGCCTGGGCGGGCCGTGCCCGCCCACGGAGTCAGCTGTGCCCCCCCTGGACTGGAAGCCGTTTATTTTATTTGGGTTTTGGTTTTTACCTCGGAGTGGCCAACTTCCTATTATTCCTATCTCGGTTTGTCGATCATACAATTCAACCAATCCAACCAACGAACGAAGGCAACGTGCTGGCCAATTACAGGTGGTGGGGGCGGGTCATGAGAGAGGGTACGCTCACGCTGTTAGCACTTGACGTTCGTGGTCGCAGTTGCTGATAGAGTCGCTAGTTAGCTGTGGTGTTCAGTATGGATATCCGTAATTTTTTCAAAAAAAATACGCGGATAAGAAATGACGACGCGAACGGGAGCGAGCAGGATGCAGCGCCATTCACTTCTACTGGAAACAGAAGCACTGAAGTCAACAATAACACTGGAGTAAACATTCATGCTAGGAGAGGTAGCTACAGCAGCTAGGGAGCACAAGGAGCAGCACCGAGCAGTGTAACTCACCTGCATGGAAGAAACGTGAGTGACGACGTTGACAACAACAACAACACAGAGGTTCACAGTAACATCACAGCTGCGAGGAACAGCAACAGGCCATTGCAGCCTACTGACCTTGGCACGGAAGAGCCCCAAAGACCACTCATGCAGAGCTTTCCTTCGCGCCTTTTCTCAGGGAAAAAAAGGTCATTTTGCAGTTCCTGGTTTGGAAGCTTTCCATGGCTGGAGTACTCAGTTCAAGCAGATGCTGCATACTGCTACCCATGCAGAATGTTTCAGGGACCCAGACACAATGATCAAACTTTCAGTGTAACTGGTTTCCATGACTGGAAGCATGCAATAGAAAACGGAAAAGGACTAAACAAGCATGCTGCATCCAAAGAGCACCTGACTTGTGAGGCCATGTGGAGGGATAAGGAAAGACGGATTCACACAAGTAAGGAAATCTCAACACTAATTAACACTGATCAACTGCAGCGCAACAGATATTATCTGTCTGCAATTATTGATGTTGTGGAGTTCCTTGCTGTGAACCAACTGCCCTTCAGAGGTGACCACGACGCATACAGTGCTATGAATGAAGATGGATGTGGGCTATTTTTGTCTCTATTTGAGTTTGAACTAAGGAAAGATGCTGAATTAGCAAAGATAGCAAAAACTATTCCTCGCAATGCAACATACACAAGCCATGACATTCAAAATAACTTAATAGATGTGATGAGTGCTTTAGTAAGAGAGCACATTGTGAAAGAAGTTGGTGAATCATTCTACACGTTGAAAGTGGACGGAACCAGAGACCCAACGGGTAGAGAGAATATATCCATAGTTCTCCGCTTTCTGAACGGACTGTGCGAACCAACTGAGCGCCTCCTAACAATAGCCACTGCTGACCAGGGAGATGCAGTTACATTGACTGACACCATCCTAGAAGAACTGACCACAGCTGGTCTGAGCCCTGAGAAAATCATCAGTCAGGTGTATGATGGGGCCTCGCTCATGTCGGGCAAACATGGAGGGGTACAGAAACTGCTGCAGCAAAAACTGGACAAAGAGATACCATATGTCCACTGCTATAATCATCAGCTGCATTTGGTGGTCATCCATGCCCTGGCAGTTGAAAAGGCCGTGATGGACTTCTTCAGTGTGTGTAACATGCTGTACAAGTTCTGCAGAAAACCAACTGTTGCCATTCTCTACAAAGGAGAGACACTCAAGCGTCTATTGGACCAACGCTGGACTGGACATTCTGCTACAGGTATGTTAATTTGGACTGATTAATCTGATAATGATGATGCTGTATTGTGTGAACGACTCCCCCACCTGAAGATATTAAGATTTATTTTCTCTATTCTACAGTCTCAGTCATTCTGAAATCATTTGATGACCTATCCACACTGCTCAGAGAGATCACCAGCAACCGGGCATTTGGAGCAGATGTGCGCATTTAAGCAACAGGATTGTTGCAGAGCATGTCTGAGCCCAGCTTTAAGTTCATTGCTGAGATGGTGCATAAGATCCTTGCATATCTTGATCCCCCAAACAAGATGTTGCAGTCCGAAGACATGGATCTGCTTACAGGTGAAATTATTAATGTAGATGGTGAAAAATGTATACCTACTTCTGAGCAAAATAATAATAATATAATAATAAACTATGCGTATAGATCCTTCCATGCAAGAAATGCAGCTCTTTACAACAAAGAGTTACATGAACTAGGTGCTTCACAATGAACATAAAACATGTTAAAAAGAGATGAATGAAAATAACAAAAAAGAGTAAGAATAAAACACATAGCTTCAGCTCTATTTCTGGTTCAGTAGAAGCAGTAAACTCATTAACCCATTTTTAAAGGATTTGCAATAAACTCCATTTTAGAGGTCTCTTAAAATTTAATCAACTTTAAATAATCTTTAAAATCACTCAGTTAATTTTGTTAATTGATAACTTATAGTATCTTCTAAAAAAATTAATCACTTTAAGTTGTTGTGGGCATCCCCACAGGAACAATTGTTTTGTTATGTATGTTACACAATATTTTAGAACTTATAGCTGGATTTGTTTGTTTTGTTTCATTTTCCTGTGTCTTTTCATGCAATGCTGCACTTTAAGTTGTGTTATATTCTGTACAGTAACAATAAGGTTTTTTTAAATTTTCTTCTAGGCTTGCAGCTCGTCCGCAGTGCATGCACCTGTCTTGAGAATATCCGCACTGAGACTGAATTCCAGGCAATCCTAGCGCATTGTGACAGTGTCACAAAAAGGCCATCAAAAAGAAAACGGTTTCAAAACACTGCCTTTGCTGACTATGTTGTTGAAGACATCAGCACATATGTAGATACAAATGAAGAAACAGAACTACGCAGGATTTTTTACAGCTGCATTGACTCTGTGTGTGGGGAAATGAAGGATCGCTTTGGGAAAAGTAACTGTGAACTGATGGAGGCACTCACTGCCCTGGATCCTGTCCAAGGCACATTCTTGGATGTCAGCAAGGTGAAACCTTTACTTGACCTCACCAAGACACCTGCTCTGGACTCTGAGTTTGAGGTGGCCCGCAAGTTCCTCAGGGCACAGATGGAAGAGTCTTCTCCACCGGATGGGGAAAAGTGGACAATGAAACAGGTGATAAAGACTAGGCAAAAGTTCATTATTGTTTTTATTGTACCTTAAAAAGCTACATGGCTCCTTTAGAATTATTAAATAGCCTATATTGTCATGGCATGGTCATTTGGTGACCTTTAAAAACAAACTGATATTTTTCAGCATCAGGGCTTCATGAAGCAGTGAAACAGATCACACATGATTTGGTTCAATGAGATGACAATTTATTTGATTGTTCAAACTACTGTACTTTTGTGTATATTATTGCAAAGTGTTACCATTGTTCAACATGATGTTGCATTTATATTGTTATCTGGGGAATCATTATGGTTGTAATGAAATTGATTTCAACCTTATTTCTCTATCCTCACAGATCTTGAAACAGTTCCAGAGGCCGCTGGAAGCAATGCCTACCGTCTTGACAGCATTCAAACATGGCCTGACATTCGGAGCAAGCACCGCGTCCTGTGAAAATTCATTTTCCACTCTTAAGAATGTGTTCACAGAGCATCGCCAGAGCATGCTTCATCAACGGAAGGCCAACCTTATCCAGTTGGCGTTTGAGAAGGACTTGACACAAAAATTTCGGGATGAGTGGAAGGACATGGCCTTAAGAAGGTTTCACACAGTCCACAGACGCCGCCTGCCACTCTACTAACACACTCACACACTCACACACACGCAAAAACACACAAACTTAGGTCACTTGTAGGCAGAAGGGTTACACTGCTTTGTGCTGCTCCTTGTGCTCCCTAGCTGCTGTAGCTACCTCTCCCAGCATGAATGTTTACTTCAGTGTTCAGGTTGAC
Source organism: Scomber scombrus (assembly GCF_963691925.1). NCBI lineage: Eukaryota > Metazoa > Chordata > Actinopteri > Scombriformes > Scombridae > Scomber > Scomber scombrus. Next base: position 2,418,338 of record NC_084979.1, read on the forward strand.
ATCAGTGCTTCTGTTTCCAGTAGTGAAGCTGCTGTATGGTGCTATCTTGAATACATGCTTTGTTGAATAAATGAATGGACACAGCACTACACTATTTAGTTTGTTTGTTTTTTGAATTTTCTGATGAACTGCCCCTTTTTAGTAAGAGGAAAATTATTTCTCCGCACTATAGGAGTGGTCACAGAGCCATATTGTTCACCCTGAAGCAAATAAATTGTAGGTTAAAAAAGTTTGCCCCCCTGAAAAAATGTAATGCCCCCCCTTAAATGTTTTTCTGCAGCCGGGTCTGAGTGGACTGCTATGAAGATGTGCTCTTCAGGCACTTTGTTTTACTGTTAGTGAGTTATTGTAACTGACAAAAAGTTGTCAAACTCATTACATTACATGCAAAATTGTGTTTACAGTTCGTTAATCGTACTATAGTAATATATGCTATAATTTATAGCACTGTACAGTTTATAAGCGTTCTGAAAACTATGTGGTTTTCCTTTAATAAATCTGTGTTCTGATGAAAGTGTTATGCTGTGTGTTCTCTCCCACAACAATACAATAACAATGACTTAACAAAAACTGAAAATTAATAATAAAGTCCAGACTTGTTGATATTTTTTTTTATTGACCGTGCATATAAAAATATACGTTAGTCAAAATCAACAATTGATGGGCAAAGGTTCACCAAAGCACAACAGACAAGTCCAATCTTATCAATGGTACAATAACCATCACTATCTTTGCACATCAAGAAATCAATTGGCAATATCCCCCCCAAAATAGTATATTTCTGGCGCACGCTTCCAATCACACGCTCAACATGAATCCTGACGTGGGCAATTTTCCTTGTGGTTTCTAAGTCAACAGGAGCTAACTGGGACTTTCCCCGAGTGAACGCTGGAATTTTTACATGGGCCATTCTACAACCTAAAGTGGCCTGAATATTAAAACCACGATCAGCAAGGACAAGATCACCAGGAACTATCTTGTCCAAAAAGCCACAGTTTTCAGTTATGTATTTATCACTTACTCTTCCTCCCCATGCATTTGAAATGTAAGACACTGTGCCCTGTGGTGTAATACCAATCAAGAATTTAACTGTGTTATGGTGCTTGTAAGAAGACCATGTTTCTGCCCTGGCTATAAGGTTAGATGGACGTTCTATAAAAACTTCAAAACAATCAATAATAACAGCACACTTTTTCCCAAAATGTTTCCTGAATTGCATTGGCATAGTTTTTTGCAAATGCTCTCTTTCTGGCCATATGATAAGTGGCTTCATACGAATAAACATGACATCAATGACATCAGTGACTATCCTCGAAGCAGTGGCTACTGATATGTTAAATGCATATGAAAGGAAGGTTGTAGAAACATTAAGCCTAAGGCGCATCAGTGTCAGCATCAACTGCTTAAACTTATCAAGTGACTTCTTCACAGGAAGGTGGGGACTAAGGAATGTGAAGAGAACCAACAGTATCTGGTATGTAGGTAGGCCAGTGAAAAATAAAACCTTTTCATCCTTATCAACAAATGCACTTTGGTCATATGAAGTGGACAAATGTGTCACATCAGAGCGCAAATGAATGTTTTCAGTTCTAAGACTTTGAAGTTCACTTGTCATAGCCTCAATGAAATCACCAGTCATATCAGTCTGAGTCCCTGTGCTGCACAAATTACTGCTGACGTAATCACTTGTCAAAGGGTCATCAATCTCAGGATCATCAGTCCCAGCAGCAGCAGCAGCAGTAGTAGAATCATCAGTCCCAGGAGGAGCAGCAGCAGCAGCAGCAGCAGCAGCAGCATCATCCTTCAGTCTCTGCTGGGCTCTATTCAAACAACGTTTGTAGCGTGATGTCCCTGTTTCTTCAGGTGACCTTTGCTGACCTGTCATTCCAACAGATGGCACCCAATCTGGGTCATCCTTTTGATGAAGGTCAGATCTTTTACCTGTAATACAGAGAAGTACAGCACATTTAATTTTAGCTCTACATTTTAAGAACGATGCTGCTACTGTAGCAGGCTATTAAATGTGATTATTATGTCAATAATGCCACATGCAGTAGCTTGATATGAATTATATTATTATCATCACAGTAGAACATTCGCTAAGAGCCGCTGCTATCAACAATTCACTTACCTGACAAGAAATGGGCTGAACAAATTCGGATGTTGTCCAGATTTTTCCCTCGCAGATCTTGGTTGAGCCTCGCCAACCACAAGCGCCTCCTTTCCTCCGATAACTTTTCGCATTGCTCTCCTTGATTTGTTATAACTTTTGGCAGTCTATAAAACTCCAAATGTTTTTCACGGTCTGACCGATTGGTACAGCCAAAAACACGACAATAATTCACCATCTTTCCTTCGACGTTCGGGATCTGCCGGGAGTGCGTGCGCTCTGTTTACCTGCGGCTCCAATACCTCCAGTACCTCCAATATGGCGACTTCCGGTTTGACGACGCGGTGATGACGCACCGTGAAAACCCTCTATATGACTCGACAATGTACTGGCGTTGTGTGATGCTCCAATCTTGTGTCTTCAAGAAACTCATTGGGATCCTGTTTGTGAGCAGCGTTGTCGAACTTTGTGGCCGGCCTTTTCTTTCTTTTCTAGTTTTGGTTTGAGTAACGCCAGAGGTGTCAGCGTCATAGTGAGGGACGGTTTTAATATTGATGCTGCTCATGTTGATAATGAAGGCCGCTGGATAAAGATTAAATTTACTTATGATAATGTTGAATATAAGTTATTAAATGTATATGCGCCGAATAATGAAGGTGATAGGTTTGTATTTTTTTCTTTTCTAGAATGTGTGAAATCTTCCATTTTATTTCCTTCAGTGACAAGGACGGGTATAACGGGCCCTGACGTAGCTTTAAATGGGCTTTCTGCTGGCTGTTTCTTCGCTTACGGCCATACCACCCTGAACACACCTTTACGGCAGTCAGTAAGTGAGTAGCAGCTAGCAGCATTGAATCTATCCCGTTTTCGTTTTGTGTTTGTTCGTTTTTTTCGTTGTATATAGTTGTTAGATAGTAGTTTTTCTTCAGTGTGGAAATTATTCCCCCGACAGCCCTGCTGTTTGGGGGGTTTCTTCCTGATTAAAATGTTACGGATTGAACGCATGGCGAAAGAAACCGGACCGGCGGCGACATACAATACACGGATTACGGACAACGGACAAAATGAAAAAACAATCTTTGCAAAAGGATTGACATTGGTTGTGGAGATAGAAGGAAACGATAGGACGACGATGATGGAGCTGCTTCGGAAAGTGAAGGAAGAGTGTGGAGAGGTGATTGGTTGTAGATTTAAAAACCCAAAGAGCTACGAGCTAACCATGAGAAATGAAGAAGGCAAGGCAAAAATTATGGATGGATTGAGAATCCAAAATAACACTGTGACGGCAAGAGAAATTAACAATGACGAGATGGTGGTGTCATTTATTAACTTGCCGACATACATTGACGATGAAACGATAATGAGCAAATTACGTGACTGGGGAGTGAATCCGGTATCACGGATAAGGAGACGGATGTGGCCAGGAACGGAAATTGCAGACGGGACGAGGTATATGAAAGTCAGGTTCACAGAGGCTGTGAAATCGCTCCCGTACTCAACAAAGTTTGAGACAGCGGGAGGAGCGGAACACTTTAGAGCAGTGGTCTCCAACCCTGCTCCTGGAGAGCTACTGCCCTGCATGTTTTAGGTATGTCCTCACTCTTAACACACCTGATTCTAATAATCAACTCGTTATCAAGCCCTTTGACGAGCCTCAGCTGCTTGATAACGAGTTAGAGTGAGGAGATACCTAAAACATGCAGGGCAGTAGCTCTCCAGGAGCAGGGTTGGAGACCACTGCTTTAGAGTAATACATGACAGGCAGGTAAAAGTCTGCCGTCTATGTATACAACCGGGACACATTGTACGAGACTGTCCGGAGTTTACGTGCTTCAAATGTGGCAAGCAAGGACATTACGCCAGAGAATGCACAGAGAAGCAACAGGAAGAGCAACAGGAGGAGCAGCGGCAGGAGAAGGAGCAGACGGGAGAAGGCGGGATGAGTAAGGAGGAGATCGATGGAGAGGACCAAAGCCGGAGCGGAGGTGGAGATGAGGACTTGACAGCGGGACGGGAAGGAGCAGGAGCGGAGAGGATGCAGGAGGAAGAGGAGCAGGACGTAGAGGAGCAGGACGAAGACGGAGAGACAGTTATGGACACCGACGGACGGAGAGAGGGAAACGGAGACCGTCAGCGGAGGGTAGAGAGAGAGAGACGCAGGAGTCAGAGGGACGGGGAAAAAAGTGGGGTAAGGATGGAGGAGAAGGGGGGACTGGGAATGTGTGGGGGTGTTGGTGTGGGGCAGAGCGGGATGGAGTGGGAGGTTTCTGACGTAACTGTGAGTGAGGACGATAGCATGGAGAAAGTGGGAGAGGTTAGGAAAAGACCTAAAACTCAAAGACATAGAAAACGATTGGAAAAAGTGAAAAAGAAAGCAGCGAAATGATGAGTACTCATGTTGACATCCTTTTCAATTTTGCTAATGGCGCTCAGCTTTTCCTCTTTTAACGGTAATGGGCTCAGAGACCGAGACAGGAGACAGCAAACCTGGCTGGTGTGTGATGCTGATATTATATGTTTGCAAGAGACTCACTGGGATGATGTGTGTGTGAGAGAGACTGAGATTTCTTTTTCTTTTCCTTATTTTGCGTGCACTTATATATGAATTTGTATTAAGTGTTGAGTTTCCACCCCCAGCAGTTTTTACTGTTTGGGGGGGTTCCTTTTTTTTTGTTTGTTTGTTTTCTGTTTTGGTTTTTTTGGTTTTTTTCCAACTGGAAATGTCTTCTCCGGCAACAGAGCCCCATTTAAAGTCCATGGCAAATGTAAACGGACTGAAAAACATGGCAAATGAACTAAAGAAACCTGAATTAAGTGCAGAAACCACACAATATGAGCGGTATCTGACGGTGCAAATTGAGCTCGATGGGGATGAAGCGGTGACGAGCATGGAGCTAATGAAGTGCGTTCGCGAATTGTGTGGGGGACTGAGTGCATGCAGAGTCATAGGAAAGAGAAAATATGAAGTGACATTGTCGAATATCAATAGGAAGAACAGGCTGATGGACGGATTTAAGATCGGGACCAAGCGAGTGATCGGGAAGGAGTTGACAAATGATGAGCTGGTGGTATCATTTCTGAGACTGCCGGCGTACATCACGGACGTGGAGATCATTGAGAAGCTGAACGTCTCCACCAGATCACCGATAAAAAGGAGAATGTGGCCGGGGACACGTATTGCGGATGGGACTAGGTTTGTGAAAGTTAAATTTAATGACACAATTCAGTCTTTACCATATTCTGTCAAATTCAACACAGCCAAGGGTCCTGAATATTTTAGAGTAATCCATGATAGACAGGTTAAAGTGTGTAGGATTTGTATTCAGCCTGGACACATTCTCAGAGAATGCCCAGAATTTATGTGCCATAAGTGCGGGGTCCAGTGGCATTTCGCGAGGGAATGTGTAAGAGCCATCAGGAGGTGGGAACTGTGCCATAACGCACAAGACAATTGCATATGCATTAACAGTAAAAGTGAGGAATATATTTAGGAGTGGATTTGGAAAAGGCTTTTGACAGAGTAGAACATAACTTCTTATGGGCAGTGTTAAGGAAGTTCGGATTCGGCAATACATTCATAAACTGGATCAAATTGCTTTACGACAATGCAACCAGTTGTGTTAAGTTTAGGAGAGCTGACTGTGGAGGTGGAGGGAACATAGACCTTATCGATGATGGATGTACTGAAGGGGGTGAAGAAGGAATGTGGAGAGGTGCAGGGTGAGAAGCGAAAAAATATATGAACTAACAATGAAAACTGAAACCGGAAAAACTCATGGATGAGGTGCGCATTAATGGAGCGCTCATACATGCAAGAGACATTACAAGCAATGAAATGGTAGTCTCCTTCATTAATCTACCCGTATATATGGAGGACAGCAAGATATTGGATAAGCTGGAGGAGTGGGGAGTGAAGGCTATGTCGCCAATCAAACCGAGTGTGGCAAGTTACTGACATAATGGACGGCACCAGATTTTTAAAAGTGCGCTTCACAGAGCAGGTCCGCTCACTCCCATACTCCACTAAGTTTGACACAATGAGAGGCACGGTGTCATGTCCTGTCTCTTCCCTGCTCTGCTGTAATTACCTGGCCAGCTGCGCTACATTATCCACTCACCAACCTCTCCTTGCACCACTCTGCTCTGATTACTCTGCCAGCTGCGCTGCATTACCCACTAACCTCTCCCAGTATTTAAAGCCTCTTCTTACAGCTCTACTTTGTCAGATCGTCTGCAAAGCCCACACTCTGAACCTGTTTGCTCGCACTTCCGTCTGATTCCTGCTTTGTGACCCCGGACCTGCCTGTATCCTGACGACTCTTCTGCCCCGGAAAACTAGACCTGCCTTCTGCCTTCTCGACTCCTGACTACTCTTCTACCCTTCTACCCCGGTAATTCTGACCAGCCTTCTGCCTTTGCACTACGATTTTGGATTCTCCTTGAACTGTACTTCTGCCTTCTTTCATCGTTCTGTTGTGTTTGTGTTCCCCCCCACCAGGACTTCTGGACCACCCACCACCGGCT